>NC_132905.1:1659500-1970500 GCF_047675955.1 Chlorocebus sabaeus | reverse complement strand
GGATGTTGGGGAAGGTGGTACCTGGCCCACCCAGTTTGCATCTCACCTAGCTTGGGCTTGTCTAGTTTCCAAGTGGCCTCTGAGTACCTGGTGTGGTCCGGCGTCTGCCTCCCTCTCCTGGGGCCCACGGAGCAGATGCAGCTGCCTTCAGGATTGAGGCTCACAAGCCGCAGCAGAGGGCACCACCTTCCATCCCTCTGTCTTCCTCCAAGTGTCCCCATCCTGTACCCTCAGTACCACCTCCAGGCCTTTTTTGCCCAGGACAGCTCCTCTCCCAAAGATGCATCCGCTCTGGGGCTTATCCCTTCTAGCAACCCCTCCAGCCTAGCTTCAGCAGACAAGCCCAGACCCTCCGCTCTGGTCACTGCAGTCCCTCTGCCACCCAGCCCCTGCACACACTGGGCATGGCCATGATCCTCCCTGGGCTCCGAGTCTTGCTGGGGTGCAACCCTGCTCCTGACCAAGAATGATGAGGCACCTGTCCTGGGGGCAGGAAGGCTGCACAGGGCAGGGGCTGCCTGTCTGTGTTCTCAGCACCAGAGCGGGCCCCTCCTGAGCAGGGCATGGGCTGCATCTTCTCACCCACCAGCCAGGTCTTGAGAAGTGCAGGGGTCTGGCAGTAGGGCACATGAAACCCTTCTTGGGATTACACCCTGGTGTGGCAGGCTGGTCTTTCATCCCCACTGCAGCCCCCCACACTTAGAAGAAAACACAGAAGGCCGGGCGCGGTGGCTAAAGCCTGTAATCCCAGCACTTTGGGAGGCCGAGACGGGCGGATCACGAGGTCAGGAGATCGAGACCATCCTGGCTAACACAGTGAAACCCCGTCTCTACTAAAAAAAAAAACACAAAAAACTAGCCGGGCGAGGTGGCGGGCGCCTGTAGTCCCCGCTACTCGGGAGGCTGAGGCAGGAGAATGGCGTAAACCCGGGAGGCGGAGCTTGCAGTGAGCTGAGATCCGGCCACTGCACTCCAGCCCGGGCGACAGAGCAAGACTCCGTCTCAAAAAAATAAATAAATAAATAAAAATTAAAAAAAAAGAAGAAAACACAGAGACCTCAGCCTCACGCATGTCTCTCAGTGGTTTCTGATCTCCCTGGAGTCTCTCCTCAAAGCACGAAGGCTCTGATCACCCCACAAAGTCCTCAGGAACCAGCACCAATAAAAAAATACACTTTATTGTGGCCTCACAGTTTGCAGCGCAGCGCGGCGGGCACAGGCAGAGGAGCATGCAGAGCGCGTGGCACGGGTGCACAGGACATGGCGAAGCGGCCCCTGCCTGGGCACCTCCTCTGGACCACCCCTGCTCGCCTTGGGACCCTCAGGCCCGGCCGGGCCCCCTCCTCCCAACAACCCCCAGAGGTCCTGGCCGAGCAAACAGAGTGGCCAGGGCAGGCTTGGCCGCCAGGGCCAGCATGAGCCCAAAGGCGGGGTGGGCAGAAGCAGCTGGCACAGCTCAGCCGGAAGCCTTAGCAGAGGGAGGAGGGCGTGGGAGCCCACACCTGCCAATCCAGCCCTGAGCTCCTCAGCAATTTTGTCTCTCTTGATTAAACATCCCAGGAACATCAAGTTCACAGACATGTTTTCTTCTTCATCTTTCTGAAAACACCCAGAATGGAAAAGCAGAGAACAGCTTCGAGGTTCCTAGGGCCCCTTGACACTTTTGGGGGCAGAGAGAGTTGGTGGGAAGACAGGTGAAAGGGCCAGGCCCGAGGCTTATGCAGGAGACAGAAGGCAGCAAAGGCAGTGTCCTGGGCTTGTCCGGGGAGAGGGACGGCTTGCAGGTGTGTGCAGGGGTGTGCAGGGGTGTGCACGTGCAGAGCAAACTGCTAGGGCAGGAGGCCTGGAGCACACCCAGGCGCTTGCTTTGGGAAGAACACCAGTAACTTCGAAGGGTGGACACCGGCGGGGGGTGGGCAGCATGTCTGAGGCCTCCAGACTGTCCCTCCCAATGGAGCCAGACTGTTGGGGGCAGGGCCGGCCACCCAGCTTCCAGTCCAGCCAGTGAGGGGCCCTCTGGCCAATCCAGGAAGGTGCCTCCACGGCGGGGCGGGTGGCCCAAGAGAGGCTGCCGTGGCATTAAGAGAGGGCCACAGACACGGCGGGGCTCACCCCTAGGGGAACGAGCCAGGTGGGGGGCAGCGGGGCCAGCTGCCCAGGAGACCTGGGCTGAGAGGGGCATGGCTGAGGGAGGCTCTGGCAGGCCGCTCACTTCCAGCACTGCTCCAGGGAGCTGTGGGGCTGGATTTTGAGCTTCTGGGGGCAGAGCAGCTTGGTGAAGGCTCGGCGGAAGCTGTGATGGCACAGCGGGTAGAGGACAGGGTTGACTGCCGAGTTGGCCCACAGGAGCCAGAAGGAGGTTTCGTACCAGTAGTCAGGGACGCAGTGGCCATGGCAGGCAGCCCGGATGATCATCAGCAGCGTGTACGGGGCCCAGCAGAGCCCAAAGATGCTCACGATGACGGCCAGTGACTTGGCCACTTTCCTGTCTCGAGACAGCCGGAAGCGCTGGGTGAAGCTCTGCGACACCATCTTCATGCGCTTCTCCAGCGAGGCCGAGGATGCCGACGGCTTGGAGCCCCTCTTGAGTGAGCGCGGCCTCTCAGTGCCCCTCGAGGAGCTGCCGGAGCTGGAGGTGGGTGAGGCCGCGGAGCCGCCCCCACCGCCACCCCCGAGGGCTGTCTCCCCAGCCTCAGCGCCTGCGGCCGCCTCACCCACCCCATACCGATGCAGCGGCATGGCCTCCCCGTGCCCCTTCTGCCAGCAGCCCCAGCAGCCAGGCGGTGGGGGGTGGCGAGGGCTGGGCCTCGGGCGGGGGCTCGGGGCCACCTGCCTCTCGAGCCCCATCCAGCCGGAGGCGGGTGCGCCTCTGGATGTTCAGGTAGATGCTGAGATTGAAGAAGGTGACGCTGAGGAAGGGCGTGAAGAACTCCAGGGTGGAGGCCGTGATGAGGAAGTACCAGTTGTAGAAGAACTCAGCGTAGCAGTGGCCCTCGGGGATGGAGCTGCCCCCGGACAGGTACTCCCAGCTCAGGATGGCCGGCCCGTACAGCAGGAAGGCCAGCACCCACACCAGCAGCATCTTCCGCACCGCCCGTCTCGTGTTGCCCTGCTGGGCCCGATATGAGACCTACAGACAGGCAGGCTGGTCAGGGGTGGGGCGGAAGGAGTATTGGACTGGGTGTGCCCCTGCAGCCTGTGGGACCGTGTGTGGGCCATTCCCTCAGCAAGATGCTCCTCCCTTCCCCTCCTGTCCTCCCTCCCTCCCTCTTTCCCCTCCCTTCCCCTAACCCTCCCTACTGGGGTCCCAGGCTAGTGCCCTGCCACACTCAGTGAGAGTCTCAGAAGCTCCCTGGGACCAGCCCAAATCCTCACTCTCTGTAGGTTGCCTGTTTACCACCCCCCTACCAGCTGTGAGCTCCCTGGGGGTCCTGTCCTTGGCCCCTGCACCCCTGGGACCAGACTCAGCATGGGCCCCAGACCACGCGTGCACACAGCTGTTTCTGACATGATGCATCCTGATCCTGCAAAGGCCCGAGCCATCTCCAGAGGTTGGGGTGGGAGGTCCAGCCCCACTCCTGCACAGGTGCTTGCACCCCTGGGAGCTGGAAGTGCAGGAATGAAGCCAGAAGCTGGCCCACTGCTGGGAGACATCCCCCGCCCTGCCACAGAACAAAGCGTCCCAGATCGACATCAGGGCCTCTGGGGAAGAACAGGGAGGGAGGGCAGGGCCCTCCCCAGGGCAGAGAGCAACCAGCTGGTGGGGGCAGGGGGCAGGAGGGCCAAGGGATCCCATTGAGGGGTCTCAGGTAGGACAGCTGGAGGAGGAGGAGGACCTGAGAGCCCCTGCCACCCTCCCCCACAAGCCTGATGGCGTTTACCTTGCTTGGTGAGAGCGGGAGCAATGTTCACAGCTATTGCTAATGAGAGGTGGGCAGAGCACCCCCATGCCAGGCTCTCTGCTTGGCCGCTTTACCCCATGCCTGGTGGCTCCGGGAAAGGAGGGAGAGACCACAGGGGATGGGCTCAAGAGGACCCCAAACCCATGCTCTTTGCACCCTGTCTCTTGGCCTTTCTAGTCTGGAACAAAACAGCCTGCCCTCAGTCCTGCAGAGGCCCCATAAAGCCCTGTGGAGGTGAGCTGCCAAGGAGATGAGAAGGGGAAGGAGTGACTTCAGCAGCGGCTCCATGAGCTGCATGGCCCTGATGCAGGAACCCGGGTGGGGCAGAGTCCCTGACTCAGGTGGCCGCTCCCACAAAGGGAAATCTGTGGAGCCAGGATCTGCCGCCTGCCTTCCCACGGCCTGTGTGTGTGATGTCACCCAGGGCCTCTGGCCCCAGATCCTCCCTTAACTCTGGGGACTGTGGTCACTCAGGGCCTCTGGCCCCAGATCCTCCCTTAACTCTGGGGACTGTGGGCCTGCCCCAGGGCGGGGGCTGCAGTGACAGCCCTGCCTTCAGGAACATCTGCATCCAGATTCCCTGCCTCCTGCCTGGGCCAGGACAGTCTGGCTGCAGCCATGGCCCGGAGTGGGCAGCTGGCCATCGAGTGGCCCATGTGTCAGCAGCAAAATCAGTGGGACCAAGCCCACTTCTGCCCACAACTCAGAAGCGGCCGTCCCCACCCGGATGCTTCCCATGGGCGTCCCGACTGTCCCTGCAGGAGTGAGCAGGGGCTCCGCAGCCCGGGACTCACGGCTCGGGTGACCGACAGGAAGCGGTCGTAGCTGATGAGCACGATGTTGAAGGCGGAGGAGGTGCACAGCAGGTAGTCCACCACCAGCCACAGCTTGCAGAGGCCCCGACCGAAGGTCCAGCGGCCGGTCAGCACATAGGGCACATACAGTGGGATGCAGAAGGCACCTGTGGGGAGTAGGGCCACAGTGGGACCTTGCAGCCAGGGGACAGGGGACAGACCGACCTAAGCACAGACACCACGGAACCTGGGCTGCTTTTCTGGGACCAGCCATCCTCATCTTACCGCCCCCTCCACCTGAGGTGTCAGCCACAAACTCTGCCCTGCCACCAGCCTTCACCCCCACATAGCTCCCAGCACCACCGGTGTCCCCTGGGCCTGGGAGCAGGAGAGATGATCCAGGCATGGGGAACTCTGGCCACCACAAGACCCCAAGAGCCTGGAGTCGGGACTCCCTGGACTTCTGTCCAGCCCTCCCAGCCCTCAAAGGAGGAAAGAAGACAATTTCCTTCTCCCCTCCCCCCGCTGGACTCCAGCCCCTACCCTGGCGTTGGACAGCCCTCCCTCTGGGCTTGGACAACAGGGAAGCCTTTCCCCCGGCTGAAAGGGCACTTGGTTGCAGCCGCCAGCCACCAGCCGCTACTACTACTGCCAAGCGGGCTTGGAGCGTCTGGGAGACGCACCTCACAGCCCCAACAGGTGTCTGGCACTCCAGCCCCCTCCGCGTGCCCCGCCCCCCCAGCCGGCAGCAGAGCCTGGACACGTGAGAGCGCGCTCCTTCCAGCGTCTCCCCCAACCCCCACCTTCCCCACGGTCCCCTCCCCCAACACAGCTCTAAAAATCCCCCTTCCATGTCCCCTCCCCCAGACCTTCTCTAAACCTCCCCACTGCGCCCTCCGCGCGTCCTAAGTCCGCAGCAGCCTTTGTTTGGCTACAGCGCAGGAACCAGCGCTGCACCCGCTGCCTTTGCGCCTTGCGCCTCGCCCAGTGCCTGTGTCCCTTCCCGGGGACATCTCTCTCCAGCCCCTGTCCCGAGGCCTGAGTGGCAAGGAACTTCGCCTGTGCCCCCCACACCATGGGCTCCGGACGCCCCCTTCCCAGGCCGGGTCCCCTGGTGGGGCGTGTGCCTGCGGGAGCCACCCAGGTCCGTGCTCCAGTCCCCGCTGGCCCGGCCACGCTGGGCGCCCCTGGGTCCCACGGCGGCCGGGGGCTGGGGATTTACCCACGAGGAAGTCGGAGATGGCAAGGTTGAGCAGGAAGAAGTTGTTCTGAGTGCGGAGGCTCGAGTCGGCCACGAAGGCGAGCATGACCAGCGCGTTGCCCAGCACCGTGGCCACGATGAGCAGCGCCATGAGCGCGGCCAGCACCGCGGTCCAGGCTGCCGAGAAGCCGCGCGCCCCGCCCGCCGCCGCCGCCTCGCCCGCCAGCGCCCCCGAAGCGTTCAGCGGTCCGTCGGGCGGCGCGCGCTCCATGGCCCCGCAGGCTCACGCGGCTCCGGGACGCGGGGCAGGGCGCCAGCCGAGAGGTGGGCGGCCGGAGGGGCCCCGGCCCGGGAGCCTCGTCTTTGCGGGCCCTTGGCCGGGTGGGGTTCCCCGGGGGGCGCCCAGCGCATGGTCCGGGGGGCTGGGGCCGGGGCCAGGGCGGGCGGTGCCGAGGGGGCCGGGGCCGGATCAGAGCCTAGTGGGGCCAGCAGCGCTGCTGCTGCAGCGGGAGAGAAGCCGGAGCCCGAGCCGCTGCCGGCGCGACCGTGCACTCGGAGCGCAACGCGCAGCCGAGTGCGCCCCGCGCCCAGCCCACCGCCCCGCGCGCCCCGCGCAGCGCCCCCGCCATTGGCTGCCGCCCTCGCCCCGCCCCCGCCCCGCCCCCGCCCCGCCCCCGCCCCGCCCGGCGCCGGCAGCACCACGGACAGCGCCGCGTGCCCGCCAGGCAGGCTGGAGCCCAGCCCCTGCGCTCACGGCAGCTGGCTGGGAGCCCGGCCGGGACTTGACCGGGTCTGGGGGCTCGCCTGCGGTCAGCCAGCCCGCGCACTCGGAGCCGGGGTCTGGGTTGCTCGGTCTTTCCCGTGCCCTCGGACCTGGGGACCCCTACCCAGTTATCATGGGGAGCCCTGGCGCCTGTGGGGACCCGGGGTGGGGGTGGGGGAAACGCCTGCACCCGCGCTCCGGGGAACTTGCCCTGTGGGGCATTTCCTCGGTGCATGTTTTGGGAATGTGGGTCTCCGGCTGAAGGAACGTCTGGAGGAGAAGGGATGGGGAGGAGGGGGTCTTGGAAAGCCGGTGCCCAGACCAGGGGTCCGCTCCACCTCCCGTTTGTACGGACCAGGGGTGCCAGCCTCCCTGTGGACAGGGCCCAGTGCAGGGTCCAGGATGACCTGCAAGGCGCAGGCAGATGTGGAGTTACATAAGGGAAGATGAGGCGCCGGGCGGACCCAGCCGGAGGGGAGCGCGTCTAGCCCGGGTTCTGGCAGCCTCAGGCTGAGGAGGGAGCAGCAAGCCGCTTGGAGCCCAGCCACGGACCCCCATGGACAGAGGGGCAGTCGCCACTGCAGCGGACAGACGAGGTCACTGCGCTCAGGGCGCAGGTGGTGGCTGTGTCAGCGCCTGTGGGAAGGGATGGGGGAGGAGAGGAGAGGTGGCAGGAGGGAGCGCCCCCACTACCAGACACATGCGCTCAGATACACCGGGTCAAGGACAGATTCCGCCTGAAACACTCAGGGCAGACAGACAGACATGCCCACACTCAGATACACAGACACCCACAGGCCAGGGAAGCAACCACCAGAGCCAGGCTGGGGACCCACCAACAGTAAGACACACATCAGACAGCAGGCAGGGAGGGAGCTGAGTCCCAGGAGAGGGAAGCAGCAACTCTGCTCTGTCGCCAGCTGAAGGCAACCCTGGTGCCTCAAAGAGGGCAGAGTGTGCGTGTCTGGGGGAGGGGCTGCAGAGGGGACCCCAGGCACTGACGTGCACTGTCCCTCCCCTACTTATAGCAGCTTCCCCATCCTGTGGGGACCTACCCCTTCCCCTCACCCCAAGTGGGGGGAAAGGGGCTGGGATTCCTCTGTTGCCACCTCAGGGCTGACTGCAGAGAGGAACCCCTAGACCAGTGGCCCCAGCCAGGCCACTATTCCATGGCTTCTAGGAGTCTGCTCTGAGGGGAGGGGTTCGGCTTCCCTCTCTGACTACTCGATTGTACTCATCCCACTCCACCTGCAAACCCTCTCCTCATACTGGCTCCCCCAGGTTCCCTGCACCCCACCCTAACTCACCCAGTGAGGAGGGGCTGTGCCTGGACCAGGGAAAAGTTTTCAAGGGAAAAGTTCATGGAACTGGGCAGCAAGGGGCTGTGGGGCCATCAGAGCTGCCACCCAGCCCTGCTGCAGCGCTTGACTTACTGTCCCCACCCAAACCAGCAACTTCCTGTTGAGTGAACTCCTCCCCAAGTACCCACTGAGGCTGCAGGAGATGACATTGGGTGGGGGTTAAGAGGGGGTCCTGGCTCTCTCCTTCACTGACTGGAGCCTCAGTGTCCCCATCTTGGAATGGGGAATATAAATTGGAGCCCCAAACAGAACCAAGGATGAAGGGGTCTGGAGGCCGGCCCAGTCATTCTCCCTCCCCACCCCTCCTCCCCTGTCATCCACAGCTGCCCAGGCTTCCCTGTGAACTGACCAGCCCTGGAGAGCCTGAGCAGTGCCGGCCTGGGCCAGACGACCCTGACAGAAGGGCCTTTCATGGTGTTTTCTCTGCCCCACAGCCTCAGGGGGGACAGCTCAGCCCACACCTGCCCCACAGCTGTTCTGAAACCCCTGTGGAGGCTGCACCAAGACCCAGGGGCCCATGGAATCTGGACCCACAGGCGGGGAATCCCACACAGCATGGCATCGGCCAGGAGACCCATTTCTGCAGCCCATCACCACAGTGGTGACATATCCATCACATGCTTGTGGGTCACCTCAGGGAACCCTCGTGGGAAGTCAGAAGGAGGCCCCGGGGTTCAACTCCTGGCAGTGGGGACCCAGCTGTGTGACCCCGGGTGAGTTACCAAACTTCTCTGAGCTGCTGTAAATGGAGGCTGCCTGGAGAGGAGAGGGCCTGGCTTGGCCCCGAGGTCTGATCATGACCGTGGCTGGCGGCCGTGAACGCCCCCTATCGACCAGACTCGGTGGGAGTGCTTGGTATCTGACCTCACCAGCCCCTGCAAGGCCATAAAGTTGGGCAGGACTTGCCACCCTGCAGCACTGGTGAGCCCCTTGCCCGAGGTCACACAGGCCCACCCCCTCCCATGGCCACATGTCCAGCCCAACCTGAGGTCAGCAAGCGCACCAGGGTGACCAGCAGCCATTCGAGAGGCCCATGTCCTTCCCCAAACAGGAGGGCAGTGTCCTCTGGGCTGGAGCCTGATGCGGCCAGGGCAATGCAGAGTGCATGTGCTGGTCCCTGTGCAGCCTGTCTAGACCTGGGAGGCTCTGTCCCAGGGAGTGGCTATGTTGTGTACCTTGTGATGAAAAAAAAGGCCGGGCGCGGTGGCTCAAGCCTGTAATCCCAGCACTTTGGGAGGCCGAGACGGGCGGATCACGAGGTCAGGAGATCGAGACCATCCTGGCTAACACTGTGAAACCCCGTCTGTACTAAAAATACAAAAAATTAGCCGGGCGAGGTGGCGGGCGCCTGTAGTCCCAGCTACACGGGAGGCTGAGGCAGGAGAATGGCGTAAACCCGGAGGCGGAGCTTGCAGTGAGCTGAGATCTGGCCACAGCACTCCAGCCTGGGTGACAGAGCGAGACTCCGTCTCAAAAAAAAAAAAAAAAAAAAAAAGAAAGTGGCCAGGGGAGACCATCCCTGGATTCATGGGCAGAGGCCAATGTCCCGTCAGGCTGGTCCAGGCAGGGGAGAAAAAGGACTAGAGATGGAGACAGGAGCTCTGGGTCAGAGCCATGTGGATGGCCAAGTGACTATGGGCCTAGCTTGTTGGTTTCGTATCACAAGCAAACACCCCCCAGAAGCCATCCACCCTGAAGACATGTCATTAGCAAGCCGCTGTCATTGGCCACCCTCGAACTGGGGTGTTCAAGGTGAGTGAGGGCAGTGAGGCCCCACTGAGTGCAGTGGCCACCCTGGAGGCTATGTGTGGGCCGAAGGGCACCGACCCCCACCTCCCAAGGCCCATCTGCTGCTGCTGCCTCTGAATGTCTGACCGCCAACAAGTGTTCAACACCCAGCCCCAAGTAGGGGACATTCTCTGAGGACAGCAAATAGCTGCTGGTGAGCTGGCTCCATGGGTCCCCTTCCCCTAGTCCTCATGGGCCACAGACCTGCTCTGGGTGTGGCCTCTCTTGCCTGTTGAGCCTACACTGCAATCCAGGGGCCTATGGACTCCAGATCCACAGGCAGAGACTCCTACAGTGTGGCATCTGGCCAGGGGACCCTCTTCCCATGAAGTCGGAGCCAGCATGGCCCCCTGGCCATGGGCCCACCAGCGTCTGGCCTGCCACACCACCCAGGAGCAGCCTCCGGAGGCACACCAGCCCGGGGCACTCACCTTTGAGGCTGGCGCTGCCCTGCAGACAAGGATGACGGAGCAGAGAGCTTTCCATGGTGCCACGTCTACCAACAAGAAGACTATAGGCCTTCAGGACCAGGGAAGGAGCAGGAGGGGCCCCGTCTGGCATCCATCAGGGGAATCCACATGCTTTCCAAACTCTGGGCTCTGCAGGGCTCAAGCTTCTCCTCTCTGAGGGACACTGGAGATACACTGGGGATGGCTCACTGGGGATAGACCTGCTCACTGGGGATACAGCTGTGGATGGCTCCCAGGGACTTTGAGCTCCTGAGCTCCAGCAGACAAGACGAGGAGCCACCTTTCTGTCAGGGTGAGTGGCCCTGATCAGCAGGAGGAGGTGGGGCTGCTGTTTTCAGAAGAGGAGGGTGGGAGGGGCTGGGGCTGCTGTTTTCAGAAGAGGAGGGTGGGAGGGGCTGGGGCTGCTGTTTTCAGAAGAGGAGGGTGGGAGGGGCTGGGGCTGCTGTTTTCAGAAGAGGAGGGTGGGAGGGGCTGGGGCTGCTGTTTTCAGAAGAGGAGGGTGGGAGGGGCTGAGTGTGAGACTCAGGGCCCTCTTGGGCACCATGGCACCCCCGGGCCCGATTGTTTCTGTGCATGGACCAGTGCGGCCACCCCAGCCTGAGAAAGTCCAGTGGCCAGGGCGCAGGGAAGGAGCGTGAGCCTCCAGGACCTGCAGTGGCCACAGCCGAGGTGGGAGAGTGCAGAAGGGAGGGAGGGAACGCCAGGTGGGGCCCCAGCTCAGCTTCCCCTGTGCCCTGACCCCCGATCCTTCACAGGCCTCACCCCGACACCTCTCTACCTCCCGTGCTGTCTCGGCATCTGCTTCCTGGAGGACCCACCTGGACACAGCCCAGGTTCCAATTTTGAAAGGGTGGTCACAGGGAGCTTCCACTGAGGAGACACATGAGCAAAGGGGGAAGAGAGGGAGGTGGATATTGGAGGGAGCAGAGTTCCAGGAAGGGGAACAGCAGGAGTGAAGGGCAAGGGGTGGACCACGTTCATGTTCCAGGGACAACGAGGAAGCTCATGTGGCTGGAGCTCACGCGGGGGCATGGGAAGTGCGTTCCAGGGGCAGGTCTTGTAGCCCCTTGAGCTGCTGCAAGGATGCTGGTGTTTTCTTGGACAGGTGCTCCAGGAGGGCCTGGGGAACACTTTTACGGGATCCCCTGACTGCATTGGAGAGTGGTCTCTCGGTGGATGAGGGCAGAGAGACCACAGGGGAGGCGTTGCCAGACTCCAGGTGGGAGGCGATGGTGGCGGTGGCAGTGGGGGCAGGCAGACCTGGGCGGATTCTGACGTGGGTTGGCATGTGAGGTATGAGAGGGCAGAGGAGGCGAGGGGCCCAGCCCAACTCCATCATTTGGGCTCAAACGCCTCAAAGGAGGTGCTGACAATGAACCAGAGGGAGAGGTTTGGGGGACGAAGAGGTGCCCTGTTGAGGGTGTCGAGGTTGAACTGCCACGTGGATGTTCAAGAGATGAGACTGGTCAAATGGGCAGTCAGGGGCTGGGATGAGAGGAGCTCTGGGCTGGTGGCCATGCTGGTGTCACAGCAGCGGACAGCAGGATGCCGTCCCATCACCCTGTGCCGTCGGGAGAGCAGCTCTGCCACCAGCATCTCTGGTGCCCAGAAAAGACCCTTCTTTTGGAGCCGATGGTGTGCCCAGGTGCTGTCCCTGCTGGTGAGTCTCTGCTGCACGGGGACACAGCTGCTGGTGAGTAATATGGGGGTGAGGCGCAGGGCCGCCAGGGCCAGTGCAGGACAATTGTCCTGCTGGTTACAGCCAAGGCACCTGTGGGGGTCTGGGGCCAGCACTGTGCTGCCTCTTCCAAGGAACCCATATTTGCTTTCTCTCTTTCTGCAGGAGCTCATTTGAATTTGGGAATGTAAATTTTTCTTTTTTTGTTCCATGCCTTTTTTTCCCCCGTGACATTCTGAGCCAGCTCCGGGTGCATCCTGACGAGCTCAGGGCCTGGGTGTGACAAGAATGGCGTCTGAGGCCACCGACTTGGAATAAAAAGTTGAGTCTGGTTTACCTGCCTTTGCAGACCAGACAGAATTGGGCTCAAGGCTTCGGTGGTGGGAAGGACAGAGAGGACGGGAGAGCCAGATATTAGTTGCTATAGTTTGGTTGAAAGTGACAGAGCCCAACTCCAAAGGGCCTAAGGACAAGGAGCATGTGCTGTTTTCTGTGCCCACGAAGTCCAGGGCAGTGAGTTTCAGGCACAGCTGCATCCGGGCTCAAGTACAGCTGCTCCCTCCATCTCGTCTTATCCTGTGTGCGCTTCAACCTCAGGCAGGGAGTATCTTCCTGAGGTCTCTCCCTGCAGCTCCAAGTGACTCCCCTGTCCCCTCCTCCATCCCCAGGCAGGAAAGGAGGCTGCCTTTCAGCTAACAGAACCCCAGGATCAGTCGCTTTGGCCTGGCATTGGCCTGACTCAGGCAATCGTGATGCCTGAGCTCACAACAGTGGAGTCAAACCCTGGCTGAGGATGCATGAGAAGTGGAGGGGGAGTAGTGGTGGTCATCCCTGCAGCTGCCTTGGGGTCCCTGTGAGGAGCCCCTGCTTAATCTCCTAGCAATGCCTCAGGGATCCAAGCACCATCCTGCTGGGACAGGGGGCCTGGGCACAGACAGCCTGGCCATGGTGGGGGTGGTGGGGAAAGTGTGACTGCAGAGATGACCTTCTCTCAGGGCATCTGTGTCTCTTGCTGCCTGGCTCCTGTGAGAAGTGAGGCTGAGAGAGCAGGCAGAGGGGCAGTGATGGGTGATGGCAGCTTGGCAGGTCTCAAGGGGCCCAGGCAGGATGGCTGTAGAGCCACCCGTGGTCCATCCATAGGAAGAAAGCCTGCAGGCCCCTCGGGGTCTGCTCCCTGCTCACCCAGGGCTGATACAGCCAGCTTAAGGGACAGGGTCGCAGGCTGGGCATGGAGGCTCATGCCTGTACTCCCAACACTTCAGGAGGCCAAGGCAGGAGGATTGCTTGAGGCCAGGAGCCCAAGACCAGTCTGGGCAACATAGAGAGACCCCGTCTCTACAAAAAATAAAGAAAGAGGCAGGGTCACACCCACACCACAGGCCAGGACAGCGGCCCCCAGAAAACCAAGCTCCAATCACACCTCAGCTCTTCCTGCTGAGCCCGGGGGCCTGCTAAGCCCCGGAGCCTGGGTCCGAGGGCAGAGGTTGGGGCAGGGAGAGTGAAGAACTGAATGGAGCCTGACCCAGCACTCTTCCCTCCTAAGGAGGGTGCCTGGTGGAGACATCAAGCATGAGAGAAGGGGTGATCCTAGGAGGGCTCCCTGGAGGAGGTGGTGCCTGCAGGAGGTCTTGGGGACCCAGGTCTGATCCGAGGGTCAACAGCCCGGTGAGTGCAGAGGCTGCCGGAGAAACTGGAGGAATGAAAAATCTTTGCCTGAGGAAAGGAGCTCCTACCTCCCCAGAAAGTCCCTCCGTGTGAACCAGACTGTTGCTGGCGCGCAGTGTGCACCTCCCAGGGCTGGCTGAGAAGTATTTGCTGAATGAATGGAACAGATTGCATCTGTGCAGCCTCCCTCCGTGGGCTAAGAATGAAGACGTGATAGAGAAAACAGAAAAGAAGACAGAAAGCAGAACGGTCTCCACTGTGCTTTTCCAGAACCCTCCGAAGGACTGAGAGGGCTCCAGGGCATCTGGGACCTGGCCCCAAACCCAAGTCCAGCTGTGGGGGGCCCAGCCACAGCCCAGGAGCCCTCACCCCATCCCTAAGAGCATTTGGTGGGACCTCCTGTGGCTATAATCCAGCAGAGCAGCACTGCCTGGGGGTCTCCGAGCCAAACCCAGGCCATGAGCCCCCATTCCTGCCAGTGCCTGGGGATGAATCAGGCCCTGAACAGTGGTAAAGTGTCAAGCCAGGGGGACGCTGGGCCAGGCCAGAAGTAGGGACAGGCCCTGGGGGAGGGGGATGCCTGGAACCTCAAACTGGTTGGCATCCAGCTCCTCCTGCTTCCCATGCCAGGGTACCCTGAAACCCTGTCGGTGTCTGCCCCGAACACCTTGCCTACCCCCTCAGCCTACGTCCCAGCAGTGGGGACCAGGCTTGGTGACCCTGGTCCATCCTGCAGACCCCCAGCCAGGGCGCAAGGCTAGGCAGGCCAGCCAGGGGCCACGTGCTCCCGACTGCTCCACACACGGGCCGGTGGGGCCCTCCCCTCCAGCAGCTGAGGTCAGCACAGGCAGGTGCCTGGTGGATCTAGTGGAGGGCGACAAACAAGAACGTGGGGCGTGTGGCCAGCACACACTGCCCAGGGCTGCTGGAGGGCTAGCCGCATCTCTGTCCACCCCCTGCCTCCCGCCTGGGTGGGGCAGTCTGTCTGGGGAGGAAGCAAGGATGGCCACGGGGCGGGCACACTGGAGGCCTGGCGTGAGTACTGGGCAGGCCAGCCCCCGTCCAGCTGCTGCCTGGATCCACTCTCGGTGTAAGGCTCTCGGTGTAAGGCTGAGAGGCCGGCTTTACCCTGGAACCTGAAGCCTGGTGGGGATGTGGCCCCTCCTCCTCCCTCTGTCCCCGCCTCCTGTACCTCCATGCCCCTCCCCAGACACACGCCCCTCAGGCTTCGCCCCACCTGGCACCTGCCCCCGTGGGTGCCTCCTCCCAGAAACCTTCAGGGTTACTCCAGGTCTTCCCATTGCCTGTGCTGTTCCCAGAGCTGCTGACCGTTGTTCCAGATAGTGTATGCTCTCACCCCTAGGGCAAACACAGCCCTGACCCCTCCTGGAGCCCTGGGCCCTCTTCCCCTGCAGAAGGTCGGAAAGAGGCGCCCAGTGGAGGGGCTGAGCGGCGCAGGTGGGCTCAGGGAGCCTAGTCCTGGAGGAGGAGTCTGGGCCCTACGAGGACGAGGATGGAGATGGGGACAGGGACGGGGACGGCCCTCTCTATTGACTCCCTGGAGTCCTCCAGATCCAGGGCAGCTCCTGGGGAACTGGTGCCTGCTGGAAAAACTAACCCAGATTTGATCAGATGCTGGGGCTGGGATCCAGTGAATGTGGGCGTGCCCCTGTGTCCTGGGTGAGGAAGGATGGGGGCTCCCAAGAAGCAGGCAAGGGATGCATGCGTGTGTGTGCGTGGGTCTATGTGCCTGTCAATGTACACGACTGTGTGCATCCGGGTATGTCTGTGCGTGTCTCTCTGGGCTATGTGTGTGTGCACATGCGTCTGTGAGTCTGTGGGTGTGTCTGAGGGTGTTTGGTGCGAGCTGTGAGAGAGGTATTAGGAGGAAACTGACACTGTCCCCTTCCGCCCTGCAAGGGACAGGTCAGGGTGGGAGAAACAGTCCCTCCCTCCACAAAGCCCTGAGCCAGGGCAGGGGTCGAGAATTGCTCGAGGCAGACCCCCCTTCCCCTGGGTCTGGGCACGAATCACTGTCACTTGCTGCCTGCACGCCTTTCCATACACACTCACACACCCACACTCGCATTCACACACACACTCAACACTCATCCCACACACACACACACTCTCATCCCACACACACTCAAATACACGCTTATCCCACACACACTCATCCCACACACTCAACACTCACACACACACACTCTCGACACTCACATACACACTCATCCTATGCACACACACACTCATCACACACAAACACAGGCTCATCCCCCCCCCACTCACATCCCACACACTCAACACTCACACACTCATCCCACACATACACTCACATACTCAACACTCCACCCACACACATACTCAACACACACCACACAGACTCAACACTCACACATTCATCCCATACACACACACTCATCTCATACATACACTCAACACACACACTCATCCCACACACACTCACACTCATCCCACACACACTCATCCCACAAACACACACACAGACTCACACTCACATTCATACTTCCCTCCATTCCACACACACACACTCACACTCAAACACATACACACTTCCCTTCAATTCTACACACACACTCAAGCACATAGACACTTCCCCCTTCCACACACACACACTTCCCCTCAATTCCACACACACATACACACTTCCCCATTCTACACACACACTCACTCTCACACACACACTTCCCCTCAATTCCACACACAAAACACTTCCCCCATTCCACACACACACACAAACACATACACACCTCCCCCATTCCACACACACACTCAATCTCATACACACTTCCCCCTCAATTCCACACACACAAACACATACACACTGCCCCATTCCACACTCACACACTCACAAACACGTACACACTTCCCCCATTCCACACACACACCTCCCCCTCAATTCCACAAACACATACACACTGCCCCCATTCCACACTCACACACTCACAAACACGTACACACTTCCCCCATTCCACACACACACTCACTCTCACACACACTCTTCCCCTCAATTCCACACACAAAACACTTCCCCATTCCACACACACACAATCACAAACATGTACACACTTCCCCATTACACACACACACCTCCCCCTCAATTCCACAAACACATACACACTCACACTCAAACAGTACACACTTCCCCCATTCCACACACACACACTCTCACACACTTCTCAATTCCACACACACATACACTTCCCCCATTCCACACACACACACTCAAACATGTACACACTTCCCTCATTCCACACACACTCAAACACACTTCCTCCTCAATTCCACACACTCTTCCACTCACACACTCACACATACATACAAACTCACTTCCACACTCACACTCTTACACCCATACGCACACACACTCCCAATTCCACACATACTCTTCCACTCACACACTCACACTCATTCACTTCCATACACATGCACACACTCCCCCAATTCCACACACGCTCTCACACACATTCCACTCACATGCACGAACACTTCCACACTTACACTCTCATACACACACTTCCAATTCCACACTCTTCCATTCACACACATATTCATTCACACTTCCATACACACTCCCACAATTCCACACACACACTACACATTCACATTCACACTCACCCACACACACTCTGCCATACACACTTCCACTCACACACACACAAAACCAGAAAACAAGGGAACAAGCTGTCCCGCCTGGGTTGTCCCCTGGGGAGCAGGGGAGAGTGCCTGGAACCGAAAAGCTTTGTAGGGCCTCATGTCACTTTCCTTGGAACCCACCAATGTGGCATGGGTGCATACTGGCTGCAGCTGGGAATCCGAGGTCCCTGGCCAGACCAAGGGCATGAGCAGGGGGCAGCTGGATGCCTGGGCCAGACCAAGGGCATGAGCAAGGGGCAGCAGGGGCCAGACCCGGGCCCTGATGGAGGACGATGGAGGCACAGCTCCTAGACCCAGGCCAGAGGCTGCCTTTGCAGGACATGGTGGGGCCAGCTGCGCTCTCCCCATGGCCCTGGGGGAAGGGCTGTCCATGTCCCCGGGGCGCTTGTTACCCTGGTGTGTCCCCCTGCCCTACACTGGCCAACCTCACCTGGATCTGCCTCTTCCTGGTGTCCCATCATCCTCTCACATTTTCTGAAGTTGCTTAACTTCAGAAAATCCAAGCAGAGATGGGAGTGCCCAAGGGATGTGCGGTGAGGTCACCGGACAACTCCTCCGTCCCCTGGGCTCTGTGTCCCACCTGTGCAGCACTGGATGAGCCAGTGGCACAAAGACCCTGGTGGAAACATCTGGGGCTCCCTGGTGTGCATCTTGAGTGCCCACCTGTGTGCTCTTCTGAAGGGTGACCCCAGCCCGGAATGCCCTGATGAGGAGAGGAGGGAGTCAGAGACCGGTTGGGACAGGTGGCCGTCCTCTCCCTGTGTGGCAAGGTGGGCAGATAGCTCAGGATGCTTCATTTCCCAGGATGGAAACCTTGCCTGCATCTGAGAGTACACTGGTGGTGCTATCTCCTTCAGGCATGGTTGGATCCAGAAGCCCGATGGCTACCATCAGAACTGGTGTCCCCACCCTGGGCTCAGCCTGCCATCCTCTCAGGCAGCACTTACCCTTGGCATGGCACCTCCAGGCTGACATCCCAGCTCAGACCTGGGGTCCATGAAGGGCCCAAGTATGATCTGACTGATTATGGCCAGGTGATGAGTGATGCCCAGGCGATGAGTGATGCCCAGGTCCCAGTCACATGCCCTATCTGGGGCAAGAGATGGGCTCAGCCTAGTACCAACCTATGGGTAGTTCCCAAAGGAGGATTCAAGGCTGTTCCTAGGAGATGTGGTGGATGCTAGGCAGAGCCCTGGCAATGCTCGCACACCCTCCAAACAGCTTTCCCTTGCTCTGCCTCCTCTGAGCCTCACCAAGCCCCCAGGAAGTTGAGGCTCAGAGTGCCTCTGTGGCCTACTTAGGACCTCCATCAGCACCTAGGACCTCCATCAGCAAAGGCCGGGTATAGACCCCTATGGGCTCCAGGTTCCACCCCAACTCCCAGCCATCTGCCCAGACTGACCCACACCCACCTCCTGCAGATGCCCTGGGCATTACTGAACCCCTATTTCCTGAAGCCAGCCAGCTGGTGGGAGCATCGGCCAGCATGGTCCTCCCTGGCCCCAGGGATCTCCCAGCCCTGGGGCATGGGACTTCTGGGCAGACTGCCTTCCCCCAGCTTGTGCAGGCTGGCACCAGGCACGGGAGCCCAGCACAGGAGATCTTATCAGCCCCTCCATCTCTTCCCCCGAACAGGCCCAGCCTGCTTGCCCAGCCTGTCACCATGCCTGGCAGGGATGGCATCACCTGGCTGACTGCATGCAACTGCTGAAACCCCATGGGCCCTGCTTCCAGTGCCGCACCCTCCTCGCCCAGGACGGCTGCAGAATTTACCAGGTACCCCACGGACCCTGCTTCCTGGGCTGCACCCTCCTTGCCCAGGATGGCTGCAGGATTCACCAGGTTCTCCGCACAGTGAAAATGTGAGCTCCTTGCCCCAAGATGATGAAGAATTTCAAGACGGGAATGGTAGGGTGGTAAATTAACCTCAGGTGCCATGGGACAGCACAGGTTGGGTGCTGTGAGCCCTGCATGAAGCTCCTGGTGGGTATAGCTCCGCCTCATGGGTCACCCCTCTCTACCATGACCATGAGGACTGGGCTGGGCATGCAGTGCCCTGCTGTGACCCCTGACGCATAGACCGCTAGCCATCTCCTCCACCCACTCCCTGACCTCCTCTCCCAGGGATGCAACTGGGGGAGTACACCCATCCCCAGAAGAACCCCAAATCTCTGGCTGGCTGTCTCTTACCCAACTCCCATCCCCAGCTCCAGCTGAGGGCAAGCGTGCTGCTGGGCTCTCCCGAGGGAAAACCCATGGTGCCACCCTCAGGCCCCCGGCAGCTCCTCAACCTGGGCCCCATCTCTGCCCCCATCTTGGCTCCCCAGGCATGTTTAAACTTTGCCCCTCCCACCCCTGTGCCTGGCGGATCCCCTGGCACTGAGGCCCAGCCAGTGGCTCCAGCCAACGCACTTGGCTCCCGCAGCAAGTTAAATCTAACCCAGCCCAGCTGTCTCTCCTCCGGCTCCCACCTGCCCCTCCCATTCCCTGCAGGGATGTGCCCACACCCTGCCCACCCTACACAGGCCCTCAGGAAGGGTGCAGAGGTTCCCTAGGGTCCCCCACTTTCCCACGCTAGTAAAGCCCTTTGCCTAGCAGCCTCTGGGGTGAGTGCCCTGCTTCTGGAGGTAACCCAGCGCCCAGGGTGGGGCCGGCAGAGTGCAGCAGGTTTTCAACAGGTATTTCGAGAAAGAGCAGGAACCCACTTCCCATCCGTCAGGGCGCAGCCAGGAAGAGGGAAACTCCAGGGCCAACACTGAAGCGGCCACTGCAGCACCACGCTGGGGCATGGAGTCGGAGCACAGCCTTTGTGCCACAGGCATGCCAGGGAATGTGTGCCAGGCGCTCTGTCTTGCATCTGCGGCTGTCGGTTCTTCTGAGGCAGGGCAGTTATGGGTCACTTCTGGAGATGCCACATTTCTGGGCCTGGGATGGTCTAGGCCTGGCTGTGAGGCCATCTATAACCTGCTCCTTGTAGCCCCATGTTTTGTTTAGGCTGGCAATGCACTTAGCTAAAATGCTGCTATCCTACCAAAAGTGGCATAGGATGCAGTTCTGGCCAGTGACATGTGACACACCCAGAAGTGCTGGGTGTGTCTTCAGGGACAGATCCTCAAAGGGAGCTGACTCATCTAGGGGGCAGCACTCTTGCTCTTCCTCTTTTTCTTCCTCCTTTCTGGTCAGCTGTGTGTGTGATGGCTGGAGCACCAGCAGCTGTTTTGGGCCAGGAGGTGACACTGAGGCTGGAAGCCAGCACTAGGAGAGTGATACAGTAAGGTAGGAGCTGTGTCCCTGAGGATGCATGATACCCTGCCAGCCGGACAGCCTAGGCCTGTGTCACCTGAGAGAAAAGGACATTTCTACCCTGTCAAAGCCTCTGTTATTCTGAGCTTTCTCAGGAATGCAGCTCTAACCAGTCCTAAAGGGCAGGCAGCCATGTTGGCTCAAATGCTTCCCCCAGCAAGGCAGGAAGCCACTCCAGTGTCCTGCAAGAAACTTCATAGAAAAAGGGCTTCCATCCTCACATGCCGGGGGTCTGCATCAGGCCCTTCCTGGGCCCTGGAGCCGCCATGTGCCCCTGAGTGGGGCGGGCTCTGGTTCCCGGGCCCTGGAGCCTCCAAGGGCCCCTGAGTGGCGCCTGGGAAGCCTAAGGCTGGGGAGGGCCCCTGTTCACTTTGTTTAGTTTTCTCAAACCCACTTGACTGAGGAACCCCTTCCTCTAGAAACAAGGAATTACAGCCGGAAAGACCTCTGGGAAGGCTGCCTTCTCCGCCCTTCACTGTGGGGTGGGGCGTGTCCCTGAGCTGCTGCACTCAGAGGAGCTGGGCCCGGCCCTGGGCATGTAGCAAGCACTCAGGAGAGGCTGCGGCTGCTGCCAGCTCTGTAAGCGGGAAACTGGGGGCCTTCTCCCCTCTCCCCAGCTCCTCATTCCACCCGCTCTGGAGCTGTGGCCTGAGCCCCACGCTGGCCCTCTGCTCAGATGGGCCTGTTCCCGGGCAGGTCTCAGTGCCCAGGAGTGGAGAGGGGGGCTGTGGAGACAGGTGGGGTCACCCCAGGAAGAGTGGGTTTGCAAAGCTGCAGCAGCAAGGAAGCTGTGGGGTAAAAAGTTTATAAGAGGAACACTATTTTTTTCTTTTGGCAGAATTTAATGGGTGCAGATTGTTCAGGTCCCAAAGATATGGGGGAAAAAAAAGAGAAAGAAAAAGCCCTTTGCTGCTGCTATTGATAACTTGTCTCGCTTCACGTGGTGGGTTCAAAACTAAAAATACTTCCTCCAAACGGTAGAGAAGCCAGGGCTGTCACGTTGCAGAGGAGACTGGAGAGCTGCGGTGGGGAGGGGTCAGCTGCGGCCACGTGAGGGCCAGGGCCAGGCCTCAGTGGCCACCCCTCTCTGGCTGCCCAGGCTGCATCCACACAGAAGATTCCATGGCTTTCCATAAAAGACAGTGGGAGAATGTCCTCTCTAAAGGCCTGGGGAGTGCCTGGGGAGAGGAGACAGCCTCACCCGGGGCTCACCAACCAGCAGCTGCCAGCCAGGCCAGCAATGCCAAGGCACCCGGCGTTCCTGGAAGCCAACCCCGGTTTGATCTAATGGGGCAGCTGTGGGTGCAGACCTAGATAAAGAGACAAACCCAGACCCAGAAACCTGGGGGAGGAGGTAAGAGTGGAGCAGGGGAAAGGGCGGTGGGTCGTGGGTGGGACTGGTGCTTCCAGGCCCTGGGCAAGCTGCTTCTGTGCTCTAAGCCTCAGTTTCCCCATCCAAAAGGTGGGAGCAACAACCTCTCTTCCGCCTCCTTCACAGTGAGGGGAAAGGAAGCGGGATGACATAGATGTGGCTGGGACTGCTGGACCCCGCACACCTGCCCTGGGAGGCATGTGGGTCATGAAATCCTCCCACTGGTGACCTGCCCCGTGGTGAGGGAGGGAGAGAGCTTCTCCCCTCCTCGGCTAAGAGGACAGAGGGAGGATCCTAGAAATTCTGTCAGGAAGCAGAAATTTGGTCTGAGAGCAGTGCAGGTGGGAGCAGACCCCCCCAAATCACCTGCAGGATGAGCATTTCTCAGGCTCTGGAGAGCATGTGTGGGGGTCCAGCAGCCACAGCCATGGGAACTCCCGGGCCTGTTGTTCATGTGTGGATCCCGGTCCGGCAGCCTGGGTGGAGCTCTGCCTTGTGGACAAGCTCCCGGCCAGGCCTGGTCCACCAGACCTCCCCATGCCTGGAGTGCCTCCTTGTGCCTGGAGCTGTGCTGGGCCCTTCCTCATTGCAGGGCTGGGGGAGTCCCTTAACCTGTCTGGGGCTCAGTCTGCTCATCTGTAAAGTGGGAATGATAGCACCTAGTACCCACTTGATTGGCTGCTGCAAACATGAAACCACATGGGCCTGTAAATCACAGGGCACTCGGCCGCCATCATCATCATCATCGTCTTCATCATCATGGCCCCAGCTCGTCCATCTTTGTTGTCTTCTCCACTCCCATCTTTCATGCTTGCAGAACTGTGCCTCTCAAATTGGCCTCGTGACCTAGCAAATATCGTGATGAAGATGCCTAAGTTGGTCTCGAGGCACCCTCCTTATTACCCACCAACCGAGGGAGGTTTCTCGCCTAGTTCCAGCAACTGGCCCCACGGAGGAAGTGCCCTTCCCAGTCGTGGAACGTCTCCAGCGGCGCTGGCTGATGGCAGACTACCCTTGCAACTCAGTTACTGCATCTGTGAAGAGGGGTGAAACCTCTGTTCCAGCCCAGAGGCCATCTGAGATCACACCCCCCACCGCCAAGGCCAGGGTGGATCTCCGTGCTTGGCCCTGGGGTGGTCCCTGGCAGATGAGAGGGTCCTTCTACCTGAGCCTCTGAGGCTGCCCTCACTGGAGAGCTCATGGTCAAGGGGTGGGCAGGCAGGTTGGAATCCCTCAAGGGCACAGGGGTTAGAGTCTTATAGACTTAGGGTGAGGGGCATGGAGAGTGGTGGGCTTCTGGGACCCTGCGCTGGCCCTGGCCAGGCCCACAGGGGAAACTGTGCAGTGCGGTCATCTCCGTGGCAACTGGCCTCATCGTCCTTGTCCTGGCTTGGGGGCCGAATGCCTTCCCTTCCCTTTCACCGGCTGGAGTCGCTTTCTTCAGAGGTAACCATGGCAACCCCTTTGTTTCTGAGGCCTGCCCGCCCTCCTCCCCGTTTTCTCTTCAGGAGAGGCTCATCCAGCTCCTTCCTAGTCCTGGCACGTCTCTAGTGGCGCCGGCTGACAGTGGCCCACCAGTGAGTGGGGCCAGTCCCTGGGGTGGGGGAGAATGGCCCTGCTGGGCCCAGAGATGTGGTCTGGACCCCGCCCCTGCCACAGGGGCCGTGTTCATTGGCTCACTCATGCCCTGACATTGATAGAGAGTATCTGCGTCTGCCACGGGGCCACAGACGGGGTGAAGGCCTGTCCCTGCCCCCACGGTCCTGCTAGGGGCAGCCTGGAAGTGGGGAGACAAGGCCTGAGAAGGGGGTGCAGAGGCCCAACAGGGGCTGGCTCTGCTGCAGAACGCACTGTGGGGTCATGGGTCATTCGCCAGGGCTCTCAAGGCCACAGGGAGCCCAGGACTCTTGGCTCTACCTCAAACGGGCTGAAGCAGAAATGAGCATGTGGTTCACATAACTCAAAAGTCAAGGAAAGCACCTGCTGAGGTGCAGCAGGGTCCACGTGACCTGGCCGTGGTTGCTTCGGCTTTCCTCTGGGCTGGCTTCATTCTCGCGCAGCCCTGTTCTCTGGTGGTGGGATGTGGAAGTGGCCCCTTCGCTGTCTCACCTAACCCAGCTCTGAAAGGTCTGTGGGCAGATGGGAGAGTCATTTGACTTCAGCTTCCCCTCTGGTCTGAACTCTGACCCTACAGCAAAAGTCCCAGGACTGAGCCTCTTTGGCTAGAACTGGGTCACAGGCTGACCCCTAAACCAACTGCTGGGACTCTAGGTAGCCAGCCTGGTTCATGCCACTCCACTCACCTCAAACCAGACCCATGACTTAAATGAGATGATGACAGGGGAACCCTGGTTTGCAAATGAAACTCCGGGTGCACACAGACTCAGAGAGGTTAATTAATTTGTCCAAATCCACACAGCTGGTAAAGAATGCAAGCTCCAGGTCTGATTCCAGAACTTCTGGGCTTAACCATGGAGCCACTGTAGGTCAGTGGGAGTCCAAAGGACTTTAAGTATGGTAGTGAAACGATCAGGGATGCAGCTGGAGGGGTAAATTGGCGCTGGATTTTGGTTGGCGGTAAATGGCATGCAAAGGAGGCGGATATTCAGGATTTGGTAGGACAGTGGGAGCAGCTACGCCCCAGTTATCGCAAGGTCCCCAGCATTTGTGGGAAAAGCCCCCCCGGCTTTGGGTAGCCGAGAGGTGGGCCTCGCAGGCCCGCACCGCCGCCAGGACGCAATGCACCTGCGGGCGCAGCGCCCACGCCCCGTGCCACCTGACTCACTGTTTGTCAACTCTGCTCTCCGCAGCCACGCCCTTTCCTCCTTCCCTCCCTCCCCTTTTGGTTCAGGGGCTGCATAACCCCGCCTCTCTCCTGCTGTGACTGGCTGTCCTCGCCGTCACTCCGCTACGTGGGCGGGGCACAGGTGGAGGCCCCTCCGCGAAGGGATTAGCATAGTCCCGCCCCCCGGCGCGAGCCTCGGGCCGGGCGCTGATTGGGCGGGCGGCGGCCGACGCGGCGGCGCCGGGCGCAGCCAGTGGCAGGCGCGGGCTGTCAGTCGGCGAGGCGGCGGGCCGCACTTCCGCCTCGGTGTCAGTGGGTCGCGGGCCTGCGGGGCGGGGGCGGGGCGGCAACGAGCTCGGCCGGCAACCGAGGGACCCGCGTCCAGGTGAGTGGCCCCCGCCGCCGCCACGCGAAGGCCCGGCACCCCGGCGAGCTGCGGGACCTGGGCCGCGGGCTGGGGCCGGGGTGGGGTGGGGAGGGGAGGGCGGGCCGGACAGGACCCGGGTCCGCAGGCCGTCTCCAGCCCTGGCCCCGGCCTCGACCCCCACAGGGAGGCGCGCCCGGCCTAGGCCGCAGCCTGGCGCCGCGGGAAAACTTTGGGAGGAAAGTTGCGACCGGGCCTGAGGCCTGGGCCTGGGTCCCGCGGCCCCCGCACCCCTCCCCCTGCGGTCGCCCGGCAACTGCGGTCCCGGGACCCCCGACCCGGCTCCCGGAGGCCCCCGGCCCCGCTGCTGCCCCGCCGAGCAGGAAGTGGGGACGGACGCACCTGCTGGCGGACTCGCCCTCTCTCACCAGCTCACCGGGAACAGGGAAGGATTTCGTACGCATTTAGGGCGATCCTGTAGGTGAGGAGGGCGAGTTCCGCCGGGAGGAAGGGCAGGGAGACGCAGCCCCACTCCGACCCTGGTCTTCTTGTCCCGCAGGCCTGTGTCTTCCCAGGGAGGGTGCCCGCGGGCCCTCGTCCATTCCCCTGGGCTCTGTTTTTGTTTTTAATTTATAAACCTTAGCAGACTACACACGGTTGAGAACTTGCTACCTAGCACCTATCTTTGGTAATGTAATTTTAAGAGGTTCCATCTTTTGTCAGTTATATTTTGGTACTCAGAAGAATACGTCTTTAGACTTTCCAAGTTTATAAGCCCAGGCCAAGACTGTTAGGTCGTCACAGCACCTCAGCCTCCCCCCTTCATCGGGGGACTGGCGGCGAGGTGGTGGGTGTCGGGGTGTTGCAGGCTCTCCTGGGGTGAGGGTCACCTCCCGGGGCGTTTTTATCCGAACCATCGTCTAGGACAGGCCCTGGCCTGGCTCCGGCAACTTTGGGATGATTGCCTGGGACGCCTGGAGAAGGGGTCCCGTTCGGTCTGGTTGGACAGACGTTTCTCGAATGCCTGCTGCGGGCCTGGCTGGGTGCTGTGCGGCCTTCCCACCCGCTGGATTTGTGGCAAGGACAGCAGAGAGTTGAGGAGCCCGAAACTGGCGCAGGGGCCACATGCTGGGTAGCCATGGCCGTCCCTGCTGCCCTTCCTAACTGGTGCCCAGGGCCCCTTTTCTGGCTGTCAGCCTCAGCTCCTTCATCGGACACGTAGCACTTTGCTGATAAGAGGAGCAAACGAGATCATTTTCTTGTTTTATGTTTTGAGATGGAGTCTCGCTCTGTCACCCAGGCTGGTGTGCAGTGGTGCGATCTCGACTCGCTGCAACCTCCGTCTCCCGGCTTGAAGCCATTCTCCTGTCTTAGCCTCCTGAGTAGCTGGGACCACAGGCGCTGGCCACCACGCCTGCCTAATTTTTTTATTTTTAGTAGAGATGGGGTTTCACCAAGTTGGCCAGGCTGTCTCGAACTCCTGATCTCAAGGGATCCATCTGCCTCAGCCTCCCAAAGTGCTGGGATTCCAGGTGTGAGCCTCCGTGCCCTGCCACGAAATCATTTTCTACCTCAGTCTCTGACACCTAGTACATGCCCTGGAATACCAGTTCCCTTCCCCTTGTTGAGGACAGGAACTTCGTTGCAGGCACTTCCTCCTTGCCCAGCCCAGTGCCTGCCACAGTGTTGTCTTTTAGAATGTGGCGAAGAGTGAGGGAGTGACTGAGTCTCCCTCATAGACTTTACCTTGTTTTCTTCATGTGTCCATCTATTAATGACGGCTCTTACCTGAGCAGATGATAATATTTAATACTGATTGTTCCAGTACTGTTACAAGCATGTTGTATTCTCTTTCTTCGTGTGATCTTCCCACTTGACAGGTGAGCTTCCCACTCGACAGGTACTGACATTATCGTTAGGTCATTCATGAGGAAGCTAAGGAACAGAGAGGTTAAGTAACTTGCCCAAACCACACAGCAGTAAATTATGAAATACGAATTTGAACCCAGGCTCCAGGGTTCACACTCTTAAACACTACCCTGTACTGCCTTTTAATATCAAGATTTTCATTTAACATTTTTGTTTAGAATATTCTAATCATGCTGCATTACTGTGTGTCAGAATTTTGGTTTTTTGCTACATATAGAACTAATACACTTTCCTTTTTTGTGAGCCTGAGTGTTTACAAAGCCATTTCATTTCTTCTGAAATACGGTAATTTACCATTTGGCTATTCAGGATTTTACCAGAGTACCTTCCCTGCCACCCACCTCCTTTGTTACTGGCAGATTCAGTGGTGGTCTCTGTGTGAAGAGGGAGGGTTGGGAGGCGTGGGTGCTGACAGGTGTGCAGTCCAGAGTCTGAGGTCTCCGTTCTGAGTTCAGTTCCAGTGGACTTCACACACGGCCTTAGAGTACACACGTAGGACATTTTTCTTCCCTGCCTCGAGTGCACTGAGAGGGTCAGACTCTGCTGTGTTCCACATATTAATGAGGGGTTCTGTTTGAATGTGAAAAAATGCCACTTGACTTCCATCCCAGTGTCTCCTCCGTGCCCTCCAGGAGGCACCAGGAGATGGGTCTTGGATTTGTCCTTAAAACTTGCTCCGCCGGGTGCGGTGGCTCAAGCCTGTAATCCCAGCACTTTGGGAGGCCAAGGCGGGTGGATCACAAGGTCAGGAGATGGAGACCATCCTGGCTAACACGGTGAAACCCCGTCTCTACTAAAAATATAAAAAATTAGCTGGGCGCGGTGGCGGGCGCCTGTAGTCCCAGCTACTCAGGAGGCTGAGGCAGGAGAATGGCGTGGGCCCGGGAGGCAGAGCTTGCAGTGAGCCGAGATCGCGCCACTGCACTCCAGCCTGGGCGACAGAGCGAGACTCCATCTCAAAAAAAAAAAACTTGCTCGACTTTTAATGGAGTTTTGGTACATTCAACCAATTACAAAAGTGACAATTTGTATAAGAGAACTGTTGACACATTTTAAGTTCTTATGCTCTTCACACAGGGAACCTGCTGCCTCCTCAAGGTGATTTCTTTAGTGTCCCCGTGCAAGCCGTGTCTTGTCTGGCCGTGCCTTCCTGAGTCACAGCATCTTTGCGAAGGGTGTGCGCCAGAGCAGGGCTCTGGGGTCCTGTGTGGGTTCCCGCTGGCTCCTGCCTTCAGTGTCTTTGCCTGCAAGACGGATTCTTGTGTGGAATCTGTGTGAAAATGTAGCATCAAGTGTCCGATGTGTCGTGGCTGCTTGGGACACCCTTGGTTCCACCACCTGCTGAACCTGGAGCCGCTCAGCAGTGCAGCAGCCGCACCCTCAGGTGTCCCAGGGTCTTTTTATAAGTCTGCCCCCCACTTGAATGGTCACTTCTTCAAGAGTGACTTGTTTCAAAGAGAACACAGCTCTGTCAGGCAAGGGTTTTCTCAGCTTCTGTGCTGAGGGTCACCTGTGTGTGTGGTGTCACTGGCGCCGGGGCCTCTGTGGGCAGTGCGGCTGGGCGTGGGCCGATTTTCTCCTAATCATTGTCATACTTCCTGTTTGGGTGTTGACATTTCGTTTAGTGTTTAGCACTGATTGTCAAGTACAAGGTTTAATTCCAAGATGTAGTACATTTTCAAGTTGATTTATAACCTTATCTACACTGAAAGGAAGTCAGTGTTTGAACATGACTGATTATTAAAAGGGACTTAAGTCCTGAGTTAATATGGTAGGTTCTGGTTTGATGGTTTCTTTTTTTTTTTTTTTTTTTTTTTTTGAGGCGGAGTCTCGCTCTGTCGCCCAGGCTGGAGTGCAGTGGCCAGATCTCGGCTCACTGCAAGCTCTGCCTCCCGGATTTACGCCATTCTCTTGCCTCAGCCTCCCGAGTAGCTGGGACTACAGGCGCCCGCCACCTCGCCCGGCTAGTTTTTTGTATTTTTTTTAGTAGAGACGGGGTTTCACTGTGTTAGCCAGGATGGTCTCGATCTCCTGACCTCGTGATCTGCCCGTCTCGGCCTCCCAAAGTGCTAGGATTACAGGCTTGAGCCACCGCGCCCGGCTGGTTTGATGGTTTACATGTACTTTCCACATATGCTAGTTCATTTGTATCTCTGCTGTCACTTTGCTTTTTCAGAGTGTTCTTGCTGGTAAGTTTCAGGCGTGGTGTCACGGCCTCTCGGGCTGCTGGTTTGGGCTGGGGTCCCACTGTGGAAGTGTGGCAGTGTCCAGGCCCACCCCTGCAGCTCTTGATAAGAAACATCTGTTAAATGGTTCACGGCACTGTTTCCGTGAACTTTTTGGCACTTCTTTCCTTTTCCTTCCAGATTCAGAAAAGAACCTGGGATCATTTAGCAGAATTTCACAGCATCCTCGTTCTTTCAACTGGAGCTTCTGTGGATGCAAATCCCGTGACCTCTGAGTTGAGCTGAGCGGTGGAAGTGAGCTTTTATAAGGGACTGGATCTGAGACTTGTGCCTGATGCGTGTGGCTGTTTCTCTTTGCTTGCCTTCTTTTTTCAGTGGAACACTTGCTTGATTTATTTTGAGAAACAAACTCTGGGATCATTCCTGTTGAGCTAGTGGCTGGCTCCATAGTTTGGGGCCTGAAGAGGGTCCTGCACCTCAGGGCCTGTGGCGGTCGTCGGGCCTCTCTCCTGGGTGTAAGGTGTGTGCTTCTCACCTGCGCACTGAGGGCCTGGGCGCTGTGGCCCTGACGCTGAGGCAAGTCAGGGGTGGGAAGGGTCTGAGGGGCTCTTGGCTGAACAGACTCTGAGCACATTTCTTTGTCAAAGGGGCTGGGACTGTAGCCTTTGGGGTGCCCAGAGAACGCCTGTTGTGGGCTGAGACGAGGAGCTGGGACTGTATGTAGCCTTTGGGGTGCCCAGAGAACGCCTGTTGTGGGCTGAGACGAGGGGCTGGGACTGTAGCCTTTGGGGTGCCCAGAGAACGCAGTTGTGGGCTGAGACGAGGAGCTGGGACTGTATGTAGCCTTTGGGGTGCCCAGAGAATGCTGTTGTGGGCTGAGACGAGGAGTTCTTGGGCAGCACCAGGCAGGGAGGACTGCAGTGTGTCCGGAGTTGTGTGGAGTTTTGGTTCCAAAAAAGACGGAGGCAACTGTAGAGGAAGGAGGACTGTGGTGTGGAGGTGAGTGCCTGTGCCTTGTACTGAATAAACCTAAGGCTGATCCAAGGCTGATCATGAGAAAGAACCCGCTGTAACCTGGGACCTTGTGCCACTCTGCTGGGCCGGAGAGCGGCTTCCGTTATTGCCTTAAAACTAGGGTGACTGTGATTCAGTGACATTTCGGTGACTCAGATAATGATGGCAGGTGTCAGGTGCGCGCGGGGCGTGGGGCTACCCTCTTCTTGTGAAAGAGGACATGGGCTGGATTTGTGGTGGTGAGCTCCTGCGAGCGCCCTGGCTCTGGCTTGGCCTGTCTTGACGATATGGCAGAGCCAGGAGTCTCGCTGTAATCATCACCTGTCTTCCAAGTAAGTCTCACCTGTGAGAAATGCTGGAACACCTGAGTGGAAGCAGAGCTGGGGCGGTGCCTGAGCTGGGGCCGGAGGAGGGGTCCCAGCACCTGCCCCACAGCTCCCGTCTGGCAGCTCCGCCTCTGCACTGGTTCAGCCGTCAGGGGAGAAGGCTCCTGGGTTAACATCGTGGCATTTTCACCCCTGCTTCTCATCAGAAAAGCCGGGGGAGCTTTTTAAAAGTGCGGGTTCAAGGCCCAGCCCCAGCTTCACTGAGCTTGGGTTTCCCTGGAGGGGCCCAGGAAGACACGTGTTTAACAACCTCAGGGGGTCTGGGGTGGGTCCTCGGCAGGGAGTCCAAGTGCTGGAGGCCCACTGCGGGATCAGGACCCTTTTTTAGATCAAGGACCCCTTTGAGAACTTCATGAATATGAATAATCTGGGTCATTGTTCTGGGGAAAAAAAATGAACACAAATTTTTTTCCGTTTTTTTTTTTTTTAATTTTTTAATTTTTTAAAAAATTTTTATTTTTGTAGAGGTTAGGGGGATTAGAGATTCATGGTTTTCCCTGACCTTGATTTGCAGCCCAGCCTGTAGGTGCTCAGGAAGTATAGTTGGCAGCCGCGTGGGCAGCTCTGATGTTAGGGTGACAGTTTTCTCAGCACAGTGGGACCCGTTAGGGCTGTGCAGGATGAAGATGGGCACGATGGTGAGGAGGGCCTGGAACTGAGGCCACAGAGAAGGAGGCGGTCAGCGGGCAAGGAGGCACTCCAGCCAACCAGCCACTCCTTGGCTGGGCAGGTGCTCTGGGGACGGCCAGGAGCCCTGCAGGGCAGCATCCTCTCACCCAGCACACTCCCTTCCCTCTGCTGTCTTAATTTTCCTCCCGCTCCCTCACCGAGTCCGCTGCCCGCTGTGGCCCCTGCTGGGATGTGAGATGTGGGTACAAGGCGTCTCCTTCTCCTCTAGCCGCAGCCGCAGGCTGGGCTGCTCTCAGGGCCGTTGGTTTTGATCATCAGAGATACACAGTGGCGGCAGGTGGGGGGCTGACCGGCGCTGCTACTGCCCTCGGAGTGCCCGCTCTGCCCTCCAGCGTGGCTTTCTGAGAGCAGGTGAGCTGTGGGGCATGCGCCCTGTCCATTGCCTTCCAGTCTCGTGGGCCACATTGGAACAGTTTTTTATTGTGTTGCATAAGGAGGAGGTTGATTAAAACAAATGTTTTTGTACAGAAGAGCTTGCATTCATCTTGTGTGTTTGGAAATAAATACATTGTACTACATTACAAGGTGATGTTCCTCGAGGTGCGTGATGTATTTTCTTCTGTTGATATTCCACAGGAAGCAGTTAAGTCAGCGACAAGACTTGAGGGAGTTGACTGTGGTGAGTGGGGTGCTAGGCTCCACTTCTGGGATGTCGGGCCACATTGGCCACGAGGCCCAGTGGGAAGAATTGCCACTCCCCACCGCTGCTTTTTGGGACCAAGCCAGGCTCACCTTTGCCTGCCTCTCAAGGTCGCCCTCTTGGCGTGGAGAGTGGTAAACAGTGGGGGTGCTGCTGTCTGCACAGTGTGAGAGGTTCACCTACCTTTCCCCAGTGTAGAAACTGTTCCTGCATGAATTGCAGACTGATTCAGAGCCTTCAGGTGTGCCTGGCAAGTTTGCCTGGCTGGCATGCTCAGCACAGGGCCTTCCTGAGTCAGCGTTGGGCCATTTGTGTGTACACACTGGTGTCTTAGGATAAAGGGCTGAAACCTGTTCTTTTTTTTTTGAGATGGTGTCTTGCTCTGTCACCCAGGCTGGAGTGTAGTGGCACGATCTCGGCTCACTGCAACCTCCGCCTCTCGGGTTCAAGTGATTCTTGTGCCTCAGCCTCCCTGAGTAGCTGGGACTACAGGCGTGTGCCACCTGTAAGGTTTTTATATTTTTAGTAGAGATGGGGTTTTGCTGTGTTGCCCAGGCTGATCTGAAACTCCTGACCTCAAGTGAACCGCCCACCACGGCCTCCCAAAGTGCTGGGACTACAGGTGTGTGCCACCTGTAATTTTTTTGTATTTTTAGTAGAGACAGGGTTTCACCATGTTGCCCAGCTGGTCTCAAACTCCTGACCTCAAGTGATCTACCTGCCTTGGCTTCCCAAAGTGCTAGAATTACAGGCATGACCCACTGCCCCCAGCCTGAAACCTGTTCTTCAGCTAAGAGATGTTACATTCTGTGTGGTATTAGGTAGCTGATTTTGTGATGAGCCACATATAGCCTGACACTAAGAAAAACCGTACAGACCTGAAGAAAGCAGAGAGGTTGTTCAGGTTCAACAGCGCAGACCTAGAGGCCTGCGCTCAGAACGGCTGTCTCCTGGAGCTTCGGACGCAGTTGGGCTTAACCTTATTTGGCTAAAGGATCAAGAACCAGTGTTCAATAAAGGTCACTCTTGATTCCATCCCATTGCCACCAAAACACAGTGCATTTAAGGGCAGAGGCCCGAGCGGCCAGTCGTGCGTGCCTCACTCGTGACGGGCTGCAGATGGTGACGAGGACAGACAGCCATGCACGTCTCCCTTTTTAAGAAAGGTTATTGTTGTGAATGGCATATGGCTTGTTTATTTGATTCTAAATTTACACAAAATCTGTAAAAGTAACCATTAAGCTTTTACAATGACAGGAATATTAAGACTTGATTTTTTTTTTCTCAGCAATTGGCAGAAAGCATGTTTCAGTGAGCACAGACAGAGCAATCCAGGGAGGTCTGGGAAGGAGGAATGGGGCCTGGCCTGGCGGCATCCTTGACGGCACTCCATCGTTGTGGGGTTGGTGTTTGAGAGGTAGCTGTGGCACGGGCCAGCTGTCATTCCTGCGTCTCCTCACAGAGGCCTGGACCTGCGCCTGGGACTGGCAAAGCCCCCTGCTCTTGCTGCTGCCACCGCCTCCATCTTCCTCCACCCTCTGGTGGGGCGGGGCACAGGCAGGGCAGGGTCTCGTGATGGCTCAGCCCCATGGGGCCCCGAGACGCTGTGTCCAGGATGGATGCCACTGCCGTGGGTGGCTGTTGAAGTGAAGTCAATTTAGCTGATTAGCATCGAACATTCACTTCTCCCTCCCCTCACACCCGCCACATTTCAAGTGTTTGTAGCCACCTGTGGCCTGCGGGGACTACACTGGACAGATGACATTTCCAGTGCCATAGGAGAGTCTGCAACTCAGCTCTGAAGCTGTGAGATGTTGAGTCTTTGTTTTAGTTAAATTTTGTTTTTTTGCAAAAGAAACAAGATTGTGGCCTGGTGGCCAGCTGGGTGTCAGTGGGGCGAGGGTCTCTAGGCATTCGGGTGACATGTGGGCTGAGTTTGCAAAGTGGGTGTGTCAAGGCTGAAATACTAGCTGAGATGCGTTGCTGACGCAAGGCTTGGACGCTCAGGGAGGGATGAGAGGCCCTGATTGGTCGCTCCTGCCCCAGGGCTCAGAAGGTGCTGGGTGAAGAGAGCTGCGCCCTTGCCCCTTAGCCCCTGCCCCTCAGCCCCTGCCCCTCCTCTTCAGTGCCACACAGAGGCGCAGGTGTCTCACACCAGCTTCTCCCTGGGTGTGTTCATGTCACAGCAGGCTTTGTCTTGCCCTCCGTGATTTCATGTTCCCATCCTCCAGCCTTGATCTGGGAGACCTTCTGTTCTTTAATTGCCACAGAGAGCTAATTCTGTCCGTTATGTTAAACTTGGTGACTCTGATGCTCGTAGGTGACACTTGTTTCCCTTCCTGGTGCTCTGGCAACCTCGCAGCGTTATGGGAGCATCTTTCCAAGCGTTTGAGTGGCCAGGTCAGGCCCTGCCAGGTCGCCGACTGCTCTGGGGAAGGAGAAGTCCTGCAGGGATGTGACAGTCGCTTTGGTTTGCTCCTTGGCCGGTCCCAGCCTGAGCTGGTTCTGCTCTGCACTGTAGTTGGGCTCACGTGTTAGCCTTGACCTTGAGCGGATGGCAGGTGCTCTTCAGTACGCGATGCCGCACCGGGAACTTTGCTTGGCCCTGGAAGCTGGTTTGATGTGCACATCGGCTTAAGCGAGTGTCGGGGTGGCCAAGCTTACCTCTTGGCTGAGACACTGAAGATCTTCCTGTGGGTCCTCTGGGGTTGCTTGCTCTGTGGCTGTGCTGGATGTGACCTCTTGTGGGGCAGAACCGGGCCTGTGGAACCCATTCCCTGGGGCCGCCCTGGCACCTTGGCTTATGATTGCTGCCCCCACGCCCCAGCTGCCTCCCTGCGAAGTTCAGCGGGGCCATGGGGACCGAGGGGCTATAGCTCCCTGGCCGTGCCTGACCAGTGTGATCCCCACGGGAATGAGTTTGAAAGTTTCTGACACGTGGCTTTGAACTTTGAGGAGGAGGAGCATTCTTTGAAGTGGAAGGTTGGATGGTTTCCTTAGGGTCCTTTCTTTCTTTCTTTATTTTCTTTGTTTTCTTTCTTTCTTGAGCTGGAGTCTCACTCTGTTGCCCAGGCTGGAGTGCAGTGGTGTGATCTTGGCTTACTGCAACCTCCTCCTCCCAGGTTCAAGCTGTTCTGCCTCAGCCTCCCGAGTAGCTGGGACTACAGGCACCTGCTACCACACCCGGCTAATTTTTGTATTTTTAGTAGAGATGGGGTTTCACCATATTGGCCAGGCTGTTCTCGAACTCCTGACCTTGTGATCCGTCCACCTTCGCGTCCCAAAGTGCTGGGATTATAGGTGTGAGCCACCGTGCCTGGCCCCTTAGGGTCCTTTCTAAGACAGAACCCTATCCTTGTTAATAGTGGGAATGTTTTCCCTTTCAGCAAAATGCCACATAAGGCTCTCTGCACAGTTGTTTATTTGTTAGCTCTGCTTGCTGATGTATTTTTAAATTATTAAATAAAACTTATATTTTCTTTTTTTCTTTTCTTTCTTTCTTTCTTTCTTTCTTTTTTTTTTTTTTTTTTTTTTTGAGACAGGGTCTTGCTCTGTTGCCCAGGCTGGAGTGCAGTGGCTAAATCTTGGCTCATTGCAACCTCTGCCTCCCATGTGCAAGTGATTCTCCCGCCTCAGCCTCCTGGGTAGCTGAGATTAAAACGCGTGCCACCATGCCTGGCTACTTTTTGTATTTTTTGGTAGAGACAGGGTTTCACCATGTTGGCCAGGCTGATCTCGAACTCCTGACTTCAGGTGATCTGCCTACCTTGGCCTCCCAAACTGCTGAGATTATAGGCGTGAGCCATCGTGCCCAGGCAGAACTTATATTATTTTCAATAATTTAAACTTAGAGTTGATATTTAACCTCAGAAGTGATTTTAGAATCTTCATGTGATCAATGCACTCTCTGTGTCCAGCATATCCGGGGTGCCCTGCCTGTTTCTGATGGGCGGAGTAACAACGTGTAATTGAACTTTCAGCAGGTCGCCCGTGGTAGTCAACACCGGATCCCCAGTCTCATTCACCGACTTCCTGAACCTTCAGATCTGCTTTGTTTATTGATTTTTTAAGAGACAGGGTCTTGTTCTGTTGCCCTGCCTGGAGTGCAGTGGTGCAATCATAGCTCACTGCAGCCTCCAACTCCTGCGGTCAAGTAGTCCTTCTGCCTTAGTCTCCCAAGTAGCTAGAACTACAGGCACGTGCCACTGTGCCCAGCTAATTTACTTTATTTTGTTTTTTGTACAGACAGTATCTCACTGTGTTGCTCAGGCTGGTCTCAAACTCCTGGGCTCAAACCATCTGCCACCTCGGCTTCCCAAAGTGTTGGGATTATAGTTGTGAGCCACTGCGCAGAGCCCAGATCTGAGAAAAACATAAAGATGGGTTTGTAAGACTTGAGTCCAAGTCTTCATACCAGTGTTAGGACATTTTGAGATCCTGGTGGGATGGGGACAGCACCTTAAAGAAAGTGTGCTGGGGTCCTTTTCAAGGGACTGGTGGGTCCCCTGGGTTAGGGGAACTGAAACTCGCTGGGGCCTGCAGGGGTGGTGCCCCTGGGGCCGAGGAAGTGCCCCCTCCCCCCGCAAAAAAAAAACAAAACTCTTACTGGAGAAGGAGAAAGGGCGAGAGGCCAGCAAAGATGCTCAGCATAGACTCAGGCCCCGAAGTTTTTCTCTAGAAGTAGAAAAGGGAGAAGTTGACCAGAAAAGAGCCCATTGAAACAGACAGAAAACCCCAGCAAAGTTTGTTCTTGAAATACTCTTTCTGGGGATTGTTTTCTGAGTGCGAAGTGAGATCTGCGCGTGGAAGAACATATTCAGGAAATAAACTCTGCCTTCCTAATGCTTTTTTTGTTTTGTTTTGTTTTGTTTTGTTTTAGAGACGGAGTCTCGCTCTGTCGCCCAGGCTGGAGTGCAGTGGTGCAATCTCGGCTCACTGCAAGCTCCACCTCCCGGGTTCACGCCATTCTCCTGCGTCAGCCTCCTGAGTAGCTGGGACTACAGCCACCCGCCACCACGCCTGGCTAATTTTTTGTATTTTTAGTAGAGACGGGATTTCACCGTGTTAGCCAGGATGGTCTCGATCTCCTGACCTCATAATCCGCCTGCCTCAGCCTCCCAAAGTGCTGGGATTACAGGCATGAGCCACCGTGCCCAGTCGCTAAACATTTAACTTTCTGTATATTCCTCAACTTTTACAGAGTACTCAATTATGAAGCCTAACTTTTGCTTTTTAGAATTATTTTATTTTACTTTTTAAATTTTTATTTATTTATTAATAAAATAAACAGCCTCTGTTGCCCAGGCTGGAGTTCACTGGAGCGATCTCAGCTCACTGCAACCTCTGCCTCCCGGGTTCAAGCAATTCTTCTGCCTTAGCCTCCCGAGTAGCTGGGATTATGGGCATGGGCCACCGTGTCCGGCTAATTTTGTATTTTTAGTAGAGAAGGGGTTTCTCCATGTTGATCGGGCTGGTCCGAACTCCCAACCTCAGGCAATCCGCCCACCTCAGCCTCCCAAAGTGCTGGGATTACAGGCCTGAACCAGTGCGCCTGGCCCTACCCAGGCCTCTGAGAAGTCCAGGGGTGGGCAGATGGGAGGAAGGACTGAGGTCCTGGCTAGGGCAGGCACTCCTTGACCCCATGGGGCCATCTGTGCTTTCCAGCACGCCCTGGTCCTCCTGTGTTTTCTCCCTGCCCCCAAGGCTCACTCTGAGCTCAGCCCCAGGGTTGCCCCCTTAGAGACTTGCCCAGGAAGGGCTCTCCTGGGAGCACCTTCGTGACTGGCTTCATGAGGGCAGGACCACCACAGTTTCCACTTCAAGGCCCGGCGCCAGGTCAGCTCTCTGTGAATGTGTGTTGAATGAATGAAGAGGATCATCGTTGTCCTGCACTGATCGCCTCTATAGTTGGGTGGTTGTATGGGCTCTGGATAAGGCCTCTTCATTTTTCTGGGCCTTGGTAAATATAGAAGGAGACGCAGGGCATGGTGCCTGTTACCGCAGCTCCTTCAGGAGTGACCTGGAGGCTGTGTTGGAATTCACTGTCGCACGTGCAGATGTGGGGGTCGAGGGCCCTGTGACCTCTGGGTGCTTCTTCCGTGGTTGACGGAAAAGGCTTCCCCAAGTGGGTCTTGGGTCTTGGTTGGGCCACACAGCACACACACACAGAAACAGGCGATGTTGGTGTCTCAGTTGTCCAGCCAAGCTTGTGTCTGACATCTTGATCCTCAGTTTAAAGATTTTCCATAAGCTGTGATTGATTTACCTTTGACATTAGGACTTTTGTTATAGGCAGGGAAGCATTTCAAAAAAGGCAAGTGGGCCAGGTGCGGTGTCTCACACCTAGAGTCCAAGCACCTTGGGAGGCTGATTTGGGAGGATTGCTTGAGTCCAGGAGTTCAGCACTAGTCTGGGCGAAATAGAGAGACCCTGTCCCTACAAGCGGTTTTTTAAACAATTAGCCGGGTGTGATGGTGCGTGTTGTGCGTGCCTGTGGTCCCAGCTACTCGGGAGGCAGGGGTGGAAGGATGGCTTGGGCCCTGGAGGTCGTGGCTGCAGTGAGCTGTGATTGCACCACTGCACACCAGCCTAGATGACAGAGCAAGACCCTGTCTCAAAAAAAAAAAAAAAAAAAAAAAAAAAGCAAGCAAAAGGGAGAATAAAATGGTTTCTAATTCTAACTTGCTTTCTATTCTGGGAGGCTTTTCACATCGTGCAGAGCAGTGGATTTTTTTTTAGGGTTCTCTCAAAAAGATATTCATACTATCGTGCCTTTTTTTTTTTTTTTTTTTTTTTAAAGACAGATTTTCGCTCTTGTTGCCCAGGCTGGAGTGCAATGGTGCAGTCTCAGCTCCCTGCAACCTCCTCCTCCCGGGTTCGAGTGATTCTCCTGCCTCAGCCTCCCTAGTAGCTGGAATTACAGGCATGCACCACCACGCCTGGCTAGTTTTGTATTTTTAGTGGAGACGAGGTTTCTTCATGTTGGTCAGGCTGGTCTCAAACTCCTCACCTCAGGTGATCCGCCTGCCTCAGCCTCCCAAAGTGCTGGGATTACAGGCGTGAGCCACCACGGCCGGCCTATCGTGACATCTTAAAAATGAGCAGGAATTCTCCTACCATCAGATACTCACTCTATTCAGATTTCCACTGTCTTATAAATGTCTCCATCAAATCTTATCTGCCTATGTGTAGGCCTTGTTTGAATCCTGCTTCAAACATCATTTTAATTGGTATGCCTTTTTTTTTTTTTTTTTTTTTTTTTTTTTGGAGACAGGGTCTCACTCTGTCGCTCAGGCTAGAGTGTAGTGGTGTGACCATGGCTCACTGCAACCTTGATGTCCCAGGCTCAAGTGATCCTTCCACTTCAGCCTCCCATGTAGCTGGGACCATAGGTGGGCGCACCACCACACCTGACTAATTTTTGTGTGTTTTGGGGAGATGGGGTTTTGCCATGTTGCTCAGGCTGATACCCGACCTCTGGGCTCAAGCGATCCACCTGCCTAAGCCTCCCAAAGTGCTGAGATTACGGGCGGGAACCACCGCACCTGGCTGGTATATCTTTTTTTTAAAGATAGCTTTTTTGAGGTATAATTGGCATATGATAAATTGCACACGTGTAACATGTACGATAGGTTTTGACACGCATGTGCACCCATGAAAACATCACCATAATCAAGATGGTGAGAAGCCTTCTCTCTCTCTCTCTCTGTCTTTGTAATTGATTTGTTGGAGACTCTGGGCTTGGTCGTGCGTGGGTTTTGCTGATTGCACCCCCACGTAGGCATGTAGTTGAACATGGTGTGCCCACGCCCACGAAGTAGCCACTCGGTCAAGGTCACGAGGTTTCCTTTCTCCTCCTGGGCGCCTGCTTTTTCAGTGTGGTTGATTTCCTGCAGAGGCCAGGTCTGCTGGGCGAGGCACCTGCGGTCCAGGTGCTGCTGCTGTGTCCCCGTGGCCTCTGGTCTCTGTGCTTCCCTAAGTTGGGAGGTGTGTTAGGCTGTTCCTGTGTTGCTATAAGGAAATACCTGAGACTGGGAAATTGATAAGGAAAAGTAATTTAATTAGGTCATGGTTCTGCCATACAGGAAACATGGCGCCGGCATCTGCTCAGCTTCTGGGGAGGCCTCAGGGAGCTTTTACTCGTGGTGGAAGGCGAAGTGGGTGCAGGCGCCTCACGTGGCTCGAGGAGGAGTGAGAGAGAGTGTGGGAGGTGCCAGACATCTTTAAACAAGCAGATCTCATGGGAACTCATCCTTGCCGAGGACCAGGAGGACGGCACCAAGCCGTGAGGGATCCACTCCGTGACCCAAACACTCCTGTCAGACCCACGTCCAGCACCGGGATCACATCTCAACAGGAGGTGTGGTGGTGGGAACACATCCAGACCACGTTAGTAGATAAAGCTAGAAACTGGGCAAACCTGGGCTCAGTGTTCCTGGCAAGACTGTTTCAGCAGTGGCAATGTGATCTCTCCCCGGGAGGCACCCGAGGCTGTCTCTTGGGGGTCAGTGCCTGGATACATGAATTCCCCAGTGTCATCTAATGATGATGGTCACGAACCTGTGTGCCTTGTTCATCTGTTTGCTGGGGTGCTTCCATGAAGCTCAATTTCCTCACCTGTTACCTGGCGACAGTGGCACAGCAGTGTGTGTAGGGAAGGCAGGATGCTGTCCCCTTGTTTGCCAGTTTCAAAATAACTTGTGGACTTACTGGCATCATCCAACATGACCAATTAATCTCCTTTTTAGTATCTTAGGAACTCTGGACTTGAATGTATTCACTGTGTTTCAGCCTCTTCCCATATACTGGTGCTCAGATTGTCTTCTCTTTCTTGTGGGAGCTTCCGTAGGTTCAACCTGTGTCATTCAACGAGCGCCCCTGGCATAGGCTGTGTTGTGCTGCCACAGCAATGCCACAGGCTGGGCAGTTTAGAATGAGCAGCGTTGTGCAGGCACCTCCTTCTGGAGTCTGGAAGTCCAGTTCCAGGTGCTGGTGTCTGCTGAGGGCTTTCTTGCTGTCATCCCATGGCAGAAGGTGGAAGGGCAAGAGTGGAGGGAAGAGAGGGAGGGAGGGAGAGAGAGAAGAGAGGGAAAGGGAGGGAGAAGGAGGGGGAGGCAGAGGGAGAGAGGAGAGTCAGCACACAAAAGGGGGCCAAACTCGCCCTTTTATTTATTTTTATTTATTTATTTATTTATTTTTTGAGATGGAGTTTCGCTCTTGTTGCCCAGGCTGGAGTGCAGTGGTGTGATCTCGGCTCACTGCAAGCTCTGCCTCCTGGGTTCAAGCGATTCACCTGCCTCAGCCTCCCAAGTAACTGGGATTATAGGCGCTTACCACCATGCCCGGCTAAATTTTTTGTATTTTTTTTTAGTAGAGACAGGGTTTCATCATGTTGGCCAGGCTGGTCTGGAACTCTTGACCTCAAGTGATCCACTCACCTTGGCCTCCTGAAGTGCTGGGATTACAGGCGTGAGCCACCACGCACAGCTGACTCACCCTTTTATAACAGACCCTTTTATAAAACAGCATTAAGCCATTCCTGAGGGCAGAGCCCTCACAGTCCCACCACCTCTCAAAGGCCCCAGTTCCTAGCCTTGTCACATGGGCAGTCAGATTTTAGCGTGTGTTTGCAGGGATGCACATTCCAACTCTACACCCCAGTCTTCCTGGGCAGCTTCCTTGCTACCATGTCAAGAGGAGCCCAGTCCTGGATTCAGCCACGTCTCCTCAGGGAGCCCTGGCTCCTCAGTGGCTCTGAAGAGGGAAGCACATCGCTGCAGTTGTGAGGGGGATCTGAGTGAGGGACAGCGACTTCTCCTTCCTGCAAGGGCAAGCACACCTTGGCCGTGAGCAGGGCTGTCTGCGCCAGCCTTCAGGGGCTGCCTCAGGCTGGCTGGGAGGGAGAGAGGAACTGGGAGACACCGGAGAGTCTCAGGGGAGGTGGTGGCTGTCCTGTTGTCTGGAGAGAAGCAGCTGCTGCTGCCCCGTGCGGCTATGGCAGGGCTGCAGGATGAGCCGCTTGGGGGGTTGCCCAGCACTGGGGGTCGTTCTCGCCCCTGGCACCCTCACCCTCAGAACTGTGCAGAGAGCTCTGGGCTGGTTTTTGTATTTCTGACACAAGTAAGGATGCTGATTTTGGCTTCCTTCTCTTGTCATTCATCCAACGCTGCTTTTCCCGATGGGAGACACTAATGGGCATGAGTTCTGGAATATTGAGCTAAGGTAGTTGTGAGAAAATGTAAGTTTACTTCAGTTTATCCTGGTAGCAGCTAACTTACATAGCAGTCTCAATTCTCTAGAATTGATGTTGGTTTCAGGTAGATGTGAAATTTTCGACATAATTTTCCATTTACTTATACAGCCATTTGTTCCAGCCTCTGGTGAATGTTTGCAATGATTTTCAGCAAAACTTCCTGAGCTGTGTTTGAACCTCGGATGCTAAACACCTCACTGAAGCTAACCTGCTTTCCGACTGCCCCCATGACGTTTTTTTTTTTTTGTTTTTTTTTTTTTGAGATGAAATCTTGCTCTGTTGTCCAGGCTGGAGTACAGTGGCGTGATCTTGGCTCACTGCAAGCTCCGCCTCCCGGATTCAAGCGTTTCTTCTGCCTCAGCCTCCCGAGTAGCTGGGATTACAGGTGCTTGCCACCATGCCTGGCTGATTTTTGTATTTATAGTAGAGACGGGGTTGCACCATGTTGTCCAGGCTGGTCTCTGAACCCCTGACCTCAAGTGATCCGTCTGCTTTGGCCTCCCAAAATGCTAGGATTACAGGCATGAGCCACCACACCCTGCCTGCTCCCATGACTTTTGCCAAATTAATGTTTTATTGTTTTCTTACATAACTGTAGATAATGCTTTTAATATTATTTTAATTTTATTTATTTTAATTATTTATTTGTTTATTTTAAGGCAAAGTCTCACTTTGTCACCCAGGCTGGAGTGCAGTGGCACAGTCTCAGCTCACTGCAGTCTCCACCTCCTGAGTTCAAGAGAGTCTCCTGCCTTACCCTCCCAAGTAGCTGGGACTACAGGTGTGCGCCACCACGCCTGGATAATTTTTATATTTTTAGTAGAGACAGGGTTTCACCATATTGGCCAGGCTGGTCCCAAGCTCCTGGCTTTAAGTGATCTGCCCACCTCGGCCTCCCAAAGTGCTGGGAGTACAGGTGTGAGCCACCATGCCCAGCTGATAATGCTTTTTAGAAACAACTCTTCTTATAGGGGTGACTTATTGGTCTGTTATTCATTGATTGATCTTATGTTATAAATGCTTCCTTTCATTTACTTTTTGAAGTCATGTTTGTGATGTGATAATTTATTTTACTAATTTGCTTACATGTAATTTAGATTGAGTTTAGGATGGTGAATGGGTATTTTTTTTTTTTTTTTTTTTTGAGACGGAGTCTCGCTCTGTCGCCCAGGCTGGAGTGCAGTGGCCGGATCTTGGCTCACTGCGAGCTCCGCCTCCCGGGTTCACGCCATTCTCCTGCCTCAGCCTCCAGAGTAGCTGGGACTACAGGCGCCCGCCACCTCGCCCGGCTAGATTTTTGTATTTTTTAGTAGAGACGGGGTTTCACCGGGTTAGCCAGGATGGTCTCAATCTCCTGACCTCGTGATCCGCCCGACTCGGCCTCCCAAAGTGCTGGGATTACAGGCTTGAGCCACCGCGCCCGGCCAGAATGGGTATTTTAAAAATATTTTTAAACCACGAAACTTCTGGAAGCTAAGTATGCCCAAATTTTGTTCCCTTTAGAGCTTCAGTGTCCGTTGGATTTTTCCAAGAGAAAGTTCGTGGAATTCCTTACACTGTAGATGTGGATCAGATATGATGATTCAGTAGAAGAGCACATGTCAGGGGCAGTGGAGGCTGGCTGCTGAAGGATGAACGGAGAGGAAGAATTCTTTGATGCCGTCACAGGTGAGTTGAAAGAGAACCAACTAGGGACGTACTGGAAGGGTGAGCGTCCCTGGATTCAGACGTTGGGCCTGGCATTGGGGTGTAAAGATGCTCAGTAAAGCAGTGCGTGGAGCATTCGGGATCCCAAACGCGGACTCTTCAACAAAATCTAACGTCCATCCCAGAGGTGGGAAAAGCCTTGCCTTCGGCTGACAGGATTTAAGTCTTCCCAAGAGTGTCCTGGGGTGCAGATAGTTTCGTTGGTTTCCTGAGATGGCCATCTTTTTCTCTTATTCCTGCATCATGATGAGAACGTTCTGGATATGATGGCCCTGTCTTGCCTGGCACTGCTTGACGCTCCCATCAGACAGCAAAGCCTGGCTCCCTAGCCACACTCATAGCCGCAGAGGACAGTTATTGTTCTCTTTCGCACGATGGTTTCAAGTGGCGGCCTGCAGCCTGTGGTCTGAATGAAATCCTGTGGCTTGATTGAAAAGAATGTATTTTGGCGTCCAGTCACTCTCATGGGCATGTGACAGGCCGGCTAGAGGGAAGGGCGGGCAGGGCTGGCAGCTTGGCCTCCCAGAGCCGCCCCTTCTCCTGGCACAGGGAAGAGCCCGAAACCCTTTGAGCTTGTGTCTGTCAGGTTCTCACGTTCATTCTCCACTCTTCTGTGCCTCAGAGTCGGCATCTGGAATTCCGCTTGTTTTTTCTGGAAAGGACCATTGCTGGTGGGCAGGGGCATCAGGAGATTCCCTTGGATGTTCCCTTGTCCTTAGGTGTCAGGATCAGAAAGGAGTGGCTTTGGAAATGCGGCCACAGGCCGGGAATTAGTGACCATCTTTAGAAGCACTTCTGCGGTTACTGCCGCGCAGGATCTGTCACAGTCTCTGTGGCCACGCCCCAAGGGCACGTCGATGGCTCCGTTGGCACCTCCAGTCTGTGGCCCTGCTGGAGTGGGTGTGTCAGGAGGGTCTCTGTGGCCATGCCCTGAGGACACGTTGATGGCTCTGGTGGCACCTCCGGTCTGGGGCCCTGCTGGAGCAAGCTGAGTGTTCCGAGGCTGTGCTGCTCCCATACCTGCGCTGGCAGCCCAAGATGGTTGACTTACTCTTATTCAAAACCCCAGGAGAAGGGGATGCTGCACTCCTTACCGGCTTCAAAGTCTCAATTTCTAAGTCATTTACTATGATTTCGTAGCCGGATTATCTGCAGCATGTTTTCCTCAGATGCATTCTCAGAGGAGGGTCTGTGGAGCTTGCACCTCATCCATGGTCGTTCTGTGTTCTCTGCCGAACCCCACACAGTGGAGGGGTTGTCAGGCACTCACATCCTCAGGTTGCCCTTGAGTGGGGTGCCACGTCTGTCACTGAGAGCGCAGCTTTGAGGTCCCTTCTCTCCTGGGAGTCTCATAGGATGTCCTTTTTGTCTGGGGTCTTGGTGTGACTGATACTTTCCCAAACACCTCTGGACTGTTTTTTTTTTTGAGCCAGAGGCTTGCTCTGTCGCCCAGGCTGGAGTGCAGTGGCATGATCTCAGCTCACTGCAACCTCCTCCTCACGGGTTCAAGCAGTTCTCCTGCCTCAGCCTCCCGAGTAGCTGGGACTGCAGGCGCCCACCACCATGCCCAGCTAATTTTTGTATTTTTAGTAGAGACGGGGTTTCACCACATTGACCAGGCTGGTCTTGAACTCCTGACCTCAGGTGATCCGCCCACCTCGGCCTCCCAAAGTGCTAGGATTACAGGCATTAGCCACCGTTCCCGGTCACCTCTGAGCTTTTTGAGTCAGTTTGCCGTGACTTCCCAAAGGCCCCAGCAGTGTGTGATGTGGTGCTCAGATGGACTCCACTGTTCTAGGAGCCACAGGGTGTACGGGGCTGTGAGGCGCTGCTCCTGCACGGCAGGGCCTCTCCATGTGTCCCCAGGCGTGAGATGGAAGGGACAGATATCTAGGTGACAAGAATTTCTCCCCTCAATTCTTGGCCTTCAAAACAAATAATGGAAGGAAAAAAACACTTCATCTCTTAATACAATGAAATACCTGTGTTAGAGGCAGACTCTTGACTCCTTTACTGCCTATAATATCCATCTGACTTTGTAACTCTGATTTCAAAAGTATGTAAACTAAGCAGTTATTAAATGAATGGTCTCATTAGGCATTTAATTTGTCTTAAGAATCAGTGCCATTCAAAGGAAAGGTTTGGAGGACGTGAACAGTGTGTATGGGATTAAGGGCTATGAACACAGAGGGGCCAAAAAAACAGTGGGGTTTCCGAGGGAGCCGATGATAGGAGATCTCAGCTTCCTCCTTTGCTCGTCTGTATTTTCTGTTTTTCTACAATAAATGCATGCGGTGTCTTAGAATGTTATTAGGCCATCCGTGTAGTGTTGGCTGAGTCAGAGGCTGCAGTGGCTGCCAGGGATGTGCTGCTTTATTCTTCTGGACAGGGGCAGATCCCGCCTCCCGGAATTCCCTTAAGTAGGGAATGTTTTCAAGATAACTTCAGAGTGAGGAGTTAGAGATGTTGCTTTTGGGACAGAGCGCAAAACATGAGAGGTGGCAGGCTATTTCAGAAACCGTGGGCCATTTCAGGATTCCTTTTTAACCCATTCTCTCAAAATCACGGTGTCATCCACCCCAGCACTGCCTTTATGGATGAACTCTGCCGTGTGGAGGGATAGGACACAGCAGCTTTGCTTTGTTCTCGTGGAGCCTGTAGCAGGCTTGTCCGCATGTGGGGTCCGACCGCAGTTGTCTGCCTGACCCTCCTGGGCCTGTGCCCCTTACGTGGAGCCCTCAGCCCCTGGAAGCATTGGGTGGTCGCCGGCTCCTGCAGGCCCAGAGCCCCCACGGAATTGACTCATCGCGGGGCCCCAGCCCCTACTCCACCCGGCTCTGGTGCAGAACTTGGCCCTTCCAGCGACTCAGACTGACAGGAGTTGAAGGGAGATGTATGTTCCTGTTCCCTAGTCGCCCGTTCTGTCCTGGGGAGGGGCCCACCCCGCCAGGGCAGCGGCTGGCCGTTCTTCTCCAGGACTTTTGCTCCAGGAGCACGTGCGTGGCTGGATCTCACGCAGATTCTAAAGAGCTCCTTCTCCAGAGTCCCCCTTCATCCGGAGTCCACTCCGAGTCCAGCCACATGTGTGGTGCTTCCATGACTGTTCCCTAGCTGGGTACGGGTTAGTGGTGCCTTTGCCTGCCACGATGGTCTCCCTTGAAACATTGTCAGCAGGCGTGTTTCAGACCAAGGTGCAGAGCTTGGTGACAAGCCCTGAGCCACAACGGTCATGTTGCAGCCTTGGGGTGGGTTTGAATCTGATAGAAGTGGCCCACCCAGAGCGTGCAAGTCACAGATAAAAATGATGAAAGGTTCCTGTGGGAGATGAAACTCGTGGCCTGGAACTGGACCTCAAGTCACAAGTGCAGGAGGAGCCTGGGCGCTGGAGCTCGTTGGGAGTGGCCTTTAGGTGGGAAGCTCCCTGGTGTGCTCCTTGCTCCTGTTCTCTCTGCACCCTGTCTACTTCTGGGGAACCAGAGTTAGTTCTTCCACCTGTGTCCATTCAAACAACTTAGAGCTTTAGTCATCTGCTTGCATAGTCAGAATTCTTGGAGGTAGGCCTTTAAAAAATCTTCCAGGTCCAGCGAAAATTACCATTTTCTTGTCTCGCACAGGCTTTGATTCTGATAACTCTTCTGGGGAATTTTCAGAGGCACATCAGAAAGTCACGGGAATGATTGACTTGGACACCAGCAAAAATAATAGGATTGGGAAAATTGGGGAGAGGCCCTCTCAAGAGAATGGAATTCAGAAACACAGGTATGTTCTCTCACATCTGTTGTTTCTAAAATGCGTCTGTAATCACCCCAGAAACAGTCTTCAGGGTACCCTCAGCCCTCACAAGCATTGAGCTGGAGCGGCATCCCCACGGCTGCCTGGCCTTCCCGTCCGGACAGCCTCCTATGTCCGGCCAGCCTCCTGTGTCCGGCCAGCAAGGGTTCTGAGAGACTACATGCCTCTCTTGGCTCCGGGGATCAGCAGATGGCAATTTTATGAGCAGTGCCTTTCCCCATCTAAGAAATGCCGCAAACAGGACGTGGCGTTTTGATCATCAGACCCCTTGCTGATTTCCTACAGATCCTCCTGTTCTTCCATGGGCAGCCAACTTCATCCTCTGTCTCATCGGAGTTCTATTGCGGTGTGTTCAGCTCTGACCCCTACAGGACGAGAAGGGTTTCATTTGCTTGATGTAGCAAGACCCCATTCCCTTTCCTCCTCCACCACGTTCGTTTTCATGTAGGTAGAGTCCGATGACAGTGGCCATCATGAGAAGTCTTCAGTCCTTGGCTGGGCGTGGTGGCTCATGCCTGTAATCCCAGCACTTTGGGAGGCTGAGACAGGTGGATCACTTGAGCCCAGGAGTTGGAGACCAGCCTGGGCAACATGGCAAGACCCCACCACTACAAAAAAATTAAAATAATTAGCTGGGCATGGTGGTGCACGTCTGTGGTCCCAGCTACTTGGGAGGCTGAGTCAGGAGGATCCCTTGAGCCCAGGAGTTTGAGGCTATGGTGAGCTGTGATGGCGCCACTGCACTCTAGTGTGGGCAACAGAACAAGACCCTGTCTCAAAAAAAAAAAACCAAAAAACGGGAAGAAGTCTTCAGTCTTTGTTGATAGAAGCCCGAGCCGGGCACGGTGGCTCATGCCTGTAATCCCAGCCCATTGGGAGGCCGAGGCGGGCGGATCACGAGGTCAGGAGATCGAGACTATCCTGGCTAACATGGAGAAACCCTGTCTCTACTAAAATACAAAAAATTAGCCGGGTGTAGTTGTGCACATCTGTAGTCCTGGCTACTTGGGAGGCTGAGGCAGGGGAATCACTTGAACCCGGGAGGCGGAGCTTGCAGTGAGCTGAGATCGTGCCACTGCACTCCAGCCTGGGTGACAGAGCGAGACTCCGTCTCAAAAACAAAAAAAAGAGGTCACTCTGGAAACGGGTGGCTGGGTAGACAGGCATGTAGCAGAGGAGACAGAAGAACTGAAGGACCCAACAGCATTGAAAATGGCCACAGAGTCAGGGCTAGAAAACAGGGACGCAGAAGGAGCAGGGGTGGGGGCTCCCATATCTGTGGGGTGAGAGAATGAACAAACAACAGATGAGATGCACACGTGGGCGCCCGAGTGGACCCACCAAGCAGGTGTGTGGGCCTGCAGCTCGAAGGAGAGCCTGAGGCCAGGTTGGAGCAGCTCCCTGGCCCTGGAGCTGGTGGCATTGCGTTGGGGGCTCCAGCCACAGCCGCTGATGTGTGTGTCAGCTCCAGGGAGCTGCTCCAGTGGTGCGCCCTCGGCTCACTACAACCTCTGCCTCCCAGATCCAGGTGATTCTCTTGCCTCAGCCTCCCAAGTTGCTGGGATTACAGGCATACGCCACCATGCCTGGCTAAGTTTTGTATTTTTAGTAGAGACAGTATTTCGCCATGTTGGCTGGGCTAGTCTCGAGCTGCTCCGGTGACCCACCTGCCTCGGCCTCCCAAAGTGTTGTGATTACAGGTGGCAGCCACCATGCCCAGCCCAGAGGCATAAAGTCAGATCTGAACCCCCTACTCCGTCACCCTCTGCCTAAAACTCAGGCAGGATGGCCACATGGCTGGCCTCACACTCCTGGTCCTACAGAGCTGTGAATGGTGCCCTGTTCTACTGGAAGAAATGACCCAGCTTGGACAGTGCACCATGTGGTCACTCACCTCTTAGGATGAAGGTCAGCACCCTCACCTAGGCCCTCGGGCCCAGGCCTGAGCCCTGTTGCCTCCTGCCCCAGCTGCAGGGGCCTCTTTCAGGTCCTCTGGTGCATCAGCTCCCTCTGCTCCCTTGGCCTGGGGCCTCTCTTCTCCTCCTTCATGTCTGTAGCTCCTGTGCATCCCATCTCCATGCAGGGTTATATCCTTGGGGGATGTGACCTGGCCCTCTGCAGAGCCACATTCCCCTCCTGGTAGCACCCCCGAATCACAGAGTATTCCCTGAATGAGTGCACGGACGATGGCAGAGCAGAGCTGGGTGCTGGCTTCCAGCAGCCCAGGCCTGGCACTCAGCAGATGTTCATTTTATTTTCCACCCTGCCTCACAGCTGCCGTGTCCTCTCCCTCCTGCCCCCTGACACCAGTAGTGTGTCCTGACCCGGCTGCCCTGATGTGGCATTCCCGGGGCATAGCTCAGGAGCAGAGCAGGCAAAAGCGTGTGCTTTCATCACTCCAGAGGTCAGAGTGTTGGTGTCAAGGTTCTGCTGGGTGCGAGGCAAAACATCCCTCAAAGCAGCTTCCATGAAATGGGAGTTCAGCGGGAGAGCCCTGGGGTGTCCCTGGAGGGCTGTGAGCAGCAGGGAGCCCTGGGCCCCGACTCTGCAGCACCTTCTTTGCACCCTGCTCTGTGGTGTCCTGTGTGGGTTTGGCACGCCTCTCCCCAAATCCAAGTTTATGTCTCCATTCAGGCACTCCCCTCCTAGATGGAGACAGTGTCTCATTCCAGCTCCACGTTCCTGGCAGGGAGTCCAGGGCCCCGGGTCAGTGGTCCCCAGGTCGATCAGCGGTGAGCAGTGGTGGGGGTGAGGGTCTCCTGGTGCAAGCGTGATGGCGTGGGCTCCCCCTTGCAGCCGACTGGAAGATTACCTAGAAAGAAATGCTCCTCAGGAAGGCAAACACGAATCTAAAGGACTGAAAAGCTTTTAGTTCGGGTCACTCTTGGTGCCCTCATGGCCTGACCTCTGCCTATGGTCTGGCTGCTGCCCCAAGGACCCACCAGGAGCCCCCAGAAGGCTGTGAACTGTGCAGGCAGAGGGACTCCCTGCTGCTGCCCTGTCTCCCAGCTCTGGGAGGAAACGGCCACTGCGGGGCCAAGACTGCAGAGCCAGCCGTCTTTGTTGTCATGACCATTCCTGGGAGGCGCTGGGAACATGGGTGTGGAAGGCCTCCGCAGCAGCCATATCCGTGTGTCCCTAGGCATGCCAGAATGCAGAAATGCCAATGTTTAAGTGTCAGAATTAAAGAGAAATGGTCATTGAGTGCAGCCACCTTGAGTGGTCGGAGTCCTGTGTTGAATTCACCCACACGCACCCCTTTCGTGCCCCACAGGACGTCACTGCCGGCTCCCATGTTCAGCAGAAGCGACTTCAGCGTGTGGACCATTCTAAAGAAGTGTGTCGGCCTGGTGAGTCCGGGGGCCCATGCTCACGCGTGGGGCTGCACCACTGACTCCTGGGAAGGTATTGCAGTGCTAGTGATTTAAGAAAATGCGCTCTTGCCGGGCACATGCCTGTAATCCCAGCACTTTGGGAAGCTGAGGTGGGTGGATCACCTGAGGTCGGGAGTTTAAGACTGGCCTGGCCAACATGGAGAAACCTCGTCTCTACCAAAAATACAAAATTAGCCGAGCATGGTGGTGCATGCCTGTCATCCCATTTACTTGGGGGGCTGAGGCAGGAGAATTGCTTGAACCTGAGAGGTGGAGGTTACAGTGAGCCGAGATTACACCATTGTACTCCAGGCTGAGTGACAAGAGTGAGATTCCGTCTCAAAAAAAAAAAAAGAAAGAAAAAATGCACTCATGTTTATAAACAGCATGAGATTAAGACAGTAAAACAGGCAAAGAACAAGCACATCGGGGGAAGAGGCGTTCTGTAGGTGAGATGGGACATAAGAACCATCCTGCAGGTACCCGTCCAACCCTGTGTGCTGTGTGAGCTGGGTGGGGCTTCCGTGGCACCCTCCACGGCCACATGCTGTGTCCTGTGTGAGGTGGGTGGGGCTTCCGTGGCACCCTCCACGGCTACATGTTGAGCTGCAGGACGGGCGTCAGCCTTTGTCAGGGGCTCAGGGTTTGGGACAGAAAAACTAGCTGGGTAATGAGGGCCCAGAAGTTATAGACTTTCCCTTTCATGATCTTTCCTGACTGTGAGAACAAGCTGTGCCTCACGGGGGCGGGGAGTGTCCTGCACCTTCTGTACCTTACTGGGTCCTGGGCCAGCGCTCAATGGCTGAAAACTCAAATGGCCTGGGGATACTCGACGTCACTCTTGCTCAGACCATGTCTTCTAGTGCCGGTGATTTTTTGCCCTTATGTTTTAGTCCTTTTTTTTCCAGAGAGAACTTCATTTTTTCTCAACTTTTTATTTTGAAATAATTTTAGACCTAAGGAAAATCACAAAATAGCACAGAGCATTCCTGTAAACCCACCACCCAGCTCCCCTGATGCTGGCATCTCTCGGAGTAACCATAGGTCAGTGACCGAAGCAAGAAATGCATCTTAGCTCCACATGTCACTTGTATTTCCTCAGTGTCCCCAACGTCCTTTCATGTCCCAGGACCCTCATGGCATTTGGGCTTCTCCACTTGGTGACAGCTGCTCTGGTCTGTTACTTAGTGGACTTTTCCTTAATTTGAGTTTGTCTGATGTTTTCTTCTTAGAATGAGGTTCTGTGTTTTTGGCACACACAGAAGTGAGGTACCCTTGCCAGGGCCTGATCTGAGGGGCTCTGTGATATCGATGTGTCTTGTTAGGGGGACTGTTAACCTGATCACTTGGTTAACCTGATCAAGTGTCTCCACTGCAGAGTTGCTGCGTTTCTCTTTGTAATCAGTGTTTTGGGGGAGACACTTGGATTCCGCTTGCTAATTGTGGCATCCATTGGTGGGTTTTATTGAAATCATTCTAATGGGGATTTTCTATTCTCATTCTGTCTTCTACCTTTATTAATTGGAATTGTTCTGTAAAGGAGAGCTGTCCCTTCTCCCCTAATTATATATTTATTCAGTTATTTATTTGTATTAGTATGGACTCATGAGCATGTATTTTCTGTGAGTTGAATTCCAGTATAGTCCTTATTTACGTAATTGCTCAAATTGTTCTACCTTTGGCATTGAGAGTTCTTCCAGGTTAGTTTTCCCGCTTCTGCTGAACCCCCATCCTTTTCTGAACACTTATTTCAGGCACTAAAGGATACTCTAGTTCAGCTTATATTTTCCCTGCCTTAACCCTGGAATCAGCCACTTCCCCAGGGAGCCCATTCACTGGGTAATGGTGTTTAGAAACCACGACCCAGTGCTGGGTGAGCTCATTGCTGCTGAGGTATCATTGCCTGCAGGCCCTCTCAGCAGATGGCGCTGGAAAATACGAGTGTGCTAATGCTCATGCATACACATCTGTATTTCTGTATATATCTGTATGTTTCTTTTAAAATAAACCATTTGAGATTTTTTTTCTCCTTCAGCAGTGTTTTTTGTACATTTTTGACTATGTGGCTAATTCAGGTCTTGACAAAAATATCTGTCTTGGTATAGATGATGAAAGTCTTTTTGTGAACTTGACAAACCACCTAATTTTGACTCTTTTAAATTCTAAGACAGGCTGGGTGTGGTAGTAGCTCATGCCTGTAATCCTGGTGCTTTGGAAAGCTGAGGGAAGAGAATCGCTTGAGGCCAGGAGTTTGAGACCAGAGCCTGGGCAACACAGTGAGACCCCATCTCTACAAAAAATTTTTTAAATTAGCCAGGTGTGTTGGCACTTGTCTGTAGTCCGTTACTCAGGAGGCTGAGACAGGAGGATGGCTTGAGTCTGGAAGTTTGAGGTTGCAGTGAACCATGATTTCACCACTGTACTCGAGCCTACATAACAGAGGGAAACCTTGTCTCTTAAAAAAAAATAAAGATGGCCGGGCGCGGTGGCTCAAGCCTGTAATCCCAGCACTTTGGGAGGCCGAGACGGGCGGATCACGAGGTCAGGAGATCGAGACCATCCTGGCTAACACGGTGAAACCCCGTCTCTACTAAAAATACAAAAAACTAGCGGGCGAGGTGGCGGGCGTCTGTAGTCCCAGCTACTCCGGAGGCTGAGGCAGGAGAATGGCGGGAACCCGGGAGGCGGAGCTTGCAGTGAGCTGAGATCCGGCCACTGCAGTCCAGCCCGGGATACAGAGCAAGACTCCGTCTCAAAAAAAAAAAAAAAAAATAAAATAAAATAAAATAAAGATTCTAGGACCAAAAGCATCTTTTCAACAACATGAAATGATGTAAATTGCATTCCCTAGGTGAGGGTTGTGGAGGGATTGAGGTGAAAGTTGCATGTGAGCGTGTAGGACTGGCAGGCGTAGTGGAAAGGTGCTGGGAGGGGCCTTGCAGGGTGGCTCCACCCCTCACACTTCACTTCGAAACACTCCCCTCTGGAGGTTTTGGTGGCACTCCTCTCTTTTTACTACTACTCAGCTTGTATTGAAAAAACACAAGCACACTTGGCAGCATGGACAGTCCCAACACAGACGGACGTGGACAGACAGTGGTGAGCCCATGTCCCCATAGCTGGATCTGCAGTGATTGGCTGTGGCTCTTTCTGGATCTGTACTGATTGGCTGTGGCTCATTCTGGATCCGCAGTGATTGGCTGTGGCTCATTCTGTTTGGTCCACACCCCCCTGCTTCTCTCCTCCCTCATATTTTAATTCCAGACATCTTTTTGTTTGTAAATATTTCTTACATATATTTAAAGGATAAGGATTCTTTTTTAATGTAACTATGATATTATACTTTAGAAAATAACTTCAGAAAGTTATTTAATATCATCAGATACTCGCTCTGTGTTCAAATGTCCAGTGGTCTCACGTGTTGCTGTCCTGTGTGGACCTTGTTTGTGTCCCTCTGTCAGGAAGCCTTTTTGTTGCTCTTTCTCTGAATTTAAAAGCTGTGGGCAGGTCAGGCGTGCGGCGACTCATGCCTATAATCCCTGTCAGAGGCTGAGGCAAGAGGATCGCTCCAGGCCAGGGGTTCAGAACCAGCCCGGGCAACAAAGTGAGATCCCATCTCTACAAAAAATAATTAGCCGGGCATGGTGGTCCATGCCCAGGCTCCCAGCTACTCGGGTGGCTGATACAGGAGGATCGCTTGAGCCTGAGAGGTTGAGGCTGCAGTGACCAGTGATCACATTACTGTGCCCCAGCCCGGGTGGCAGAGCGAGACCCTGTCTCTAACAAAAACAGCTGTGAGCACTCAGAGCCTGGGTCCATTAACTCCGGAGGAGATGCTAGTTGCAGCTGTGCCAACGTGATCACCCTTTATTGATTGCCAGGGATATTTCTGTGGTGAGAGGTTCCCCTTCCTTTGCTGTAAATGCAGTTTATGTAAGAAAGTCAGGACCAGTGAACGATTCTTCCTCCTTATTGAAGTTTTCACATAATGTGTTCTTTCACTGGCATCATCCAGTGCGACTCATGTAACCAGCTAGTTTGTCTTTTGTTTACCTCCTAGCATTTAACTTATTGATGTCTTCCAGTCTACAAATTGTTCCATCTTTGGTCAGTGAGAGTCTATTCAAGGTGGCCTGGAGTCCTTTACAAAAGGAGCTTCAGGCCTCTCCTGTGCATTTACTGTCTGGGGTGTGGAATCAGCTACTTGTCCAGGGAGAGAAGGAGAATTCAGGACCACAGCCAGGCTCTGAGGAGGCCACTGGGGTGGTCTTATCTCGAAGGCTGTTCCTACAGCTAGGAACTGTGTTTTTGTTTGTTTCGGTGATGCTTCCAATTTGGGCCAGCAGGCTCCACCTAAACTCTGCGGCCTCGTGTCTGCATCTCTTTTCTCCCTCACTGACAGTCCCAGTTTTCGGCAGCCCTGGCGAGGATAGATTTAGACCAGCACGTAGTTGTGACTCACTCACTTTGCCCCACATACCTGCAGGACCAGCTCTGCTGCTGACAGTGTCTTTGCTGAGATAGCGCATGTCTGTGGCTCCTGCAGTTGCCAGTTGTCTTTGTCCTCAGGGCATATCTCAAATGCCTGCTTTTTTTTTTTTGAGAAGGAGTCTTGCTCTGTCACCCAGGCTGGAGTGCAGTGGTGTGATCTCAGCTCGCTGCAACCTCTGCCTCCTGGGTTCAAGTGATTCTCCTGCCTCAGCCTCCCGAGTAGCTGGGACTACAGGCGCCCACCACCATGCCTGGCTAATTTTTTTTTTTTTTTGTATTTTTAGTAGAGACGGGGTTTCACCTTATTGGCCAGGCTGGTCTCGAACTCCTGACCTTGTGATCCACCCACCTTGGCCTCCCAAAGTGTTGGGATTACGAGCGTGAGCCAACTGCGCCTGGCCAAGTGCCTGCATTTCCAAACCACCTGGGTGCTGCTTCTCTGGGTGATTGTGCCACCAAGGGAATGATGTAAGTTCATTCGTTTCATTTTTGATATTGATAGATGACTTTTTTTTTTTTTGAGATGGTGTCTTGCTCTGTTGCCCAGGCTGGAGTACAAAGGCACAATCTCACCTCATTGCAAGCTCCGCCTCCCGGGTTCATGCCATTCTCCTGCCTCAGCCTCCCGAGTAGCTGGGACTACAGGTGCCCGCCACCACGCCCGGCTAATTTTTATATTTTTGGTAGAGACGGGGTTTCACCGTATTAGCCAGGATGGTCTCGAACTTCTGACCTTGTGATCCACCCGCCTCGGCCTCCCAAAGTGCTGGGATTACAGGCATGAGCCACTGCACCAGCCCGAGAGATGACTTTTTAAAATTTAATTTTCTTTTTTTTTTTTTTTTGAGACGGTGTCTCGCTCTGTCCCCCAGGCTGGAGTGCAGTGGCCGGATCTCAGCTCACTGCAAGCTCTGCCTCCCGGGTTTACGCCATTCTCCTGCCTCAGCCTCCCGAGTAGCTGGGACTACAGGCGCCCGCCACCTCGCCTGGCTAGTTTTTTGTATTTTTAGTAGACACGGGGTTTCACCGTGTTAGCCAGGATGGTCTCGATCTCCTGACCTCATGATCCACCTGTCTCGGCCTCCCAAAATGCTGGGATTACAGGCTTGAGCCACTGCGCCCGGCCTAATTTTCTTTTTAAATTATGGGTCCTGCGTCAAATTTATCACGTAAGGTGTATTCCAGGAGGGTCGGGTTCCTGTCCCTGTGCCCTCCTGGTGCTCTCTGCTTTCCCCACAGGTGACCAGGAGCCACGTTTAGGGCACATCTTTCATGCATCACACAGCTGGTTCTGTGTGTATCTTCTCCCCACTTCTTTATGTAAATGAGAGACTTTCTCCACCTTTTAAAATTCGGTGGTATATCTATAGCAATATGCAGTGACTTCTTAATTAATTAATTAATTATTTCTTTTTAGAGACTGAGTCTTGCTTTGTCACCCAGGCTGGAGTGCAGTGGGAGGATCATGGCTCACTGTAACTTCAATTTCCTGGGCTTAAGTGAACCTCCTACATGAGCCTCTGGAGTAGCTGGGACTACAGGCACCCAACACTATGCCCAGCTACTTTAAAAAAAATTTTTGGCAGTGGCTCACGCCTGTAATCCCAGCACTTTAGGAGGCCGAGGCAGGCAGATCATGAAGTCAGGAGTTCGAGACCAGCCTGGCCAACATAGTAAAACCCCGTCTCTACTAAAAATGCAAAAAATTAGCTGGGTATAGCACTGCATGCCTGTAATCCCAGCTACTCGGGAGGCTGAGGCAGGAGAATCTCTTGAACCCAGGAGGCAGAGAGGTTGCAGTGAACTGAGATCGCGCCATTGCACTGCTGCCCAGGTGACAGTGCGAGACTCCAACTCAAAAAAAATTTTTTCTTTTTTGTAGAGACAGGGTCTCACTTTGTTGCCCAGGCTGGTCTTAAACTCCTGGCCTCAAGTGGTCCTCCCCGCCTTGGCCTCCAAAAGTGTTGGGATTACAGGCATGAGCCATCTCGCTTAGCTGACTTCTTAATCTTTTAATGGCATGGCGCTCCCTCACATGGCTGCCCCCTAGCTCATTGGACTGGTGCTCTGTTGTTGGACATACGGGTCATTTTTGGTCTTTCATGGATCCAGTCGTGCTGCAGCAGAGAGCCCTGCGTGTGTTTGGCTGAGGCTCTGGGGGGTAAAGAGCCCTGCGTGTGTTTGGCCGAGGCTCTGGGGGGTAAAGAGCCCTGCGTGTGTTTGGCCGAGGCTCTGGGGGGTAAAGAGCCCTGCGTGTGTTTGGCCGAGGCTCTGGGGGTCAAGAGCCCTGTGTGTAGGTTCCTAGAAGTGGGGCTGCTCAGTCAGGGGCAGATACCCGTAGAGTTTGCCGGAAGCGGCCCAGTCCTCTCTGTGGGGCTGCGTCACTCTGCATTTCCACAGCAGCCGGGGGGCTTTCTCCAGGTGGGAGCTGCACGCAGTTGTGATACCATCTCTCCTGACCTGAGCAAGGCAGCATCTCCCCAGTGCTCAGGGCCGCCGGCCGCACTTCCTTCCCGGCCTCCCTGGCCCCATCTCTGGCCGCTGTGGACTGTGGCTTCTTCTAGTTTACCAGGTGTTTAGAGCATGGGAGGGCTGTTGACCCTGGTCTGGAATGTAAATTGCAAATGCTCCTCCATCTGTCTGCTTTTCTGCTCATTCTTTCGGGGCTTCTTTCTTTCTCTCCCACGTGCTCCTGCAGTGCTGAGCTCTGATCATGAGGGTCACATCTCTTCCTGCTTTCCTCAGCAGCCACATTCCCTTGTGCAGTCTTGGCCACACTCACGTGCTGGGGCTGCCTCAGTTGGAATCCAGTTCTAGCCCCTCCTAAGCCCACAGTCCCTGTGTGTCCGGTGCCATCTGGGGCCTGCTCGCCCCTGCAGCAGCCTGAGCTGCAGGCTCTGTGCGTCTGCCCTGTACTCTCAGCCTTGGTCCCTGCACTTGTCTTTGACCCAGCGTCTGAGCAGAGCCCCCCTCCCAGCACAGATGCTGAGTTTTGGGAACTTGGGTCCTCTCCTTATCCCTCTCGCTCTGCCTCTGCTTTGGCCACCCCAGACCCTGCTCCTTCCTGAAGAGCCTGCCCTGAGGTACACAGCTATGCTTTCCTGGAATGCATGCTGCCCAGCTGTTGGGATCCCTTTCCTAGAAGCCCAGCAGGAAGAGTGGCCCCTGTGGGCACTTGTCCCCTTGGCACCTTCCCAGCTTCCACCACTAAGCCATGCACCTGCTCTGTGCTGCCCAGGGCCTGGGAGCAAACACCTGAGGCACCTTTGCCAACTTGGAAGGCCTTAGGGGAAAGCTGCATGGAGCCACGTTATAGGAGACCTCATTTGCCAGGTTCAGGCATGTCCGTGGCATCCTGGAGGGGATGGGAAGCCAGGGACTATTTTTAATGGCGCGGGTGGCTCTACTTTGGGACACTACTTTGTTTTTTGTTTGTTTGTTTGTTTTTGAGACAGAGTCTGGCTCTGTCTCCCAGGCTGGAGTGTAATAGCACAATCTCGGCTCACTGCAACCTTCACCTCCTGGGTTCAAGCGATTTTCCTGCCTCAGCCTCCCGAGTAGCTGGGATTACAGGTGTGCACCATCATGCCCGGCTAATTTTTGTAATTTTAGCATAAACGGGGTTTCACCATGTTGGCCAGGCTGGTGTTGAACTCCTGACCTCAAGGGATCTGCCCACTTCGGCCTCCCAGGATGCTCATATTATAGGCCTGAGCCACCGTGCCCAGCCTGGGCCACTACTCTGGAAGTGGGGTGGAGAAGATGTGGAGTCGGGGAGGGGGCGTGGGTGGGCCCAGGAGCCCCTGTGGCAGTCTGTGTGTCGGGAATGGGGCAGTGGGCTGGGGAGGCAGAGAGGATTCAGGGTGTCACGCCAAAGACCTCTGCAGCCTCAGCGCAGATTGTGAGTTAGGTCTGATGGCAGCGAGGCTCACGGGCAGGGCTGATGGGGCAGGGAGTGGCTCACCCATTGGGGGTTTGAAGATCCGGTTCAACCCCAGAGTCTGCGGCTCCATAAAGGAATGCTCAGAGCAGGGGCATGGAGCAGCCCCGCGGTGTCAGGAAGGCAGCAGTAACCAGCGGGTCTTCCCCATCTTTTCAGGAGCTGTCCAAGATCACGATGCCAATCGCCTTCAACGAGCCTCTGAGCTTCCTGCAGCGGATCACAGAGTACATGGAGCATGTGTACCTTATCCACAGGGCCTCCTGCCAGCCCCAGCCCCTGGAGAGGATGCAGGTGGGTCTTAGGAGTGCCAGGCGGGAGTTTGTCACGAAAGTGACACCCCTTGAATGTCTGGCCACACAGTTTTGGGGCCCCGGGCATCTGTGAGAAGGGCTAGCACAGCTCCCCCCAGTGTTCAGTGCCATCCTGCCTGGCAGCCGTGGCATTTGTCCAGGTATGTGATGACAGAACTTGCAGGAAATGCCATTGAGCTCTCAGTGGCCCCAAGAGCTCCCTGCTGCCGCCTCCCGCCGGGAGTCTCCGCCTCTTGGAACGGAAGGTGGTGGCGGGCTTTGCCCTCAGGCTCCTCTGGGGTCCTGTTGTACCACCGTGCCCCGTGTGTGTGTATGTGTGTGACTGTGGGCTGGGCACGCACGGTGGCTCACGCCTGTAATCCCAATACTTCGGGAGGCTGAGCGGATGAATCGCTTCTGGAGGTTGAGACCAGCCTAGGCAACACAGTGAGACCACATCTCTACAAAATTTTTTTTTTAATTTAGGCAGGTGCAGTGGTGCATGCCTGCAATGCCAGCTACTTGGGAGGCTGATGAGAGAGGATCACTTGTGCCCGGGGGCTAGAGGCTACAGTGAGCTATGATGACGCCACTGCACTCCAGCCTGGGTGATGGAGTGAGACCCTGTGTCTAAAAAATAACAAAATACAAGTGTGTGACTGTGGGTGCACATAGTGCGTGTCCCTGTGCGCGTGTGTGCGCATGCCTCTGTGAATGCATGCTTGGGGTGTGCGTGTTGAGTGTGTGGCCTTGTGTGTGCATGTGAGACAGAGTGACTGACATTGTTGCAGCGTCTGCCAGGAAGGGCCCGGCCCTGGGGGTGGAAGGCAGCACCCAGTTCCTTCTTTCTGTGCTGTCGACGGAGTGGCGGGTGATGAAGGGCGTTCCCTGGAAGTCCTATAATCTCAGACACACTGCTTGGAGAAAATTGAAAAATCACACGGAACAAATAGTGACAGAAACCAGGTGCCCACTGCCCGCCACGAGAGGCCGTCTTCTCCGGCGCATTTCCTAACTGAAGCTGTTCCTGCCCGTCCTGTGGATTATTTACAGTCTGTGGCTGCTTTTGCTGTTTCGGCCGTGGCTTCCCAGTGGGAGAGGACCGGCAAACCATTTAATCCACTCTTGGGAGAAACGTATGAATTAATCAGGTAAGGGAAAAAGGCCCATCATAAATATCTTGTAAATGGAATTCCTTGGATGACAGATGAGTTTGATTCTTTCACTAGCACTGATTCCACTGCTCTGAGAATAAACTGTTTGAATTAAGAGCTCACTAAAGCGTTTGGATGCTGTAGGCGAGATGTTTCACACACATGGGGTGTTGTGCTAACAGTGCCACGGTGTCTGAGTGAGTGTAAAGCATTGACAATGAGATATTTTAGTGTGTTCGACTCAAGCATGGAGACAGCGTGTACCGTAGACGCTTCCGTGTGTGTGCAACATCTGTGAAATGTGTAGGATTGTTGTGAGCTTCACCGAAAATGGAAATAGGTACTAATGAGCAAAGCTAGGCTGTTTTACCAAAGTATTCAGTGAATGCTATTGAAAAAGCAGGTAAATCCAGAGACAGGAATGATTGCAAAGAGGAGTTTCACTCCAAGGCCACGTTGGCCACCACACAGCCTCCCCAGAGTTTTAGCAAGGGTCAGACGGCCCTGGCCAAGGGAGAGTTAACTAGACCACGCCTCATCTCCAGACATCCCTGAAACTTCTTCCTATGGAACTTTCTTCTAGGCAGCATTGCTGTCCCTTCCTAGAGTCCCCTCAGCTTCCCTCCTGTCTCTGGTGGCCCTCACCTTACAGACCTGAGACTGACTCCAAGTCCCGGAACTCTGACCCCAGAGGTCCAGCCAGGCCCCATATCACGTTGTCTGCGGCTGGGCCTCTGGAAGGACTGGTTGGGGTTCTCTTCACCCACCTGGTTGCCCTGGGGACTGCTGTGGTTATTCACAGAATCATCCTGGGATTCTGCCCCAGTGACAGTGCCTACCCAAACCAACAAAGGAAGTCAGAAGCAGGCCAGACCGCAGCATGAGTGTGGCAGTGTGGTAATTCCTCAGCCATCAAGCAGCCTGGCTGGGGCTCCGGGTGGCTGTGGATGAGAGAATAGATGTGTGTGGCTTCTTTCAGGGCCGTTTGGTGATGTCTAAAATGATTTTTATTCCACTGCCTGTGGACCCCCTCATTCTCTTGTAGATGCATGCAGGTGCCCACGGGCAGATGTGTAGGGAGAGTCAGCGGAGCACAGTTGAGCCCCTGTCTCTGTGACAGGGCTAAGCTATGGTACTGAAGGAGGGAGGGGCAGGGCACTCTCAGCTGCACCCTTCACTCCTCCGACTGTCTGGTAGCCCAGCACACAGAGCTCGCTCTGCCTGCCTGGGGAGAAGGAGCTTGCTGGTGGGACGCCCTTCACTCCTCCGACTGTGAAGGTAGCCCAGCACACAGAGCTCGCTCCACCTGCCCGGGGAGAAGGAGCTTGCTGGAGGGGCGTGGGTGTTTATCTAGACAAGCCTGCTGTGCAGAATGCAAGCTGTTTGCTACAGGCTGCTGGGCTGCACGCCTCCCTGCCCAGGAACAGAGCGCAGACGGGAGGGAAGGCAGGCTCCTTTATCATCTTGTTTTATTATTTTTCTATGAAAAAGGGAGTTGAGCCAAAACAATTAGCCTCTTATTTGGATTCTGGGTTAGTTGATATTCTGTTGGGTTATTTTATTATGAAGTCTGTTTGTTTTTTAATTATAAGAATGTGCTCTTTATAGAAAATGTGTAACATTGAGAAAGGTAGAAAAGATAAATCAGGCATAATCCCATAAAAGACAATAGCTGACTAGGCTCATGCCTATAATCCCAGCAACCTGGGAGGCCGAGGCAGGAGCATCACTCGAGCCCAGGAGTTCAAAGTTACAGTGATCGTGCCACTGCGCTCTAAGCTGGACTACAGAGCCAGACCCTGTCTCTTTAAAAAAATAAAGACAGCTGTCAGCATTTTGTTAGACTTTCTTTTGTGTGTGTTTCAAAATATGATGTTAATTTGTATCCCTTTTTATTTAACAGTATGTCATAATTTTCCTGTGATATTAAAAACTTTTTCTAAATTACAGTGTTTCATGGATTCTAAGACACATTTTTCATGTTGCACCACTTCAACATGTCAGTTTCGTACTTCTTTTTTTTTTTGAGATGGGATCTTGCTCTGTCCCCCAGGCTGAAGTGCAGTGGCATGATCATGGCTCACTGTAGCCTCAACCTCCTGGGCTAAAGTTATCTGCCCACCTCAGCCTCCCAAGTAGCTGGAACTACAGGCATGCGCCACCATGCCCAGCTAATTTTGGTATTTTCTTTTTTTTTTTTTTTTTTTTTGAGATGGAGTCTTGCTCTGTCACCCAGACTGGAGTGCAGTGGTGGGATCTCAGCTCACTGCAAGCTCCGCCTCCCGGGTTCACGCCATTCTCCTGCCTCAGCCTCCCGAGCGGCTGGGACTACAGGCGCCCGCCACCTTGCCCGGCTATTTTTTTTGTATTTTTTTAGTAGAGACGGGGTTTCACCACGTTAGCCAGAATGGTCTTGATCTCCTGACCTCGTGATCCGCCTGTCTCGGCCTCCCAAAATGCTGGGATTACAGGCTTGAGCCACCGCGCCCGGCCAATTTTGGTATTTTCAATAGAGATAGTGTTTTGCTATGTTGCCCAGGCTAGTCTTGAACTCCTGAGCTCAAGTGATCTGCCTACCTCCGCCTCCCAAAGTGCTAGGATTACAGGTGTGAGCCTCTGCACCCAGCCCAAGTCATAGTTTCATTTGCAGCACTTTTTTCTTTCTTTCATAAAATAATGGTGTGCAGTGCAATTAGTGGCATCATTGGTTCAAAGAAGTGCAGTTCCTTTGAAACTTCAGGTCACTGTATGGGACCCTTTATTGTATTTTATGTGTTATTAATGATTGAGAATTTTTTTTTTTTTTTTTTTTTTTTTTTGAGATGGAGTCTCCATCGGTTGCCCAGGCTGGAAGGCACTGGCATGATCTCAGCTCGCTGCAGCCACCGCCTGTGGGTTTAAGCAATTCTGCCTGTTCTCCGCCTCAGCTTCCCGAGTATTTGGGATTACAGGCGCATGCCACCATGCCCGGTTAATTTTCTTGTTTTCAGTAGAGACAGGGTTTCACCTTGTTGGCCAGGCTGGTGTCAAACTCCCAACCTTGGGTGATTCGCTCACCTTGGCCTCCCGAAGTGCTAGGATTACAGGCGTGAGCCACCACGCCGGGCCATAGTTGAGATTTTTATCAATAGTGAGCAAGTGGTTGTGGGATTTGGTTTGCTTCAAATGGGCTTTCTTCTGGTGTGTAAAGAGTTTAAAAGTGTGGCCAGGCGCGGTGGCTCAAGCCTGTAATCCCAGCACTTTTGGAGGCCGAGACGGGTGGATCACGAGGTCAGGAGATCGAGACCATCCTGGCTAACCCGGTGAAACCCTGTCTCTACTAAAAAAAATACAAAAATCTAGCTGGGCGAGATGGCAGGCGCCTGTAGTCCCAGCTACTCAGGAGGCTGAGGCAGGAGAATGGCGTAAACCCGGGAGGTGGAGCGTGCAGTGAGCTGAGATCCGGCCACTGCACTCCAGCCTGGGCAACAGAGCGAGACTGTCTCAAAAAAAAAAAAAAAAAAGTTTAAAAGTGTGTGCCCATGTTTATCCTAGAAGATGTGAGTGTCAGCACTGGCTGTCAGACCATTTGGGGAGGAGCTGTTGTTAGTAGTACAGGCTTTCCTGTACTTCTGTATATAAATCACTGTGCAGTTTGGAGAAGCAACATAAATGTCACAGCTTCAAACTCTAGTGTTTCTGGCTCATCCTGGCTGGGTCAGCTGCTGGTCCTTACCCACACGCTGCCCATGTGTGAATGCCAACTTTGTGTTTTTCGTCTGATTTAGAAGTTGGCTGGCACTGGGCAGCCGAGCACCTGATCTCTAGATGTCATTGCCTTTGAGCAAGCAGGATAGTTTGGACAGAGTGTGGCATGGTGACAGCAGGGTCCAGCAGGCGACTGTGGGTCTTGGCACACGCTGCAGGGAGCAGCCCTGCTTCTGCTTCTGGGAAAGGGGAGGCTGAGGCCTGGACAAGGGAAAGACTGACCATGAGAATCACTTGTGCGGGAGTCTTCTGTTCTGAATTCATGCAGAGTGTGCTTCCTTTTCTCGATATTTCTCTTGAGCCTGTTGCTGCTGCCAGCCTTCCCGTCCTCTGGTCAGCGTGCTGTGCCACTGTCGGAGGCATTCACGAGATTGGCTCTTAGAAAATGATTAAAATGTCTTGAAGAAGATAAATCAGGCTGGGCGCGGTGGCTCACGCCTGTAATCCCAGCACTTTGAGAGGCTGAGGTGGGCAGATCGCCTGAGGTTAGGAGTTCGAGACTAGCGTGGCCAATGTGGTGAAACCTTGTCTCTACTAAAAAATACAAAAAATTAGCCGGGCGTGGTGGCATGCACCTGTCCCATCTACTCAGGAGGCTGAGGCTGGAGAATCGCTTGAACCTGGAGGCAGAGGTTGCTGTGAGCCGAGATTGCGCCACTGCACTCCAGCTTGGGCAGCAGAGATTTTGAGATTCCATCTCAAAAAAAAAAGGAAAAGATAAATCAGAATAGGAAAGAAGTTCTAGATGATAGAGAAGAAGCCTTGTGAGTGAAAGGAATGCAAGCCGCATGGGCTGGGTGGAGCAGGGTGTGCCACCAGCAGCCTTCCCCAGGGGCTGCACCCGGGGCCGGAGCTCCTGCTGCACAGCCGGAAGCAAGCTACGCACCTTCTTCACGTCGACACACGCCGTCTGTCACGCGTTCACTTCCAGATCGTCCTTGCCAGTGTCTGCCATGTGCTGTGTGTCTGTGAGACCTTGGCAGTCTGTCAGGTTAGGGGCCATGGACGTGAACCAAGTCCTTTCCCAATACCCTGGATCCCTACAGATTCCTTGTTAACAGCTAAAAATACACATTCCTTTCTTAGGCAAGTATTCATTTTGTAAATTACATACCTTGGTAGTCAACCTTTTAAAATCTAATTTTTCAACTTTCCTTCCTCTGTAGTGATTGGAAATTCTGATTCCAGTTAAGTTGGTAATTATGTGGTTTAGCTTTTCTAATTTTTAATGACTACACCTGTAGGTGTATTCACAGTTCCGGAACAATTAAAAGCTGACATTTTGATTGAAAAAGAGAGTATACTAAAAATCCTGTTTCCTGGACAGGAATATTTTGGGGTATAAGCCATTCCATCCCTTCAGGGGCCTGGTAGAAGGGCGAGGAAGGGGCACCCTCTTCAGAAAGGGTTTAGTGTCCTGAGTTCCTGGGCAGTGGGGGTCCCTCGGGGTTGAGGGTTTGGAGTCAGGGGTCTGTAAGGGTCACTTATCCACATCTCTGGGCACCTCTGGCGAGACACCGCTGTGACTCAGGCGGTCCCATGGAGAGCAAGCGGGGCGTTGGGGTGGAGGCCCCCTCCTGCACCATTGCCCTCTCTGGGTGGGTCAGATGTGCTCTGGAAGCTGTGTTTATGTGTGTGTCTCTTGCCAATGTTAGGCCGAGTGCGATGTCGGAGAGGCGGTGTTGGGTGTTTCTGCCACATCTTGTGACACGGAGGGCCCGTGCTTCCCAGCGTCCCGTGAGGGGCTCTGCACGATGTCTGAGCTGCCCTTTCTTTTATTTTGCTGCCATTAATGTGTCTGTTTCTCTTTTTCTTTTCTTGGACCTAGGGAAGATTTAGGATTCAGATTTATATCGGAACAGGTCAGTCACCATCCCCCTATCAGTGCGTTCCACTCGGAAGGCCTCAACCATGACTTCCTGTTCCATGGCTCCATTTACCCCAAGCTCAAGTTCTGGGGCAAAAGCGTGGAGGCGGAGCCCCGAGGCACCATCACACTGGAGCTGCTCAAGTGAGTATTGGTGCGTCCTGCCGAGAGCCGCCTCCTGCAGAAACTGAAATGGGTGCTGGCGATGTGGAGGGAAGCCTTCCTTCCGGAGGAAACCCTGGGATTTTTCTCCTGAGGTGGTGACCTCCCCACAGCAGAAACGTCTTCAGATGAGCTTCCTGACCAGGGTCCCGTGTGGCTGGGGGGCGCCCTCACCTCTGCAGTTGGAATTCGCACCCCTTTCAGTCATCATTCATTGTATTCCTTGTCTTTTGCTGCCTAACAGCCCCAAATATAGCAGCTTCCACACCAGTCTGGCAGGGTTTCTGAGGGCTGGGGACCGTGAGGTTGCGGTGGGGAATGAGGGTTGGGTTACCCATGGTGCCTGTGTCCTGGTTCCCCTTCTTGCCTGCTGGCAGGGCCCCTTCAGGGCTGCTTGCTGCAGGGTCCTGCCTCCCACGGGGGAGAGAGCTGAGAAGGAAGCCAGGGAAGTGGCCCTTTGCACACTCCCCCAGCCTGTGCTTATGTGGCAGGGGTGACTTAGGGTTGGAATTTGAAACAGCATTGGAGGGGGGCCCTCCGAGAGGCCGCTCACTGCCGCTCTTCACTGTCAGCCTGAATGCTTCCCAAGCCAGTGTCCACCAAAGACACCTCAGAGCAAAACACAAGTCTCCAACAAACGCCGGCCCCTAAGACCTGGCAGACATAGACCGGATGCTGGCGTCCTCCTGGGCCACCAGTCCGGAGATGCGAGTCTTGCCAAGCCACTGCCTACGGTCTTGTTGTAGGCACCAGGTCCTAACAATACATACAGAAATAAGTAATAAATGACACCTTGCCTGATGAAGCATTCGATGTGGGTTTTGCTTCACATTGGCCCTGCCTGGGTGGTGGCTAGAAGGTTCCACAAGGACCTGGAGAAGCACCTGAGAGTGTATCCCGGGGCTGGTGCAGCCTTGTGCCTGTTGTGCAGTGGCCTTGCTCTCTTAGGAAGAGGCGTGCAGAAATGAAAAGTTGCACACCTTGCTGATAAAGTTGCACACCTTGCTGATGAATGCATTTGGGTTCCACCCCCAGGAAGTTCAGAGAATTCCACACGTGTCGCAAACTACCCTGCTCTGAGTGGATTTCTGCCTTCACTGTGGCTCCTCCACATAGCCCCTTAGAACATGGGGCTGCTGATCAGCTGTCTCACATTTGTGGGGTGTTTTCTTCTTGGGCGGGGCCATTTGGGAGGATGAGGAATAAAAGAAACAAGTATGTGGAGTGCGGTGAAAACCCTGCACCCCTCCACAGCCACATGCTGGCTCCTCAGATAGCCAGGGCTGCATGCCCAGGACCCTGCATTACTGCCATGTGTGTTTGGGGAGGTCGCTTTTCTTTTGACGACTTCACAGGAAAGCCATTTCTCTTTGTTCAGTCTTCTTTGATTGCTTATTAACATGTCTTGACATTTAAGTAGAAAGCTTTGTAGATGCTACAAAGGAAAGAAGAAGTACATTTCAAACGCATACTAAATACACAGCCTCCGTCGCAGGGGCTTCAAAGCAGCATGCTGCTGTCCCGCGGGCGCCAGCTGCTGTGACCCAGCACTGCCTGGTCGTTGCGTCTTAGGTCACGTCGTGTCTTGCCTTTTCTGCGCTCTGACCGCTTGTTTTCTGGTGTCTTCACAGACATAACGAAGCCTACACCTGGACCAACCCCACCTGCTGTGTCCACAACGTCATCATCGGGAAGCTGTGGATAGAGCAGTATGGGACAGTGGAGATTTTAAACCACAGGTGACAGCACCCCACTGTTGGGTGAGAGTGCGAGGCTCCGGGTGGGGATGGTGAGCCAGGGAGCGTGAGCGTCCGTGCTCCTGGTGGGTTTTAGCTCAGCCTCAACGAGCTGCTGCCGTGTCCCCACCAGCCCAGGCATAGCAGCTGCCTGGACTTGACTCTGACCGGTGTTGGCCGTGGGTGCTCCTCGTTCACGGCCTTATTCGTAGTCACGGTCGTTACTTGAAGGCTTTGAGCTATGCCGAAGAGCTGTGTCATTGCCAGGTGCAGCGCGGTGGCCGTCCGCAGCCATTGGCCACTGTCCAGGCTCGAATGCCCTCTTCCTGGAAGCTTATGACTGGTGGGCTTTGCCTTTTCACCACTTTAGTGAGGTATAATTGATGCATCATACGTTTCACCTGTTCTGAGTGGACACTTAAGTGATTTTTAATAAATTGACCGAATCATGGAGCTATCCCCACAGCCCGTTTCAAACACTTCCATCGCTCTAATTTCCAACATTTCCAGTTTCAAACACTTCCATCGCCCCAAAGGCCCACCGCACCCATTCGCAGTCAGCCCCCGCCTGCCCCAGGGTCCTCCATCGCGCTTCCCCCATTACAGAGTTGCCCTTTCTGGCTGTTTGCTGTCTTGCAGCAGAAACCTGTGTTTGTTTTTCCCACAGAACTGGACATAAGTGTGTGCTTCACTTTAAACCATGTGGATTATTCGGAAAAGAACTTCACAAGGTGGAAGGACACATTCAAGACAAAAAGTAGGTCCTTGCCAGGTGGTTCATGGGGCACCACTGCAGCCTGTGTGTCCACGTTAGAGGGCTGAGGTGCTCCTGGGCCTGCATGTGCCGACGTGCACGAGACGCAGGTACACCAATGCCATCTGTTCGTGGTCCAGAAGTATGACTCCTTTTTGTTTTGGAAAGACATTTTGTTATTGAGCATACAAGAAAATGAAGGGTATTTTTGAATGTAGTTTCTAGGTGGCTTGTTACTGGGGCCATCTTCTTTTGATAACATGGTCTCGAGAAGTCAGCCGTTTCCACTGGGAGATGAGACAAGACTGCGTTTTGCGGCAGAGCTGAGGTGGGAAGTGTGGCCTTGCGCGTTCCCTCCCCCGGCAGGGCACCCCATGCACCCCGTCAGGCGAGACTCAAATGTGGTAGCTGGTGGGGTGTCCGTGTCACGTGACCGGTTCACTCCAGTCTGAATCAGGGACTTTCACAAGTTTTTGTGAGCAGAGGAATGGTCAGTACTGTTTTAGCAAATTTTTCAGTTTTTTTTTCTCTCCATTTGGGTTAATTACTTTGTAATCTGGGTCTCAATTTTTTTTTTCCCAGTAAGGAATTTGAGCCATAGAATGTCATGAAGTTCCTTCTATTTCCTAAAATTTAGACATTTCCCATTAGAAACTAGCCCCCAATGTAAAACAGTCAGGGCCAGGTGCAGTGGCTCATGCCTATAATCCCATCACTTTGGGAAGCCATGGTGGGCAGATCACCTGAGGTCAGGAGTTCGAGACCAGCCTGGCCAACATGGCTGTCTTTACTAAAACTACGTCTCTACTAAAACCCGTCTCTACTAGAAATACGAAAATTAGCCGGGTGTGATGGCGCACATCTGTAATCCCAGCTACTCGGGAGGCTGAGGCACAAGAATTGCTTGAGCCCAGGAGGTATAGGTTGCAGTGAGCCAAGATCATGCCAGTGCACTCCAGCCTGGGCGGCAGAGCAAGAGGCTGTCTCAAAAAAAAATAAGACAGTTGGTGTTTCTGCTCTGTCCACCCTCTAATATATACCAGAAATGCACCTGTTTCAACAGCCTTTAAATAAAATGGCCAGGCTTATGACTGACCGTTTCTCCCATAAAACATGTGAGGATCAACGTGTGGACCTAGAAGGGACAGCAGTCTTACAGTGCCTTGACGCCTCTGCCCCTTGGAACTCAGCCCAGGGAGCAGCTGGCTGTCTGTTTCCAGAAATGGGTGGGTGCGCCGAGGCCAATACTCGCTGACCCTCAGTGAGTGCACGTAGAGCGTGTTTTTCCAGAACTGGGCTGGGGCCCTGAGGCCAGACTCGCTGACCCTCAGTGAGTGCATGTAAAGTGTGTTTTGGTTTTCCGGTTTTCCATCCTAAATTTAAGGGTGCTCTGTCCTTGGAGACAGAGAGTTGTCCCCAGGTTGTCTGCTAGGTGAGGCCTGGCCCAGTTCCCCGTGTCTGTGTGCCGACTCTGCAAGGGCAGAGAGACACCCTCCCCTCCTGGGTCCTGAGCCTGTCAGAGCTGCACTTCCAGGGGGTCTGTGGTCGCGGTTGACTCTTCCCAGCAAGAGGCGAAAAGAGAAAGAAAATGGAGCCTGGCACTATTTGGCGTCATCCCTTTTGGAATCGAGAGCTCTAGTGGCCACTCTGCAAAGGTCTCTGGGTTGTTATTGATGAAAACAGGCAGGTGGGGAACCAAAGATCAAGCAACATTGACTGCACTGATGGATAGAAAAGGGCTGAAGGACACACACAGCACATTCAGCATGTTGAAAATGTTCAGTGGGTGCCTGCAGCTTTACATTTTAAAACGCTCGCTCTTTTTTTGCCCCTTCCCATTTCCTGTAGGGGTTTCCATCCCTTCCCATCTCCTGCAGCCCCGTGGGCTGTCCGTCCTTTAGGTTTCCAGCCCTTCATTTTCCTTTCCATGGTGTGTATCAGGGCTTGGAATGGTCCCAGAATGCAAATTTTCATCTTTGCATTTATGTCCAGAGATGTCCCAAAATGCGTAAGAAAGCATGCCTGAGGGGGATTTATTCCAGGGTCAAAATTAAGGTGCTATGTGTTTAGACAAATAGTTTGTAATGACTAAAACTTGGCTTTAAAAATCCCATTTAATTACAGCAAAAAGAAGCTCTTTGTGATCTATGGCAAATGGACGGAATGTTTGTGGGGCATAGATCCCGTTTCGTATGAATCCTTCAAGAAGCAGGAGAGGAGAGGCGACCACCTGAGAAAGGCTAAGCTGGTAAGGGCCGGGGCATCCCTGGGCAGAGCTGAGCCCTGGGCGCTGAGGGCTATCAGGCCACTGCTGCCTTTCACTCACCTGCCAGGGGCGCAAGGAGCCTTTGGGCCCCAGCAGGAGAGATGAATGTGCAGAATTTGTCCAGTTGAACCACGTGTTGTGGGGTCCAGTATCAGTGGGGGGCGGGGGTTATCTGTATTTCTTTCCTTTTTTTTTTTTTTTTTTTTTTCCCCAAGGCAGGGTCTTCCTCTGTCACCCAGGTTGGAGTGCAGTGGTGTAGTCATAGCTCACTGCAGCCTCCAGTTACCAGGCTCAAGCGGTCCTCCCTCCTTAGCCTCCCAAGTGGCTAGGACTATAGGCATGCACCACCATGCCTGACTAATTTTTATTTTTTTGTAGAGATGGGTCTTGCTATGTTGCTCTTGAACTCCTGGGCTCAAGCAGTCCTCGCACCTCGGCCTCCCAAAGTGCTGGGATTACTAATAGACATGAACCACAACACCCAGCCGATTTATCTATATTTTGGTTGCATAGAGGCTGCTGCTATAAACTGTGGGCCCCAGTGCCCTAGAGTCATACATAGTCACTGGTCCCCATGGCTGGAAGTATCTGAGGGAACCTCAGGCAAGGCCATTTCTTTTCTGGAAACTCCAGGTTCTGGGTCCTTCTTAATAAATCTTCTCGCTTTCTTTGAGTTAGGCTAGACATATTTTTAAAAATCAAGTGAATTTCAATTTTTTGTTTTTGGTTGTGAGTACCAGATAATATATTCAACAGCCAGAAAGTATTGGCAAGGCTTTTCCCCACTAGAGCTTTGGAATACTTATTACCTTAAAACTAGTTGTTCTTGAACTTAAAAATAAAAGCGATAGTTCAAAAGAGGTGTCATATTTTCTACATAATGAATTGGAATGTACCAAGCCTGAAATGTTCGATGTTTATTTAACGGAAACATTCGGCCTCCTCTGGCTCCCAAGTGTTTTTTATGTTGTAGTTTTCACGTGTACCGTTAGACACCTTTTCTAATCACCCTCTTTTATTGAAAAAGGAAAATTCTGCTTACACACTAGACAGACCTAGAAGGGTAAATCCATTTAGTGATGTTTTTTGGTGCTTTCCTACTCCTTGAGGTGACCTAGAAACAGGAGAGTTTTCTGTGAAGGCTTGTCCTTGAGCCGCGGCTCTCCCTCGCCCAGCCTCGGGCCACGGGGCCTACAGCCAGTGTGAATACAGCCCTGCTGGTGCAGGAATCCCTGGGCTTTGACTCGCTTGTTTTCAGTCATCTCCTTGCACAGCTGCATCTGGAATCATTCTCTCCCTTTTCTAGGACCCATTGATTTTGAGAAGCAATGTGGCAGGTTTTTTCTTTTCATCAGGATGTAGAGAGTCTGAAATCCCCACACAGGAGCCATTTCTTGATGGAGGGCAAAGCTGCGCCATCTTGAAAGCTCTCAGTCCCAGAACCTGCCTTCTGGAGAGGTGCCGTGCGTAAGAATGAACATACTGCTTGGAAGGCACCGCCGCGTAGTCGCGCTCAGACTCCGTGAAGTGCCGTTTCACGTGTACCGCGTCTCCCAAAGGGAAACACGCCTGGCCACTGACCTCCTGTTGTCTCTGCTTTTGGTGTCAGTTAGAACACACAGCACAGCCCCACAAAGGGAGTGTGAGCTGCTTTAGGGACTGGGGTCCAGCTCCTCTCCATACAGTGATGGACAGACAGTGTCATAGACTGGAGAGGAAATTCGATTTTGTCCTTAGTTTAGGAAAAAAAAAGGCCGGGCGTGGTGGCTCACGCCTGTAATCTCAGTACTTTGGGAGGCCGAGGCAGGTAGATTGCCTGAGGTTAGGAGTTCAAGACCAGCCTGGCCAACGTAGTGAAACCCAATCTGTACTAAAAGTACAAAAAATTAGCTGGGTGTGGTAGTGGGTGCCTGTAATCCCAGCTACTCAGGAGGCTGAGGCAGGAGAATCTCTTGCACTCGGGAGGCGGAGGTTGCAGTGAGCCGAGATCGCACCACTATACTCCAGCCTGGGCAACAGAGCGAGACTCTGTCTAAAAAAAAAAAGCCGCCTGGCTCTGCTCAGGCATGGTGAGTGGTCTGAAAGGTGCTCTGAGAATAGCTGTCCTCCTGGCCAAGAGCGGCCTGACCATGGGCAGCCACCCAGCAGCGTTCTGTGTTTCAGGATGACAGCTCTGGGAAGGCTGACAGCGACGTGGCTGACGACGTGCCTGTGGCCCAGGAGACCGTGCAGGTCATTCCCGGCAGCAAGCTGCTCTGGAGGATCAACACCCGGCCCCCCAACTCTGCCCAGGTCTGTGTCCCTCTGTGGCCTGACGCCCCCGCTGTGAGGCCAGGCCTTACTGCCTGCCCACATCAGACCTGCCCCTGAGCCCAGCACCTTGGCTCTTCCCTGTCCTTGGGCCCTTGCGTGTCACCTTGCCTCAACCTGTTGTCCCAGAGCAGACGGAGGGGCCTCTGCCCGTGTTGAATTGGCTTCTGTTGTCCCTGGAGCTGTGTCCCAGCCCTGTGCTTGCCTGCCTTGGGGCCCGCTGTTGGGGCCAGGCACCGCTGCTCCAGGCACACATGCTTGCGCTTTCCCTGGGAACATCACAGACGCAGCCATTGCCGGCCAAGGCCCACACCGAGTGCATCTTATCAAAAGAGCCTTCCAGACCTGTTTGGGAGATTGCTTTTCTAACTTGTCAATTTAGATGCTTAAATGCATTGTGATATTTATTTTTGAAAATTGCACTTATAATTTTTATTAAATATAGATAAACTACATGTCTTATGACAAAATGTGATATATGGTTATATGATAAATATCACATGTAATATTTTAGTATCTTTTATAAATTCTTATTTATATATAAAATATATGCAACTTATGCAATTTTTTATGTCCCATAAACAGAGCAGAACGTGTAAAATACAGAAAAGGAAGCAAAACTTTCACTCTAAACACGTTATCTCAACAGTCGCTGTTATCATTTGATTAGAGTATGAACTGCTTTAACAATGCTGTTTTCTTTTTTGATAGAGGCAGAGTCTCGCTCTGTCACCCAGGCTGCAGTGCAGTGGTGTGATCTTGGCTCACTGCAGTCTCCAAGTTCTGGGCTCAAGTGATCCTCCCACCTCAGCCTCCCAAGTAGCAAGGAACACAGGCGTGTGCCACCATGCCAGACTAATTTTCTATTTTTTGTAGAGAGGAGGTCTTGCTATGTTGCCCAGGCTGGTCTCAAACTCCTGGCCTCAAGCAATCTTCCTGCCTTGGCCTCCTGAGTTGCTGGGACCACAGGCATGAGACACTGTGGCCTGCCAACGATACTGTTGGTATTTTAAATTTATTATTAGGAAAATTGCTTATGTATTTTTTCAGGGAAGTCTCTTTAACGATAACTTGTGCTTCCAGCCTTTGGCTCAGCATATGTGTTGAGTCCTTCTGCCTGCCAGGCCCTGTGGGCCTGGGCTCTGGGACCGGGCGGATGAGGTCCCAGCAGGGAGGTGGAGCAGGTGGTTGACTCACACCTGAGAGCCAGGTGGTGCCTTGGGTGCTAGGGAGGGCATCTGAGTGCTGTGGCTTCAGTCATGGGGGAGGGATGGGGGTGTCTAGGGATTGCATTTGGGCGGAGGGGACAGCCAGGGCAGAGCCCCCTGGAGTAGACTAGTGTATGAGGGCTAGAAGGCCCAGGGGGCCATGGGGATGAGGGTGGGGGGAGTGCAGGGGTCTCCGGATGACTTCAGTATTTGTTATGAGTGATACGGGGCCCCATGAATCATTTGAACAGGGAATGACGGGTGCGGTTGATGTTTCCTGTGGCCTTTCTGGCTGCTTGTTGATATGCTGTGAGGGCAGCAACCGAAGAGGGAGGACACGGGTGGCGGCTGGAGGGCCTGGCTGTGGCAGGAGGACCTGAGTGGAGCCGGGGCCCTGAGGGCTGCAGAAGCCAGGAGGCTGTGGGTGCAGGGTGCCGCTACAGGCCTGCTCGGGTGTGCTGTCCACGAGACACTGAGCAGACAGCTGCAAGCCAGAAGTCAGGCAGCGCAAGGCTCTGGTTGTCCTAGGCATGGGGGGACTGTCATGCCCTAAGCATTCGGGTTTTTAATGTGACAGATTAGCTTGCTCCCAGGGCTGAGGCTTTGGCAGCTGCAGGGGTAAAGAGGAGGAATCTGTGGGCAGGTGTGGCTGAGGGCAGGGAAGGAGCAGGTACAAGCTGAGGGTTTAGGAGTGGGAGACAGGTAGCGTGGCCGAAGTGTTTCCAGCAAGCTGGTGACAAATCTGTCAATGAAATTGTGAAGATAGAAAAAGAAATGTGTATGAGTTTTGCCGTCACACCTCAGAATGCAAACATTACAGCCACAGTGCGTGATACGCGCTTAGTGAAGATGGCAGAGGCATGGAATTTGCGGGTGGAAGACGTGAGTGGAAGTAGGTTCCCATGGTGGCAGTCAGGTAGCACCTGTGGGGTTTCAGAGGCCCACTGGGGGTCTTGGAGCATCGTCCATGGTTCAGTGGCCCTGCTGAGGTCGCATCTCTGTGCCTGCTCCACAGATGTATAATTTCACCAGTTTCACTGTGAGCCTCAACGAGCTGGAGACAGGCATGGAGAAGACCCTGCCACCCACGGACTGCCGCCTGCGCCCTGACATCCGCGGCATGGAGAATGGCAACATGGGTGCGTCCCTGCAGTCAGAGGAGGGAGCTGGGGCCAAGGGCGCCCTGGCTAGGGTGGGAGAGCACAAAGCACTCGCTGGCAGAAGCCAGGCTCTCCCCTACAAGGGGAGCCTGGTCCCTCTCCCTAAACAAACAGGCAGGCTGCAGGCCTTCCAGCTAGGCTTCTCAGACCATCTGCGGTGATGAGCTTTAAAGATCTCTTGCCTGCCTCAGACCAAACCTTTTGTAAATAAATTAAAATTACATTACTAGAAAATGAAATGAAAAAGAATACATACAAAGTACAAGTCCTAGGCCAGGCGTGGTGGCTCACGCCTATAATCCCAGCACTTTGGGAGGCCAAGGCAGGTGGATCACCTGAGGTCAGGAGTTCGAAACCAGCCTGGCCAACATGGCGAAACCCTATCTCTACTAAAAATACAAAAAATTAGGCAGGCATGGTGGTGTCCAACTGTAATCCCAGCTTCTCAGGAGGCTGAGGCACAAGAATCACTTGAACCCAGGAGGTGGAGGTGACAGTGAGCCGAGATTGTGCCACTGCACTCCAGCCAGGACGACAGAGCGAGACCCTGTCTCATCAACAACAAAAGACACAGTAAAAACAAAGTGCAAGTTCCTCATTTTTTATTATTAAACAAAAGTTAAGATTACATTTTGAAAACTGCAGGTGTTCCACCGTGAGGATCCGTGTAGCCCTCAGTGCAGTCACTGGCCCGTGTGTGGTGTGTCCTGCAGCCTCACACTCTCCCGGTGGGCTCTGCATGCAGTATTCGTCTGTAATGTGGCTGATGAACAACTGTCTCTCTCACTCACTCATCTCGATGGAATCCGCAGGGAACCTCCTGGCTGAGGAGGCATATCTAAAGTGTCCTGGGTTTTGAGTTAGTGATGTTTCATTTATTTATTTTTAGAGTCGGGATCTCACTCTGTCGCCCAGGCTGGAGTAAGGTGGTGCGATCTCGGCTCACTGCAGCCTCAACCTCCCAGGTTCAAGTGATCCTCCTGCCTCAGCCTCCCAAGTAGCTGGGGCTACAAGTGCATGCCACCACACCTGGCTAATTTTTGCAGGTTGTTTTTTAGACAGAGTCTCGCTGTGTCCCCCAGGCTGGAGTGCAGTGGCGCGATTTCGGCTCACTGCAAGCTCCGCCTTCTGGGTTCAGGCTGTTCTCCTGCCTAAGCCTCCCAAGTAGCTGGGACTACAGGCACCCACCACCACGCCTGACTGATTTTTTATATATTTTAATAGAGATGGGGTTTCACCGTGTTAGCCAGGATGGTCTCAATCTCCTGACCTCACAATCCACCCGCCTCGGCCTCCCAAAGTGCTGGGATTATAGATGTGAGCCACTTCGCCCGGCCAGGGTTTTTTGTTTGTTTGTTTGGTTTTTTTTTTTTTTCCTTTGAGACGGAGTTTCACACTTGTTGCCCAGGCTGGAGTGCAATGGTGTGATCTCGGCTCACTGCAACGTCCGCCTCACAGGTTCAAGAGATTCTCCTGCCTCAGCCTCCCGAGTAGCTGGGTTTACAGGTACCTGCCACTATGCCCAGCTAATTTTCATATTTTTAGTAGAGACAGGGTTTTACCATGTTGGCCAGCCTGGTTTCAAACTCCTGACCTCAGGTGATCTACTCGCCTTGGCCTCCCAAGGTGCTGGGATTACACTGCACCTGGCCTAATTTTTGTATTTTTTTATAGAGATGGGGTTTTGCCAAGTTGCCCAGGCTGGTTTCCAGCTCCTGGGTTCGAGCGATCCGCCTACCTCAGCCCTTGGAAGTGCTGGGATGCAGGCATGAGCCACCGCACCTGGCTTACATTAGTGATGTGTTCGGAGAGAAACCCAGCTCACGAGGAGTGTGACTTGGGAAGGGATGTAACTTCTCATGCTTTGTATTCAGAATATATGCCCAGTCCTTCAGAGAAGCCACATGGCAGTTACCCTGGAAGGTTAAGGCTAAATGGAGCTCGTCTTTGGTTGAAAGATGGGCTCTGATTTGCACAGCCCGTGGTGGGGCTGGCTTCCCGTCCTGAGCGCCTGCTCGCACACTAGGCATCAGGTGGTGCTCAGGCCCTGCCTGTCCTTCAGATTCCGGCACCCGCAGACTTTGAGTCGCGCTGTCGTAGAACGTGCAGCACACGCAGCCCCCCACTCTGCTCAGCTCCGTTTGGGAAGGGCCCCGTTGGCCGCTGGCAGCTGGCCTCGGCAGTTGTGATTGTGTTTGGTTTCCCAATCACAAAAGCTGTTGTCGGTGGCATTCCAGCCACAGTGAGACATGCCAGCTAGAGATCTAGGTGCACGGGGGGTGGCAGGGTACGGTTCTGAGGTCTCTGTCTAACCTAAACTGTTGGTTTCTATCCTAGATCTGGCCAGCCAGGAGAAGGAGCGGCTGGAGGAGAAACAGAGAGAAGCACGGAGGGAGCGGGCCAGGGAGGAGGCGGAGTGGCAGACGAGGTGAGTAGGTGGTAGCCACACAGGCTGGGGCAACGAGGAGTGAGGAGGCCCCACACACACCTGGGGATGGTGGGGAGCACCTTCTGTCACCCCTACACCCCTGTGGCTGGACAGTTGCTGTTCCATGGCTCCATTAAGGTAGTGACACCAGTGGTTGCCCCTGACCCATGTGGTTCCCACTGCCCAGGTGAGAGCCCATCCCAACTCAGTGCACACTTTGCCGAGACCATCCGGCTGGGGGTGGCCTGTGCAGAGCGCCTGTCACCTCAGACCTGGGTCTACTGCCAGGCCTCATGGTGTGTTGGCCCAAAGCTTTCTTCTCAACTGTGGCAAAGTTAAAGAGAAAATGTTGCCTGCATGTGGCTGCTCCCTTTAGGAAAACACAGCTGGTGAGTGTATGGTTGAGGTCCCCCAGGGCCACAGCCCCTGTGGGTCGGGAGGTGGCACCGTGTGGAGGCCACGCCTGTCACACCAATACTACATCTTCCTGTCAGCGCCACTCAGGCTGATCTTCACACTGTGACCTGGAAAGGTTTTGTGAAAATTAAATCCCGTGTGCTGTGCCGTGGCATCTGCGCACACGGAGGCTGGGACGATGGCGTGGGCCCGCGTGGGTCTCACGGAAGCATCAGCTGCCAGGACGTGACTCCTGCTTCTGGAACTGTCCTAAGCTGGCTGTAGTTTATTCTGTAATAGTCATAAGAGAAAGGAACCATTGAATAAGGATCCAATCAGTAATGTACTGTAATAAGTATAATTTTAGGCCGGGCGCGGTGGCTCAAGCCTGTAATCCCAGCACTTTGGGAGGCCGAGACGGGCGGATCACGAGGTCAGGAGATCGAGACCATCCTGGTTCACACGGTGAAACCCCGTCTCTACTAAAAAAAAAATACAAAAAACCAGCCGGGCGAGGTGGCAGGCGCCTGTAGTCCCAGCTACTCGGGAGGCTGAGGCCGGAGAATGGCGTGAACCCGGGAGGCGGAGCTTGCAGTGAGCTGAGATCCGGCCACTGCACTCCAGCCTGGGCGACAGAGCTACACTCCGCCTCAAAAAAAAAAAAAAAAAAAAAAAAAAATAAGTATAATTTTAAAATGTATTTATAAGTAAAAGGTTTTAGTTTGTTAGAACAATCTTTGGGAATTTGTGAAGCATCTTAATTCTGTTAGGCCACCTACTTGGTAGGATTCATTTTCAAGGCCCAATAACAATGGTATCCAGTGATTTACTTGTGGCTGGCATTTTGAAACCAATTCTCACAGTTTGGGCTTCCAATTTAATTTAATACTAGGCTTTGAATGGTTTGATATTTGGAATTTGCCCTTAATCCAGAGAAAAATCAGCTTTAAAATAGTTAGCCTTTCCTCATTGTTTTGTTTTGTTTTGTTTTGTTTTTGAGACGGAGTCTCACTGTGTCGCCCAGGTTGGAGTGCAGTGGCGCAGTCTTGGCTCACTGCAAGCTCCGCCTCCCGGGTTCATGCCTTTCTCCTGCCTCAGCCTCCCGAATAGCTGGTATTACAGGCATGAGCCACCACGCCCAGCTAATTTTTTGTATTTTTAGTATTTTAGAGACGGGGTTTCACTGTGGTCTCGATCTCCTGACCTCATGATCCGCCCGCCTTGGCCTCCCAAAGTGCTGGGATTACAGGCGTGAGCCACTGTGCCCGGCCTCTTCATTGTTGTTTTAAAGTGTTAAAAAATATACTGTGAAAATAATGATCTTTTATCCTTTGAAGAAAATGTCTTCTCCTTTGTGAGTGCCGCCCCCCCACCCCACCTCCAACACTAAGGACACCCCTTGGGCCCTGAGTGCCAGTCGGGTGCTGTGGACGGCAGCTGAACCAGCCCCAAGGACTCCCCTTGGGCCCTGAGTGCCAACTGGGTGCTGCAGATGGCGGCTGAGCCAGCCCCAACACCCGGGCCCTGTGCTACCTTCTCTTTGCCTATAATGTCTTCCTTTGCCCTCAATTAAAAAATCAAATACTTGGTTTGCTTCAAATGAAAGCAAATATGAACAGTGTAACTGCTTTTGCCTTGAAAAGGGAGAGGCATTATTTAGGCTCCAGTAACTTCTCTGATAAGCGCCCAGTGTGAGGATTTTGTGTTGAGTTAAACCCTCCAGATTTTGTTGGGAAGTGAAATGGACATGGGTGGCTGCATATCTTTAGGTTCCAGCATTCACGTGACCACAGGATCAGTAATCCTCCATTGAGGTTGTTACCCTGGGCTGCATTTTAAAACCCATGGTACTGTGATGGTGCTGAGTTGGGGGAACACACTCCTGCCCCCAGAGCAGGGCTGCGTTTTCCTTTTGGGCTGAGCATCTTCTGACCCCTCCCTTGTGTCCGGCAGGTGGTTCTACCCAGGCAATAACCCCTACACTGGGACCCCCGACTGGTTGTATGCAGGGGATTACTTTGAGCGGAATTTCTCCGACTGCCCAGATATCTACTGAGGGCCTGGAGGGGCCTGGGGCCCGACCGGAGGCTGACGAGGCTGGACTTCCTCGAGTGGCCACTCTGAGCCTCGTCACAGCAGAAACCAACTTTTCTAACGACTGTGTTCGCGGCGACAGCACCGTCCCTGATCAAGGATGTAATTCTAATTCACTGTTGATTGCCAAACATTTCACTCTGCTGTGCCGTCTCTTCATAAAGCTTCACTTGGGATCATCGTCTTCATTAAGGTTTCAACAGGGAAATTCTTCACAGCGCCCTTTTCTGTGGCAGAAATCAGATGGGGCTTGTTTAGCTTCCAGCTCACTCTCAGTCATAGAATGTGTAGCTAAAGGAAGTAATGGGAAGGGGTTCATGTTCTCCTTATAATGCAGTGGCAAAAGGTTCTGAAAGTCTTTTAAACTCGAACCAGTGGGGGAGAGATGGATCTTGAAAATAATCCTGCAGAGAGCTTGATGAAGGCCAGGGCTTGCCTTCTAAATCACGGTCATACAGAAGCGAAGAGTCTCAGAGCATCAGGTCGAGTGAACGGTTGTCAGAGTCTGTATTTTTTAACAATCTTCAATAATGTAAAGATTACTTTTAAAATGTTTAAGTTAAAACTACTTGAATAGTATTTTGCTGAAGAGCAAGATATGCATTAATCACCGGTTTTATACTATCCAAAATGAAGTATCACCGTGACAACCCAGAGTGGGCAGAAGCATCGAGAGCATGACAGGAAATCCTAAGACTGCTCCCACCTCAGAGGCGTCCTGGCTCCAACTTGCGTGCCCTGTCGTCAGTGAGGCCTCGCTGTCACCGCACACCATGTCCATGTCTTCAAGGGGTTCATTTCTTCTTACACGTCGCGTGTACCCATAGCACTCTTGTGTTTCTGTTTTTCCCAGTATGCATGTTTAAAATAGAGGTGACAAGAATCACATCCGGTTGTGTGCTGTGGGAGGGTCAGAGGCAGAATCTACTTACAGTGGTGTAATTAAAGTTATTTAACCAAAAATAGGTATGTGTCCATCTCAGCATTCACCTTTATCAAGTGACTGATTTTCTTTTTTTTTTCTTTTTTTTGAGACGGAGTTTCGTTCTTGTTGCCCAGGCTGGAGTGCAATGGCACGATCTCGGCTCACCGCAACCTCCGCCTCCTGGGTTCAAGCGATTCTCCTGCCTCAGCCTCCCGAGTAGCTGGGATTACAGGCGTGCACCACCACACCTGGCTAATTTTGTATTTTTAGTAGACATGGGGTTTCACCATGTTAGTCAGGCTGGTCTCGAACTCCCAACCTCAAGTAATCTGCCTGCCTCAACCTCCCAAAGTGCTAGGATTACAGGCATGAGCCACTGCGCCTGGCCGTGACTGATTTTCTTTTTGTAGAATTGTCAACACGAGAGATCACAGTGGAGCACTTTGAATGAAGGACTGTCAGTTGTGTGCATGCACACACACTCAATGCACAGCTGTTTGGAGTCCAGGTTACTAAGGCTGGCACTTCTGAATGACAGGTGCCACCTGCGTGTGTCTTGGTTTCCACACCACACCTGTGATGGAAGCACTTCTAGAAGTGAACATGTGTTTTGAAAGCTTGATTTTGTAGCTTTGGAAGCTGGAAGCGATGGTGTTTGGTGCCAAGTCCTGTGTGGCTTTGGAAGCTGGAAGCGATGGTGTTTGGTGCAAAGTCCTGTGTGGCTTTGGAAGCTGGAAGCAGTGGTGTTCGGTGCCGAGTCCTGTGTCATCCTTAGGACCTGCGAGCTCCGTACCAGCCACTCAGAAGTGTCTGAACAGAAGCACTTGGTGACTTGTAACTGGGTCTGAGGATTTAGGATTGTGGCATTTTTCAAAGAGGAGACTTGGAAATCCCCAATGGCTGGAAGGTGGAGCCCATGTGCCTCTGGTGGAGGGTTACCTGCTTTTCCACACTGCGGCTGTGAACCAGCTCATTCTCCAAGAAAGATTAAAAGCTGAGAACATCCAAAGGTGAGACTCAGACACATTGAAAGTGACTGCATTTAGGGAAGTTTAATGACTTCTTACTGATCGTTCCAGTTCTTACTGGTTAAGATAATTTGCCAACAGGTTTGTTTCCAAGTCCTCTCCCAGCACCAGGCTCCTGGTATTTCAGGGGCTCGTTGGCTGCATAGACAGCCCCTCTTCTGCTGTCCCTGAGCACAGACACCAAACCGGAGGTGGAGGAAGAATGGTAGGAAGGCTGATTGCAAAGGCAGCTGTGTGTCAAAGGTTATTTTAACTTTTTATTATTTGTTATTGTTTCTGCAAATGCTAACACGTAAACTATGACCTAACTTTTGTCACCTTTGATATCTATTGAATGTTAAACATCTCTATTTAATAAAGATGGCCAGCACTTAATGTGTGCAAAGTGATGGCCTTCTCGTGGGCCATGTGTTTGGGTGTGAGTATGGCCTTGACCAAGGGTCTTGGTGCTTGATTCACTTTTAGAGATAGGGTCAGTTGCCCAGGCTTGAGTGCAGTGGTGCAATCATAGCTCACTGCAGCCTCGACTTCCTGGGCTCAAGCGGTCCTCCAGCCTCAGCCTCCCAAGTAGCTAGGACCATAGTCGCATGCCACCAAACCCAGCTATTTAAAAAAAAAAATTTGTAGAGACAGGATCTCACTGTGTTGCCCAAGCTGGCCTTGAACTCCTGGGCTCAAGTAGTCTTCCTGCCTCAGCCTCCCAGAGTGCTGGGATGACAGGTGTGAGCTACTGTACCAGGCCCTTGGTTCTTTTAAAATTAATCTTGTCATGTAGGATGTCCTTACAGAATGAAAAACCTAGCAAGTTTATTCCCCAACAGAACCTAATACCTTGATTGGATTCTATTGCTAATTGAAATTAGAATTCAGTTCCATGGTCAGTGGTTCAGGGTATATGTATTGTGAGCTGCTGGAGACAATGGTGAACAGGCGTGCCTCCCGGAGAGCTGAATGTGAAGCACATGTTGGCATCGCTGCTCACCAGGCTCACCCGGGATGATGGTGTGGATCGCTAGCCACATGCGACGTCTGCCCTGCCCTAGTGTCTGAGGCCGGTGAAGGGTCAGGTGTCACCAGCACCTGTAGCCTTCTCACCGGGCGAGGCTGGGGTTGTGGGAAGTGGGGACAGCCGGCTCTGGTCCCGGGCCCTGATGGGCATCCAGCATTTTGCTGATGCAGGCTGCCCTGAGGCCACACCCTCCAGAGACTGCTGTCTGGGCGGAGATTGAGCCAGCATCCCAGAGGCCTTGATCGTGGGGAGGCACCTGTGTGCGCCATGTGTTTCCCAGCCTCCATTGGCAAGTGGGAAAGCTGGCACAGAAGAGCGGTGCCTGCAGGTGCTTCCGGTCACCACCACCGCTCCCAGACACCATCTCCAGAACTCATGGCATCTGTGCTGGTTGGAGGGTCAGGGCTACAACTCTGCCTGACAAGCAGTCTGCTGCAGGGGACGCAAATGTCAGACCCAGCAGGGCCCAGCACTTGAAGTGCCACATGCCACCCTGGTGGCCTCCGGGCACCCCACTGTCCACGTGTCTGAGCATGGAGCTGTCCATCTGGGGCACTGGCCTTAAACACCAAGGACCTGCCACGGTTTGCCAGACACATCCGAACACAAGGTCAGGAGGTTCGAACAGGACGAGAAAAATTCCTGGAGGCCTCCTCACAAGGCGTCCTGCGTCCTGTGTCCTGCTCTTTGGGGAAAATTTCTCCCCAGCGGAAATGGGGATTTACAAGTTTTAAAGGTCCTTGTCATTTCCGTGAAGGAAAACAAAGCAAAGACAGTTACAAGTTCCGATGAGCTTCCCACTGTGCTGGGCGACAGAGTTCACAGGGCGTGGGCGAGGGGCACAGCTGGACCCAGAGGAGAGTTCGATCCATCCGAAGGAAGTCATGATGGTCCCAGTTTTCTCTGATGGGCACGTCTGGACTTGCCTGTGTGTAAAGTGGGCACGAAAGACGGGGCCCCTGCGGTGGCCGAGAACTTGGCTGTGGCTCCTGCTGCTCGCCAGGCAGCGTGGGAGCTGGGTCTCCCTCGGGACCCCTCAAAAGATGTCCCTCACCGTCCTCTACAGGCTGACGTAAAATTTCTGGGAGGCAAAAGCCACGTTTGCCAATTCTGGGTACGAAGTTCACTTTGCAGTTGGTCCTTCGCTTGGTGAGCTTTGGGAGCCAGGCCTCTGTGGCCAGATGTTTAGAAGCGCGACGGTGGCTCTGCAGAGGGCGATGGCATGCAGCCGGGCGCTCCTGTTGCCCACGCCTCCCAGGCCCTCACCCCTCACCGTGCCTGCGCCCAGCTGCTCCTCCAGCGACATTCATCCCAGCAGGCAGCATGGACACGGCAGCTGAGAAAAGATGCCAGCAGAACACGCTTATTTTATAATATTTAATAACTCAGTGCCAATCTGCATTAACACAGTCATCCTCAGGTTTTTCAGAGGGCTGTGTACATATCTGTGAAAATAAATGTTAGCCTCTAAGTTTTGAATGAAGATTCTCTGAAGACGGGCAGCAGGTGATCTTTGTTTTACATTGAGCAATTTTTCACCATCTCAGCCGCTCTGGCCATTTTGAAAAGGGCTACAAATCTGCTATGCATGAAATCCTCATGCCCAGTTATCAGATGTTTGGACCGTGTGTTCCTGAGGATTGGCCAAGCAAATGCTCATTTCCAAAAACTGCCCTGTGGGGAGGAGACTGGGGAACACTCATGAGATCTGTTGGGTGGCACATGCAAGGGGTGGAGCACCCAGGTTCTCCAAGCAGCAGGAGGCTCTGATGGACTCCCCTCCACTGGCAGGGGGAGGCTACTGCTAGAAGCAGCGAAGTGCCTGGTGCCACAGGTTTCAGCTGCCTGCCTTCTGCCGTAAGTGGCCCCAGCACCTCCGTGCTTTTCAGGAGTGTGAGCTGAGCAGACACGGTCATCCCAGTGGTCACTGTGGCTGGGGCGGAGGGACACACGGTCCATGGGACGTCCATGCTCTTGGAATGCTCCAGGTGTGTGGCTGTGGGGTTCCACCATCATTGCCTGATTCTGGAGCCAGAGGCTCATCCCACACTGCCTGGTCTGCCCCACAGAGCATCAGCGCCATGTCAGATGAGGAGAGCAGCTCTCAGCAGACAACCAAGCCTGCCGCCCCACTCACGCTGACTTCCTGCCCTGCAGAACTGTGAGAAAGTAAGTTTCTGCTCTTTGTGAACTGCCTGGTCAGTGGTGGTGGTATGGCAGCACAGATGGACCGATGGTGGACCTCGATGCCAATGGCAGACTCTGGGTGCTGACCTGGTGTCGGCGCAGCTCACCGAACACCCAGGGGAACCAGAACTGTTCGCCCTCCGCTCAGTTGTGACTTGTCTTAGACATTTTTTAAATGTTAAAAAAAAAAAAAAAAAACGCAAGGCATGGTGGCTCACACCTGTAATTCCAGCACTTTGGGAGGTCGAGGTGGGTGGATCGCTCAAGTTCAGGAGTTCGAGACCAGCTCGGCCAACATGGTGAAACCCCATCTCTAATAAAAATACAAAAATTAGCTGGGCCTGGTGGCGTGCACCTGTAATCCCAACTACTCAGGAGGCTGAGGTGGGAGAACTGCTTGAACCCGGGAGGCGGGGGCTGCAGTGAGCTGAGATCAAGCCACTGCACTCCAGCCTAGGGGATAGAGTAAGACTCCATCTCAAAAAAAAAAAAAAAAAGTAAAAAGTTTAAAAAACCCTACCCCTGCCTAACGCTTTTCCCAAGTAGCCATGCCATTGGCGTTCCCAACTTTGCCTGGCACCTTCTGTCGTTTGCTTGTAGCCCCAGCAGGTGTATTTCATTGGCATTTCTCTCATGAGTAATGGTGTTGAGCAGCTTGCCACGGTGCCTTTGCCGCCTGCGACTTCTTCGGTGAAACATCCGGAGGTGTCTTCTGCTGACGTGGCGGCACGGCCCGGGCTTTCACCCGAGGAGCCTGCAGCACGTGGAGGGCGTCAGGGTGTGCTTTCTTCACAGTTTGGGGCTTTCTTGGGACAGGGTCTCGCTCTGTCACCCAGGCTGGAGTGCAGTGGTGCCATCACGGCTCACATCACGGCTCACTGCGGCCTTGACCTTCACGTCAGCCTCCCAAGTAGCTGAGACTACAGGCGTGCACCGCCACGCCTGGCTCTTGTTTCATTTGTCTTTTTGTAAAGACGGGGTCTCACTGTCTTGGTTAAGCTGGTCTTGAACTCCTGGGCTTCGAGGGACCCTCTCACCTTGGCCTCCCAAAGTGCTGGGATTACAGGTGTGAGCCATCGTGCAAGTCCAGGGCTTGTTTTTTTTGTTGTTGTTTTTTGTTTTTTGTTTTTTGTTTTTTTGCTAAACAGGATGAATAGAAATCTCCTTTAGGGGATCTCTTAATCCAAATCCTTGAGTTGAATGCGCGTGTCCCGGTGAGGCTGCTCCTCTAGATGCTGCAGGCATTTTGCAGACATCGTACCAACTGCCATCAGCGACCAATTAGATAGCGACAGCTGCGCCTGTCACACAGCCCTTCCAACCTTGCGTGTGCTTCAAGTCCGAGATTCCAACCTTGCGTGTGCTTCAAGTCCGAGATTCCAACCTTGCGTGTGCTTCAAGTCCGAGATTCCAACCTTGCGTGTGCTTCAAGTCCGAGATTCCAACCTTGCGTGTGCTTCAAGTCCGAGATTCCAACCTTGCGTGTGCTTCAAGTCCGAGATTCCAACCTTGCGTGTGCTTCAAGTCCGAGATTCCAACCTTGCGTGTGCTTCAAGTCCGAGATTCCAACCTTGCGTGTGCTTCAAGTCCGAGATTCCAACCTTGCGTGTGCTTCAAGTCCGAGATTCCAACCTTGCGTGTGCTTCAAGTCCGAGATTCCAACCTTGCGTGTGCTTCAAGTCCGAGATTCCAACCTTGCGTGTGCTTCAAGTCCGAGATTCCAACCTTGCGTGTGCTTCAAGTCCGAGATTCCAACCTTGCGTGTGCTTCAAGTCCGAGATTCCAACCTTGCGTGTGCTTCAAGTCCGAGATTCCAACCTTGCGTGTGCTTCAAGTCCGAGATTCCAACCTTGCGTGTGCTTCAAGTCCGAGATTCCAACCTTGCGTGTGCTTCAAGTCCGAGATTCCAACCTTGCGTGTGCTTCAAGTCCGAGATTCCAACCTTGCGTGTGCTTCAAGTCCGAGATTCCAACCTTGCGTGTGCTTCAAGTCCGAGATTCCAACCTTGCGTGTGCTTCAAGTCCGAGATTCCAACCTTGCGTGTGCTTCAAGTCCGAGATTCCAACCTTGCGTGTGCTTCAAGTCCGAGATTCCAACCTTGCGTGTGCTTCAAGTCCGAGATTCCAACCTTGCGTGTGCTTCAAGTCCGAGATTCCAACCTTGCGTGTGCTTCAAGTCCGAGATTCCAACCTTGCGTGTGCTTCAAGTCCGAGATTCCAACCTTGCGTGTGCTTCAAGTCCGAGATTCCAACCTTGCGTGTGCTTCAAGTCCGAGATTCCAACCTTGCGTGTGCTTCAAGTCCGAGATTCCAACCTTGCGTGTGCTTCAAGTCCGAGATTCCAACCTTGCGTGTGCTTCAAGTCCGAGATTCCAACCTTGCGTGTGCTTCAAGTCCGAGATTCCAACCTTGAGTGTGCTTCAAGTCCGAGATTCCTGACAGAAAGCAGCGTGTGCCCCCACTCACTCCGTGGCCACAGCTGGAGTCCTGGGCTGCTGGGTGCTCCAGGTGCCACACCCCACACACGCATAGAGCCCGTGCGCTGGCAGCAGGCACCCACAGTGCCCTCTGCAATGCCTGTCTGGCTGCGGCTTGTTTCCTCACTGCGGCGTGCTCATAGGAATGTGCGAATTTCACTTGAAGTGTAGGTAAAGAGTTCTGGGGTTTTTTGTTTGTTTTGAGCCATCCCAGGCCACAGGGCCACCAGGAACTGGAGGAAATGGTAAATCCAGGGCACTCTTGGCCACTTCGTTGGCCTCTGCACACTTGGCCCCTGCGGCTGTCTGTGACGTAAATAAGTGACACTTGCCTGCCACCCTCTTGCCGGGAAAGCCGGGTTGGGTTTTCTCATTTCCACTTTTTCCCTGTTTTACACGAGGGCACGAGGACGGGGCTGCAGTATCAGTGGCGCACCTATCACCAGCCGACCCCAGAGCTTTGTGTTAGCCCCTCTCAAGCCCTTTAGCCTCTGGACCCCTTAAATTCTTAAAAGTTATACAGGACCCCAAAGAGCTTTTGTTTATGTGAGCTTTATTGACATTTACCATACTAGGAATTAAGAGGACATTTAAAACTATTTAACTACATAAAAATAACAAACTCACTACCTGTTAACACATATTTTAAAATGAAAAATAGCTACATTTTCCAAAACAACATGAATGGGAGCATTATGACAGTCAAAAGCTGGCGACTAAACATAACTGGCACAAGTTCTGCCACCGAGACAATGGAGGGCTGAGCAGTAGGCTCCCTGCAGAAAGGACTGGAGCTGCCAGCATCAACACCAACGCATCTCCCAACAAGGGTGAATGAAAACATACACCTAAAGACCTCAGAGAGCTGTGCATCCACTCGGAGGGTGAGCCACCAAGCACATGCTGACCCCGGGGAGCGCCCGAAGTGAGCAGAGTATCTGAAGGAAAGAAGGAAGTGAGCAGTGGGCAAAGGAGAACCCGAGGACCCTGGCACGGTCTCAGCTGCAGACATCTAGTCCTTCTGCTTAACTGGGGTGCCGAGGCCACTGCACCTCGGGGTTCTCACGAAGCTCCTGACCTATTTTTATTACTATTATTTATTTATTTTATTTTTTATTTTTGAAGAGTCTCCCTTTGTTGCCCAGGCTGGAGTGCAGTGGCACAATCTCAGCTCACTGCAACCTCCACCTCCCAGGTTCAGGCGATTCTCGTGCCTCAGCCTCCTGAGTAGCTGGAATTACAGGCATGTGCCAGCACTCCTTGCTAATTTTTGCATTCTTAGTAGAGTCGGGGTTTCATCATGTTGCCCAGGCTGGTCTTGAACTCTTGGCCTCAAGTGATCCGCCCACCTCGGCCTCCCAAAGTGCTGGAATTACAGGCGTGAGCCACCGTGCCCGACCCCTCTAAGAGCCCCCGCCTGGCGTCGCTGTAGGCAAATCCCAAAGAACGTGTCCCTCTTCAGCAGCCGGCTGGGGCGCCACAAGCACTCTCTGTTGTCTTCGCTTTAGTTTGTGTCAAAAGTGACTCAAAGTTACACAACACTGGAGGGCGACTGCAGCCTTTTTACCCTGTGGCCTTTCCCATCCAGGCGCCCAGAGGATAAGCTCCTGCCCTCCGGGACCCCTCCCTTCCAGGACCCCACCCCTCTGGGACTCAGGCCTTCCCTGACTCCTCCCCTCCCGGATCCCTCCCCTCCGGGACCCTCTTCCCTCCCGGGCCCCCTCCCCTCCGGGAACCCCTCCCCTCCCGGACTCACCCCTCCTAGATCCCTCCCCTCCCGGGACTCCTCTCCTCCGGGACCCACCCCTCCCTAACCCCTGCCCTCCCCGACCCCTGCGGGACTAGATGTATGCAGCTGAGACCATGTCACGGTTCTCACCCCTGCTCTCCCCGGACCCCTGCTCTCCCGGACGCGTGGACTGCGGCTCCTGCCCGGGTGCCCGAAGCGCTGAACCATGGTCACTTCTGTGCGTAGCCCCCCTCGACTTCCGCCTATCCGCTGGCACAGTCACACGAGTGACAGCTCTGCCCGCCCGGGCTGGCGACGCCGAGGGGTGGGCTTGGCCCGACCTCAGCAGGTCCCCAGCGCGCTTCTGAAACCCGCCTGCGGTCCTTGGCGCCGCCTCTAGGGGCCGCCGCCGCTCCCCTATGACACAGCAACAATAGGGGCCGCTCTGGCCCACGCGCCTCCCGGCCCGCGCTTCCGCCGGAAAAGAGGCGCCGGCGCGGGGGCGGACCGGGGAGGAGCGAGTGCGATGGACGGTCGCCCTCGCCAATCGGTGGCAGATTAGGGCCGGCCGCGCGGCCTCCGGGGCCCAATCGGTGGCGAGAGCGGCAGGCGGGGCGGGCCGAACGCGGGCTTCCGGCGGGGCCCGGCAGGCGCCGAGGAGGAAGAGCCCGGACGGCGCCTCTCGTACGAGTGTGGGCGCGAGGCAGGTGCGGGGGTCTCAGGTCCTGGGGCGGCCGGGGGCGACCGGAGGCGGGGGCAGGGGCTGCTGGTCCGGGGATGGGGCGGGGTCAGCCAGGACGAGAAGGTGGCCGGCGCGGCGGACGGGGCCTGCGGGGGCCGGGCCGGGTGGGGGCTCTGTGGTTCGGGCGCCGCCCCGGTTCCGCCTGCGGCCCTAACGTGGGGCTCGGCGGGAGCTCGGGCGGGTCTGCCCCGCGGAGCGGGTCGCCGGGGCGGCGCGTCGAGGCTGGTTCCCCGAGGAGACGGCGTCACGCCTGGGGCCGGCCCCATTAGGCTCGGCGGGGCTGCCGCGGCCCAGCGCCGACTGCGGGCGGTGCGTTCGGCGGGCGCGGGGGAAACGCGGAAAGCAGCCCGGCGTGTCAGTGTGGACGGGGCCTGCGCGGCCTTAGGCAGCTCTGGGCGCCGGCCCCCTGCTCCCAAACACCCCGGGGGGCGGGAGCTTGCCGGACCGCAGGCGACCGTGACCGCCGCGTCTCAGCGTCGTCTCCGCGCTTTCAGGATGACGACCTCAGGCGCGCTCTTCCCAAGCCTGGTGCCAGGCTCTCGGGGCGCCTCCAACAAGTACCTGGTGGAGTTTCGGGCGGGAAAGATGTCCCTGAAGGGGACCACCGTGACCCCGGATAAGCGGAAAGGGCTGGTGTACATTCAGCAGACGGACGACTCGCTTATTCACTTCTGCTGGAAGGACAGGACGTCCGGGAACGTGGAAGACGTGAGTGTCCCAGAGCCGCAACAGCGGGACAGGCGACTTCTCGGGCCCTCCGAGTCCTCGCTTTGGAGTTCGCGGTGGGGGCTTGGCCGCATCTGGGGAACGCTCGTGAGGCCGTCATCGGCTGCCGTGCTGATGGGTCGGCCTGGTTTCCGCGAAGACAGGGGCGTCTCAGCCACTGTGTGTCTTGAACTTTCCGTGTGAGGTGCCTGGGGTTGGAGGTGTGGCCCTGGAGAGCCTGGAGCTCTCTGCCTGGCCGCTTCACTCAGTCTTCTTTGTTCTTCAAACTTTAAGTTGTTTTTTGTTACATTGGAGAGTAGTTCAGAGTTGACCTTTTAACTACTCTAGGAATGTTGTTCCCAACACGTCTCAGAAACCCAGTTGCTATCTGAAAGGCCCATTTCCCTGCTCTCCCCCCCGCGCCTTGCCTTTCATGGGCTGTCTCTGACCCTGGCTTCTCCACCTGGTGGAGACCCTGCCAGCGAGGGATCTGGCGGCTTAGCTGCCTCTTGTGCACCCCACCCCGTTAGACCCAGGGCCTGGCATGCTGTCCTGAGACTGGGCACAGTGGTGCCATCTGCACCGCTGACTCTCTCTTCCTGTGGCTTACCAGGACTTGATCATCTTCCCTGACGACTGTGAGTTCAAGCGGGTGCCGCAGTGCCCCAGCGGGAGGGTCTACGTGCTGAAGTTCAAGGCAGGGTCCAAGCGGCTTTTCTTCTGGATGCAGGTACGGGGCAGCTCTTGGGGTTTTGCGTTTTTGTTGCCCTGTGATTCAGTTAGGAACTTGCTTGCAGTGTGGTGCAACTGGCTGTTACAAACCAGCAGGCACCGGCCACACGGCCTGAGATGCCACCCCAGGACTGTGGTGCATGTTCCCTGGGGCCGAGGTCCTCTCCCAGAGTACGGCGGCTCCAGGCTGGGCTCCGGGTACCCAATTGCGGTGTGGAATTTCCAGGCAGGCAGGCATGCTGACCCTGGTTCCAGCGATGCCCAGTGCCCTCTCTGCCCCTTGCCGTGGGTCACTGAGGCCCTTGCAGCAGAGGCAGGGGCTCCTGTGTGGCTCACAGAAGCGAAGCATCCTCCTCTCCCATTCCACAGCCCTGCCCCTTCCCTGGCAGTGTGTCCTGGAGGCCAGGGGTATCAGCGCCCAGGTTTTCTCTTACCCACAGCTGCAGAGCGTCCGTTGGGTGCAGAGGCCATTGCTCATTCATTCTGCCATCTGTCAGTGACCATTGAGCTTGTTGCCGTTTTTTGTGCTGTTACAGGCAGTGTTGCAAAGAATTGCCTGGTACACAGATTATTTTCCATAAGCCAGTGTAATCTGGAGGTGAAAACTGGTGGCGGGCCTGTGGTCGGAAAGCGTGTGCATGCGTTTGCAGTGTGGAGAGAGAACGCCATGCTCTCTGCCGGGGGTGGAGCTGCTGTCCCCACCCCCAACCTTGGCCCTTTCGAGAGCAAGGGTGGCCCTGTCTGAGAGCCCTTTGTGGGGCAGATGGTTCGTGTTGCTGCTCACCTCTGCAGGTACTGTGCACGTGGCCTGGGAAATGAACAGGCATAGCCGAGTTCCAATTAAACTTTATTTGCAAACACAGATGGGGAGCACAGTTTGCCACCTGCTGGTGTAGAACGTGTTTTTCCATGGTTTTGCCAAGAAATAGTGTCCAACTCCCCTTTTTTTCCCAATTTTCCTGTTGATGACTTTTAAGTCCTTGTCCCCGGTTTGCCATGAGGGCAGGGACTCCCAGTGTCCCTGGTGCCCTGCTGCCTCCATAGCTGTTCGGGGTGTGCCCGTGAGGGCGGGGACTCCCAGTGTCCCTGGCACCCTGCAGCCTCCATAGCTGTTCGAGGTGTGCGTGGGTGCTCTGCTCCCAGCTCTGTGTGCTCGCAGGTTGATGCTTCTGACCCTGGTCTGTGCACGTGTGGGGACACACACGTGTGCTCGATTGTGAGGGCCTGCCGTGGCTCTGGGCTGTGGTGTGCTGAGTGGGCCAGTTTGCTGCCTTCCACTGGTTGAAGGAAGGAGACGGGTGTATAAAGAACCACACCCCAGAGGGCAAGAGGGTGAGAGGACTTGGCTTGGCAGCAGCTAAGTGCCTTTGGAGCCTTAGGCTCCCCATCTGTGAAATGGGTGGAGGGGGACAGGGCACACCCAGGATTGCAGCAGACTGGGACAGGGCGCGGAGCATTGTGCTCAGAAGGCACCACTGCCATCCCCTCACCTGCTGGGCTGAGTCTTGTCTCCTCAGCACTGTGTAGCCAGGCACACGCGCCTGTGCCTCTCAGGTCCCTCACCTGTAAGCCAGCTCAGAGGATGGCTGTGGTGGCCCTCAGAGTGAGCTGGCATCGGCTCCTGCCCTTACGTGTCCTTTCTCTGCAGGAACCCAAGACAGACCAGGATGAGGAGCACTGCCGGAAAGTCAACGAATATCTGAACAACCCCCCCATGCCTGGGGCGCTGGGGGCGAGTGGGAGCAGCGGCCACGAGCTCTCTGCACTAGGCGGTAACTGTCAGCTCTGTCACATGAGCTCAGGGTTTCCTGGGAGGCCGGAGTCTACTGTGGATGACTCGCTTCCTCCGCACAGGTTGTTTGGAAGTGGAAATAGAAGATTCTAAGTTAGAGACCCTGTGAGCTCCCTGGGTCACTCCCCAGTCCCATCTTCATGGGGTAGGACGGGTCTGTGTCCCACCATTGCCTCACTTCAAGTGGTGCCGCCTGTAGAGTTCAGAGGCAGCCGAGTGGGGTGCTCAGCAGAGGCCCAGGCAGCACTGTGGGGCCGGAGTGGGGCTGGCTGGGGTGGTGCTGTGGGGCCGGCATGGATCTGGCTGGAGCAGGACCCCTGAGCTGCAGTGTTTTCCAGGTGAGGGCGGCCTGCAGAGCCTGCTGGGGAACATGAGCCACAGTCAGCTCATGCAGCTCATCGGACCAGCTGGCCTCGGAGGACTGGGTAACGTTCGCCACCCGGGCTCTCAGGCAGCTTCCGCTGGGAATGCTTTGAGGCCCTGTCTCTGTTTCCTTTAAACTTTTGCTAGCTGTCTGCGTAGTGTCGGGGAGCCTGTGTGTCTGCAAGCTGGTTCCCCTTTGGGAATGTGCTTGTTTGCCTGTGGCCAGAGCTGGGTAGGCGCAGATTTCTGGGCCCCTGGTAAGGACCCCAGTTGGGTACTTCAGAGGAGGATGGCTGGCTGAGCGGCGGGGCTGGAGGACTGGAGGGAGCTGGGGTTCCTGTCCTGGGTCCCTTGGCCCATATGGCTGCCTGCCTGCTGCTAGTTCATGGAGTACAGACCCGTGTGCTTGGCCCTTCAGAAATATTTGTCCCTTTGGGTGGGATCTGGACTGAATCTGCTTTTAATCTAAGCACATGAATTGTGTCATGGGATGGAACAGAAGTGACCTTGCTTCCAGAACACAGCTGCAAGTGTCCGCCCGCCCCGCGGCTCCTCCGGGCCTGTGGCCCCCCCCCCCCCCCCCCCCGCTTCACCCCTGCGGCTCCTCCGGGCCTGTGGCCCCCCCGCCCCGCTTCACCCCTGCGGCTCCTCCGGGCCTGTGGCCCCCCCGCCCCGCTTCACCCCTGCGGCTCCTCCGGGCCTGTGGCCCCCCCGCCCCGCTTCACCCCTGCGGCTCCTCCGGGCCTGTGGCCCCCCCCCCCCCCGCTTCACCCCTGCGGCTCCTCCGGGCCTGTGGCCCCCCCGCCCCGCTTCACCCTGCGGCTCCTCCGGGCCTGTGGCCCCCCCCCCCGCTTCACCCCTGCGGCTCCTCCGGGCCTGTGGCCCCCCCCGCCCCGCTTCACCCTGCGGCTCCTCCGGGCCTGTGGCCCCCCCGCCCCGCTTCACCCTGCGGCTCCTCCGGGCCTGTGGCCCCCCCCGCCCCGCTTCACCCCTGCGGCTCCTCCGGGCCTGTGGCCCCCCCCCCACCCCCGCTTCACCCCTGCGGCTCCTCCGGGCCTGTGGCCCCCCCGCCCCGCTTCACCCCTGCGGCTCCTCCGGGCCTGTGGCCCCCCCGCCCCGCTTCACCCTGCGGCTCCTCCGGGCCTGTGGCCCCCCCGCCCCGCTTCACCCTGCGGCTCCTGGCTTTGATGTTGGGAATTCCTGCTCCTCTGGCCTGGGGAGGGGCAGGCGCTTCCTGGTGGGCTAGAGGGCATAAAAGCTCGCATTTCCTTGCCCCACGCAGGTGGGCTGGGGGCCCTGACTGGACCTGGCCTGGCCAGCTTACTGGGGAGCAGCGGGCCTCCAGGGAGCAGCTCCTCCTCCAGGTGAGCCCCATCGCTCCAGCCCCGCCATGCGGGCGCCACGGTGTTATGGGAGGGACAGCGGGGAATCCTGGCCTGGCACCTTGGACCCTGCGAGTAGGCCCTGCTGTGTGGGGGCGTGTCCGCTCCAGCGGTGCCCTCTGTCTTCGCAGCTCCCGGAGCCAGTCGGCAGCGGTCACCCCGTCATCCACCACCTCTTCCACCCGTGCCACCCCAGCCCCTTCTGCTCCAGCAGCTGCCTCAGCAACTAGCCCGAGCCCTGCGCCCAGTTCCGGGAACGGAGCCAGCACAGCAGCCAGCCCCACCCAGCCCATCCAGCTGAGCGACCTCCAGAGCATCCTGGCCACGATGAATGTACCGGCTGGGCCAGCGGGTGGCCAGCAAGGTAATATGCGCTGTCGTCCGGAGCTGGGGGGCATGGGGCCTGCTGTCCCTGGCAAGCTGACCTTCCAAGGCGTCTGCCTTTTGTGCGCGCCTGGGGTGCTGGGGCCATGGGCTGAGCCCCTGCTTGCATACCCTCCATGTGGGCACTTAGGCTGGCATCGAGCTGATGGCCGTGTTCTTGTGTCCCAGTGGACCTGGCCAGTGTACTGACGCCAGAGATCATGGCTCCCATCCTCGCCAACGCGGACGTCCAGGAGCGCCTGCTTCCCTACTTGCCATCTGGGGAGTCACTGCCGCAGACCGCGGAGGAGATCCAGAACACCCTGACCTCGCCCCAGTTCCAGCAGGTAGAGGCCGGGCCCAGGGTGCCCTCCGCTGTGTGCTCAGGGAGTGGGCAGGAGGGAGGAAGAGGCCCTGCCCCACCTTCACCGTGGCCGTGCCTCATGTACCCGACCCCCAGAGCTGGCAGCTCAGCAGTGCGGCTCTGGGCCGCAGCCCAGGGTGGAGCTCAGCCCTCGCCTGGCTCTTCCTTGCAGGCCCTGGGCATGTTCAGCGCAGCCTTGGCCTCGGGGCAGCTGGGCCCCCTCATGTGCCAGTTCGGTCTGCCTGCGGAGGCTGTGGAGGCCGCCAACAAGGGCGGTAAGTGGCTGTGCCTGCACCTCCGGGCCAGAGCCAGAGGCAGGGTCCATTCCTGTCCCCCTGGATTTGCGAAGTGGGGCTGAGGGGGCGAAGGTCACAGCCCTTCTGCCCTTGATCCCACCGCTTTGATCCCCAGTTCTGGGCAAGGGTTAGACGCCACCTTGTGTCTTTAACGTGTTCTAGATGTGGAAGCGTTTGCCAAAGCCATGCAGAACAACGCCAAGCCCGAGCAGAAAGAGGGCGACACAAAGGACAAGAAGGACGAAGAGGAGGACATGAGCCTGGACTGAGCCACGCGCCGTCCTCCGAGGGACTGACTCGGCGCTTGCAGTGCGTTGCACAGCCTCACCTCCCACCCACTGATAATAAAGTCTTTTCTTTTACCCGCCAACGCCTCCTTTCTTTGCCCAAAGGAGTTTTGGCTGGACAGATGCTAGCGTGAGGCGCTGCTGTAGGATCCCAGAGAAACTTACTTGACCTAACAATGGAAAACGGTCACCCCGGGGCCAGTTCCAGACCTGTCTTGAGACTCCATATTTAAGTCAACATTCAGTTACACAGAAGTTACTTTTTAAAGGAGGAACCAGTGATTACAACTCTCTCACAATTAAAAATAGGTGGAAGGGCCAAGTATAAAAACATTTTGCAGTATTTTATTCTTTCATGTAAAAAGATATAACTTAAACCATCTCCAGAAACAAGATCTGTCACCCATAGAGCCTAGAATCCCAGTAAACACCTATGAGGCGAGCACAAAGGGCAGTGAGAGGAGTCACCTGCAAGGGCCTGACCAGAGGCCGGGGCTGGCAGTGCCCTAGGCGGCTGGGCAGCCACTGGCCCCTACTGCCCCGTGGACCTCTGCAGAACGAGTCATGGTGACGGGGGCCTGGTTCACTGTCAGCCGCCTCATGCAGCCACGGTAGGCGGGGGGCCAGGGCTGCATGGCCGTGGGCTCTGGGGGGGCAGGGAAGATGGAAGAAGGCTGGTTGGAGGGCAGCTTGGGACCCACCGCCCCTTCCCAGACATAGGTCCCCCACCCAGCCTCTGTCTTGTTCCACACCACAGGAGGGTGGGAGGGGGGTGGGTTACGCAGCCTCTAGTCCTGAGGGGCAGCTTCCCCACGCTTGATTAAGGCTGCACTCACCAGGCAGGCCCCCGAGGTGCAGAGGGGCTGGGGCACCAGCCGCAGCCGCCAGCGAGGGGCCCACGGTGTGGTTGCTCTGCGCGTCCACCTCTAGCCGGAGCACGTTCCCGCCTTTCATCACTGTGGGAGAAGGTGGACTCTGAGGCCAGGTAGTCCCCAGCCAGGCCTCTCTCCAGCCCTGAAAGAAGCTGCCCCACCCAGAGTCCCGCTTGACTCCCTCTCTGCAGAAGAGTGGGGGTGGGAGTGGCAGAGTGCCCTGGCCACAGGAGGGGCCTCACCTGCCAGCCGGTGCCACTGGCCGTCACACAGCACTGAGGGGCGGGTCACTGATGTGGAGAACTCCCCTGCTCCGTCGTCCGCCCGCAGCAGGACCTGGCGGGGTAGGAAGGGAGGGTCAGGGCATGCCCCCAAGGTCACCAGAATGGAGAGGCAAACCCAGCCCTGGTGTGCCACCCCTGCCAGGCTTACTTGCTTCTCAGTCACCTGCAGCTGCAAATAGGGGGGTGTCCGGGCCTGGCCCAAGTGGAAGATCAGGCCGGTGACTGCCAGGGGCCGCACCTCCAGTTCCAGGCCCACGTCAGGCAGTGTAGCTCCTGGGAGGTCTGCAGGGAGAGGTTGTGATAGAGAAGGAAGGGGGGGCCCCTCCCCAGAACCTCCCGGAGCCCGCTGCCCTGCCCTGCTGGGGCCTGGGATGCCAGCACCCACAGACCTAAAGTGATAACTCCCCCGCTGCCTGGGAAGAACAGGCCCGCCTCCAGGGGGCCCGAGATGCAGGGTGTGACCCCTGCCATCCGTGTGGGGGCCCCCAGGGGCCTCCCGTGCAGCCTCAGTCTCTTCACACAGCCGCTAAACCCGACGGTCACCTATAGGGAGCAGACAGGGCAGGGATCAGGGCCCAGGGCAGCTGAAAGGGGTGAACAGTGGGTGGGGAGTGAGGGCCGGGGCAAGATGGTTCTCACCGGAAGTTTGGAGCTGTGGCTGCTGGCCGGGAGGCCCCCTACAAAGAGGGTGTGGGGCTGGGGGTGCTCTGCCCCCTGGTGCTGCCGGCGTGGCCCCTCCTGGCTCCAGGCCCGGGCCCCGTCCGTCACCAGCAGGATCCGGTTCTTCTCCCAGCGCACGGAGACCTGGGGGCAGGAGGCGGGTCAGGGTAGGGCCGCCAGGCCCTGCCCACCTTCCTTCTTCTTGGCCCGTACCTTGTGCCAGTGGCCAGGCCGGGAGCGCTGGCGGCTCTGGGCGCGGAGCCGAGTCCCAAGGCCTTCCATCTGTGCGACGAAGTGTCCATTGCTCAGGAAGAGTGCCAGGGAGGGGCTGCTGGGCCTCAGGCTCGAAGCGAAGAGCAGGAGGCCTCGGGGGCTTCTCGGGAGGACATGCATGGAGAGGCTGGGCCTGGAAGCGGAGCTGGCGTCAGCCTGCGCGGCCCCTCTCAGCCCACCCCAGCTGTGTCTGGCCTTACCAGTTCCTATGTGGGGCCAGGATGCCCACAAACTCCAGGTGACTGGACAGGGAACCCCCAAACTGGTAGGTGTCTCGGGTGGTCCTGAGGTGTGGGGGCAGCATGCAGGCGGGGTCCTGGGTGGGCTGACGACTGCGGCGGGAAGCCTGGGGGCATGGATGGTGAATGCAGGGGCTGCCCGCACGGGGGCCACCCTTCCAGTCACCCCAGCTCTGCCCGCTCACCCCTGGGGCGCCCACCTTCCGGGCGGCGGTCTGCAGTCCTCTAGGCCCCAGGTCCAGGGTCTGGGCTTGCAGGCTGGGTGCACAGCCCGTGCTCACGTTCACGCTGCCCAGGTTCTGCTGCAGGTCGAATACGCGCTGTGGGCCCAGGAGCCTGTGCAGGGCGGACAGGTGGTCAGCAGCTGCAGAAGGCCAGCGGGGGCCTTGCCCCCCAGTGCCCACCAGGCTCACCGCCGCACGAAGACGTTGCTTATGCAGCCACTGAAGTGAAGGGTGTCAGGCTCAGGCAGGCCTCCCAGGAGGAGACTCGGGGACCCCTCAGGCTGCGGCTGGGGCTCTGGGGGTGATCCCCGGTGGGGCTTCATCTGCTGGAGCTGGTCGTCGACATACAGCCAGACCCTGGGGGGCGGGAGGCCGGAGGCTCGGTTCTTCCATACCCTGCCCACCCCCACCTCAGAGGAGACAGAGGTCCGGGCAAGTGCAGGCAGGTGTCCCTCCAGACCTTCATGTGAGGGCCCAGCGGCCAGGCTCACCCTGTGGCATTGCTGTAGAAGGCGACGTAATGGGGGGCACCATCGGCGAAGCCCCCCTCAGCTATCACTTCAGTTCTCAGGAGCTGTAGGGCCACATGGCCCTGCCGCAAGGACACCTGGCATGGCCCATCCTGGGGACAGCAGCCAGGTCAGCTGGCCAGTCTGGGGACCCAGACTCATTCCAGCCACCCCAGTCCTGACTGCCCCGACGGCCACTGCGGGTTGGGGAGTGGGCACGGGTGTGAGGTCTCACCGGGGACGCCCGGTAGTAGAGCAGGGCACTGTCCTGGGCACTGTGGAAGCCAAAGCCGGAGTAGACGTCGCCAGTGAGGGGCGCCACGTTCGAGAGTGCCAGGTGAAGGAAGCCGTGGCCGTGGAAAGTCATGGCACGCCCCACCTGCGGGGAGGCCGTCCCTGAGTGCCCGCAGGTACCCCTGCATGTCCACAGATGCCACCCCCAGCCCGGGAAGGGCTGCTCACCAGCAGGTCAGCGGTGCAGCCGGCGCTCACGCCTGTCGTGTTCAGCCGCTTGAGGTCCACATACTTGCCCAGGGCCTTGATCCCTTTGACGCAGCCACGGACTGAGCCTCCCATGGGGAAGAGCCGTCGCAGGCTGCGGGGACACAGGGATGTGAGTCAGGGCACCGCCTCTAAGCCCAGCCTCCCGCCCCGACAGCCTGGCCTCGGAGCCCCAGCTGCAGAGTGCTCACCTCGGGGGCAGCTGGTCGGGTGGCGCGCCCCCCAGGTAGTAGGCGTCGGCCAGTTCCAGAGCATTGTCCTGCTCCACGCTGAACACCGTGGCCCGCTCTACACGCACCAGCACACGCTTGCGGCTGCCCCCCAGCAGGAACACCTGGATCTGCAGGACCAGTGCGGGCTCCAGGGCCAGCTGTGTCCCTGTGGCCTGCCCCGCCCCCATCATCCCACCTCCTCTCCCTGCCACCCTGGCCCCACCCTGACCTTACCGCCTTGCTGGCCGAGGTCAGGGGCGGTGGGGTCTGCAGTGGGACAGCCTCTCTCAGGCCAGCGCCAAAGTCATACAGCAGCACGAGGCTGCCTTCTCGCACGGCCAAGCACAGGAACTGGCTCTGCAGAAACAGGGCAGGGTTAGTGTGGGGCAGGATCAGTGCAAGTGGGGACGGTGAGACAGGTGTGCCCGGCATACCTGCTGCTTCAGGAAGAAGAGGACCCCACTGTAGGATACAAGTCGCAGCTCCTGTTCAAAGCGCTTGGTGGTGCTGATCTGACCATCGAAGCTGATGCGGGCAAAACCAGTGCCATCCAGGTAGGAGCCGTCTGTGAGCCACGGGTCCCCGGTCGACTTGGAGCTGCAGGTCAGAAGTTCTGGGGTCAGCGGAGGGTGGGGTGGGTGGAGATGGGGAGGGCAGGCCACACGCACCGGGCACAAGGCCTGTCCACAGCCGTGTCCAGCTGGAAGGTCCTCTCGAAGTTGTAGAGGCTGACCACCTCCTCGTTCAGCGTGTCCATCTCGATGCAGCCCCGGTAGCCAGGGAAGCGAAGCAGGGGAGGGGGCTGTGGGCACAAGGCTGGGTCAGGGCACCTGGCCTGAGGCATCTCCCCTCCAGGATGGACCAAGGGGACTTCAGACTACAGCAGGACGGACCGAGGCGAGATACCAAGAGAACCCACAGCTCTCCAGGACACAAGTGACTTGGGGCTGTGGAGCCCCTCCCAGGCTGCCCCCGGCTGGGCGGGCTCACCGTGAAGGTACTGGGGTAACCCCCGACGTAGAAGACAAAGTCGTCTGGCCGCAGGTTGAGCAGCCCCTCTGCCCCAGGGGCCACCGTGTCACCCTTGGTTTCCTGGATCATCTGTCTCTCCACTGTGACAGACATGTGGCCAAATTGGAGAGTCCTGAGGGCAGAGGCTAGGGTTGGTGAGTGAGCACGGAGAGGGAGGGGCGGCGGGTGGGCACGGAGGGGCAAGGGGCGGCGGGTGGGCACGGAGGGGCAAGGGGCGGCGGGTGGGCACGGAGGGGCGAGGGGCGGCGGGTGGGCACGGAGGGGCGAGGGGCGGCGGGTGGGCACGGAGGGGCGAGGGGCGGCGGGTGGGCACGGAGGGGCGAGGGGCGGCGGGTGGGCACGGAGAGGGAGGGGCGGCGGGTGGGCACGGAGGGGCGAGGGGCGGCGGGTGGGCACGGAGAGGGAGGGGCGGCGGGTGGGCACGGAGGGGCGAGGGGCGGCGGGTGGGCACGGAGGGGCGAGGGGCGGCGGGTGGGCACGGAGGGGCGAGGGGTGGCGGGTGGGCACGGAGAGGGAGGGGCGGCGGGTGGGCACGGAGGGGCGAGGGGCGGCGGGTGGGCACGGAGGGGCGAGGGGCGGCGGGTGGGCACGGAGGGGCGAGGGGCGGCGGGCGGGCACGGAGGGGCGAGGGGCGGCGGGCGGGCACGGAGGGGCGAGGGGCGGCGGGTGGGCACGGAGAGGGAGGGGCGGCGGGTGGGCACGGAGGGGCGAGGGGCGGCGGGTGGGCACGGAGGGGCGAGGGGGTGGCGGGTGGGCACGGAGGGGCGAGGGGCGGCGGGTGGGCACGGAGAGGGAGGGGCGGCGGGTGGGCACGGAGGGGCGAGGGGCGGCGGGTGGGCACGGAGAGGCGGAGGGGCGAGGGGTGGCGGGTGGGCACGGAGGGGCGAGGGGTGGCGGGTGGGCACGGAGGGGCGAGGGGCGGCGGGGTGGGCACGGACAGGGAGGGGCGGCGGGTGGGCACGGAGGGGCGAGGGGCGGCGGGTAGGCACGGAGAGGGAGGGGCGAGGGGCGGGCACGGAAGGGCGAGGGGCGGCGGGTGGGCACGGAGGGGCGAGGGGTGGGCACGGAGGGGCAAGGGGTGGGCACGGAGGGGCGAGGGGCGGCGGGTGGGCACGGAGGGTCTAGGGGCGGCGGGTGGGCACGGAGAGGGAGGGGCGGCGGGTGGGCACGGAGAGGCGAGGGGCGGCGGGTGGGCACGGAGAGGCGAGGGGCGGCGAGTGGGCACGGAGAGGCGGAGGGGCGAGGGGCGGCGGGTGGCCACGGAGGGGCGAGGGGTGGCGGGTGGCCACGGAGGGGCGAGGGGCGGAGGGTGGGCACGGAGAGGTGAGGGATGGCGAACGGGCATGGGCCCTACAGTTGGAGGCATCCGGACTCCCTCCAGGGCCTCCCACCTGTCCAGGCTGACAGCTGCAAACTGCTCCCCAATGTCCTCGTCGATGCTTAGGACCGCGGGGCCCGCCTCACCCAGCCGATACACCCAGTGCACCTTCTTGTCACGCAGAGACACACCCATGTAGTCACCAGTGGCCTGCAGCAGCGATGAACACAGTCGGGACGGGGACCAGGTACCACCATTTCCAAACAGATGCTGAGCTCGGGCCCCATCCACCCAGCCAGCCCGGTACCTGACGGCTGCCCAGGTACATCACAAAGTGATCCTCAGTTCCCGGCCCAGGCTCAGGCTCCGGGCCCTGCAGGTAGAACTTGAGGGCAGTGTAGGCAGCAAGGTCGGCAAGATCCCGTGGGGTGCGCAGCTGCACCCCTGAGCGCCCGTTGAACTTCATGGGCACCTTGACCTGCAGGGCACGGTCCATCAGCATCCATCACCACCCTCCCTGATGTGCACCTTCCCCTGGGACTCTCACTCACTTTGCTGGCAGCCCCCCGGGCCTGGGCGATAAGCTGCCGCACACGGCCGATGCTGGCGGACAGGACCAGGCTGGCGTTGTGCGCCCCACGGTTCTCCAGGACACTCAGCTTGGCCAGCAGCTGGGGCAGCGTCTTCTCCAGGCTGGACACTGCACAGAGGGAGGGGTGGCCCTGAGACCTTTGCCCCCCACCCTGCCCCGCCTCCCTCAGGGGCACCGTGAGGGCCATGGGCACACCTGAGCGGCCTGCGTCGAGCACCGCCTGGCCCAGGTCCTGGCCCCGCAGGCCCTCATACTGGCCCTGCCACCGCTCCACGCTCTCCTGCATGGCCTGCAGCTGCGACTGCACACGGGCGGCCATGTCCTGGGCTTCAGCGGCCACAGCCTTGGCGTGTGCGATCTTCTTGCTTGTCTCGTCTGTGGTGGGCAGAGGGCAGGCTCAGCAGAGGCCAGCAGGGACCATTCTGGCTTCATGTCCCTAAGTCCTTTTGTCGGGCTAGCAACAGGGACATCCAACCCCCTACGGATCGTGTGAGACCCTCACACCCCCAATGCAGTGCAATCCAAACCCATCCCACCAGACGCCCCTCCATGCCAGGACAGGCACCCAGCCTCCCAGGCCATAGCTGGTCCCTGGACATGTGCCCTGTGCCACCTCCCACCGCCTGGCACCACCATCTCTCCTGGGCTCGCTGGGAACAGCCAGCAGTCTCAGGGGTCCCTCAGAAACCGGGTGAGGCCACATCATCCTCTGCTCCAAGCCTCACAGGGTGGGAGCCCTGGTCCTCACCGCCCAAGGTCTTGCCAGCCCCTTGGTTCCAGCCACGCTGACCACTGTGCCCTCCTAGGCGCTCTTCCTGCAGGTGCGCCCCAATGCCCCCAGCCCAGGCCTACAGCCTCCCACCTACACCTCCACTTCTACCCAAAGCACTTCCAAGCCTGCCAGCCTCCCAACGGCTGGGGCTGTTGTGTGCTAACTGCAGCCCTGGCACCTCCCTGGCAGGCGTTCTGTGTCTGGCCCCAGCTGCCCACTGTGGGGGTCTCCTCAACTGCACAGTGAGCGGTCAGCAGCCATGTGTGGCCAGCGCCAGTGTCACTGAGCCTCGTGGTCGGCCAGCTGCGGGAGCCGCGCCCAGGCTCCGCGTACCTGTGTCCATGGCAAGCATGGCCTGCGCCGCCTGGATGTGCGCCTCCAGTTGGTCCTTCTTGGCCTGGACGTCTCGGAGCTGGGTCCCGGCACCCTGGAGGGCAGCCCACACTGCGGGGCAGGCAGCGTCAGCTCCCAGGCAGCTTCACCCCCAACATACAAGTGCAGCCCACCTCCACCCTGCTGACCCCAGGAGGACCCAGGCTGACACACAGGCAGACACACGGACAGACACACAGGCAGACAAACAGGCAGACACACAGGCAGACAAACAGGCAGACACACAGACACACGGACAGACACACGGACAGACACACAGGCAGACACACAGGCTGACACACAGGCAGACACACGGACAGACACACGGACAGACACACGGACAGACACACGGGCAGACACACAGGCAGACACACAGGCAGACACACGGACAGACACACGGACAGACACACAGGCAGACATACAGGCAGACACGGACACACAGGCAGACACACAGGCAGACACACGGGCAGACACACGGGCAGACACACGGACAGACAGGCAGACACACGGACAGACACACGGACAGACACACAGGCAGACACACGGACACACAGGCTGACACACGGACACACAGGCTGACACACAGGCAAACACACAGGCAGACACACGGACAGACACACAAGCTGACACACAGGCAGACACACGGACAGACACACAGGCAGACACACGGACAGACACACAGGCAGACACACAGGCAGACACACGGACAGACAGACAGACACACAGACAGACACACGGACACACAGGCTGACACACGGACAGACACAGGCTGACACACAGGCAGACACACAGGCAGACACACAGGCAGACACACGGACAGACAGGCTGACACACAGGCAGACACACGGACAGGGACACTCAGACATGGAGTCCCTTGGCCTGTGGGGAGGTGTTGAGTCTCAGCGCAGCCTCCGTTCCCACTGCAGGCAGAGCTGTCCCCATCGCACAGACGAAACAACAGAGGCTCAGAAGAGACCGCCCCCGGGTTCTGGCAGCTCACACCGTTCTCAGTGCGCAGCTTGGCACACGTGGTCCTTGAGTCAGCAGAGCAGAGGCCACGTACCATCCTGCCCTGTGCCCTGTGCCTCAGCTGGTGCCTCAGTGGCAGCCAGTACCTTGCAGGAGGCTGCTCCTCCCTGGGCTCCCCTGCAGGGCTCCCTGGGGCTGACACACAAGCAGCTGGGGAGCCACCTCCAAAGCCCCCCCACCCCAAAACACGCTGTGGCAACCCACAACCCCACGCGTGCATGTGGCTGGGGGCTGAGGGTCCCTGGGAGCTTAGATGCCCAGCAGGCCCAAGGGCCCCCATTGGAGCCCAGCACTCACCGAGGCCCAGCCTCCGCTGCTCCCGGAGCACGGCCTCCTCCAGTGCACTGCTGTTTGCCAGGAGCTGCCGGGCTCGGTCCACCAGGCCCTGCCGCACCACTGTCTGTGGATGCAAAAGGCCAGACCGAGGCTCAGACGCGTGGGCCGGGGCTGCGGGAGGTGCAGGCGGTGGGGGCACTCCTGCTGGGGCTGAGAGGAAGGTAGGGGCCTTACCGCCCACGTGTGGTCTGCCTGCTGCAGGGCCTGGCCAGCGGCGTCCTCGGCAACCTGCACGGCCTGCAGGATGCGGCTGTAAGCGCTGGAGGCCTCGATGGCCCTCTGGGTAAGGCGGGTCCTGGTTGATGTCCAGGATGATGCTGTAGTGGAAGGGAAGGTCGAAGGAGCAGGTAAGCACGGGCAAGCAGACACCCTCGGCCTGGCTCTCCAGCCTCCTGCGCTCACGGTCAGCCGCACCCACGCCCGCCCGCCAAGTTCCGCCTCCAGGCCTTTGCCCGTGCCTGTCGTCTGCTGGGTGTACTGCTCCTGCCTGCTCTTGTCACTCTGGGCCCCAGCTTGCCATGAAGCTGAGGAAGGCCTGGCTTCTTTGAGGACAACGGCCTCAGCCCCTAGGAGCGTTCCCAAGGCCCAGGCTGCATCCCCAGGGTGGGCCCAGGGCCCCTCCTCTCCTGGCCATGCACCTGGACAGGTTGAGTGCCAGCTGGTCCAGCTGGTGTGCGTGGGCCTCGGCGGCCTCCACCAGACGCAGCTTGCTGCCTGCTGGGGAGAAGGTCTGCATCCTCTGCAGCAGTGGGGTCCGAGCCCCGTCCAGGCTGGCGGCGAGGCGCTCCAGCTCCTGGAAGTTGAGTGGACTTAGCAGCCCCTCATCCTGCTCACAGCCACCTGATCCACGACCCTGAGGGTGGGCTCTGCATGCAAGTGCGCACACAAAGCTGCCCACGGGCCTGGGAGGGAGTTGGCCATGGATGGGGTGGTGACAGGGGCCAGGGGCTGCACTCACCTCCTTGGCCTGGTCCAGGCTGTGCAGCAATCTGAAGACACTGGCCAGGGTGTCGCTAGCTGCATGCAGAGTGGCCTTCAGGGTGGCATTGTCCCGGGACAGCTCCTGCTTCCTTTGCTGAAGACAATGCAGGGGAGTTGGGGACAATGAAAGGTAAAAAAAGATTAAAGGAGGTGATGGGGTGGACAGTGGGGCAGGGAACAGAGAAAAAAAGAGAGTGAGTATGGGGGGTGAGGAGGGGGGAGGAGAGGAGGGGCAGGATGTGTGAGTGTGACGGAAGGAGGAGGGAGGAGGGGAAGAGAGAAAAGGGGAGGGGGAAAGGATGGGAGGGGGTGGGGAGGGACAAGGTGGGGAAGGGGGAGGAGAGAATAGGGGAGGCCGGGGGAGGGATCAGGAGTGGGGAGGTATGAGGATGGCAAGAGGGAGGAGGAAACAAAAGGGGGAGGATGAGCGGATGGGGATGGGGGAGGGACAGGACAGGAGAAGAGGGAGGAGGAGGGGGAAGCGGGGAGAGGGAAGGAGGGAAGAGGGAGAGAATAGGGAGGGGGGGTGGAGGAGGGGGTGGAGGAGGGAGTGGAGAGGAGGGGGGAGAGGAGGGAGGAGAAGGGGGAGAGGAGGGGGAGAGGAGGGGGGAGAGGAGGGGGGAGAGGAAGGGGAGAGGAAGGGGAGAGGAGGGGGGAGAGGAAGGGGAGAGGAGGGGGAGAGGAAGGGGAGAGGAGGGGGGAGGAGGGAGGAGGGGGGAGGGGGGAGGAGGGAGGAGGGGGGAGGGGGGAAGAAGGGGAGGGGGAAGAAGGGGAGGGGGAGGGGGAAGAAGGGGAGGGGGAGGGGGAAGAAGGGGAGGGGGAGGGGGGAAGAAGGGGAGGGGGAGGGGGAAGAAGGGGGGAGGGGGAAGAAGGGAGGAGGGGGAGGAAGGGAGAGGGGAGGAAGGGGAGGAGGGGAAGGGGGGGGAGGGGGAAGAAGGGAGGAGGGGGAGGAAGGGAGAGGGGGAGGAGGGGGAGGAGGGGGGGAGGGGGAGGAGGGGGGAGAGGGGGGAGGAGGGGGGAGAGGGGGGAGGAGGGGGGGAGGGGGAGGAGGGGGGAGAGGGGGGAGGAGGGGGGGAGGGGGAGGGGGAGGTGGGAGGAGGGGGAAAGGAGGGGGAGGAGGGGGAGGTGGAGGAGGGGGGAGGAGGGGGAAAGGAGGGGGGAGGAGGGGGAAAGGAGGGGGAGGAGGGGGAAAGGAGGGGGGAGGAGGGGGAAAGGAGGGAAGAGGAGGGGGGAGGGGGAGGAGGGGGGAGGGGGGAGGAGGGGGGGAGGGGGGAGGAGGGGGCAGGGGGAAGGGGAGGAGCGGGACGGGAGAAGAATGGCAGGGAGGAGGCAGGAAGAGGAGCAGGAGCAGGAGCAAGGGCAAGTCCGGGGTCCTCACCAGGGCTTCCTCCAGGCGCTCCTGGTTGCGGCTGTTGAGCTCCTGGGCCTCCCGCGTGGCGTCCACTGCCCGGTTCAAGGCCTCTCGCAGGTCCATGAGACCGGCCTCATGCTGGGCCAGCCGGTCGCGGGTGTGTGTTGGCCAGTGCCTGGTTCTCCTCCCAGAGGCTGCTCAGCTGCTCCTGCACTCGGGCCAGCACTAACCGAGACCAGGGTGAGGGTGGTCACTCTGGAAGCCAGGCTCCTTTGTGACCCCTGGTCTCCACTTGGTGACCACCAGTCCCATCTGCCCTGTGATACCCACCTGATGCCACTCCACACTGACCTCCCCCTTGGAGCTCCCAGGTCCCTGCCTCTCCCCACCCGCCTGCCAAGGCCAACACCACTCACATCTCTGCGCTGCAGCCAACTCAGCCTCAGCAGCTGCCCGCGGGGCCCCCAGGTCCCGGGCCCGCATCTCCCAGAGCAGCCGCTCCACCTCGGCCAGCGTCCGGCGCAGCTGCTCACCTGACAGAGCCGAGGCATTGGCCAGCCCCAGGTGGCCGGTCTGGGACATGAGCTCTGTGGGGCACGGGGTCATCAGAGCCTGGGGCCGCCCGTACTAGTGCACCTGCCTGCTGGCTTCCAAGCCTAAGACCCCAGCCCTGCCACCCTTGGCAGGCCAGCGGCCCAGGACCTGAGTGCACCTGGGTGGCCCCTAGAGCCCCTGGGCCAAAGGCCACGGCTGCCCCAACACCCTGACACCACTCTGCTCAGCTGGCTTCTGAGGCCTTCTCATCCTTCCCCTCGCCGCCTGGCCCACCCTGCTCCCTGGTCATCTCTCTCTGAAATGGCACCCCCTGCCAACCCTCAGGCTGGGCCAGCAGGTCCTGTTAGGCTCAGGGAACCAAGTCTCTCCAAAGTCCTGTGTCTCAGTGTGTACTACGGGACATCTGTGAGCGTGAACATCTAACCAGCACATTTCCTGGGGAGGCTGTCGAGGGATCTGATGTCTCCTGGGGCCACCTGTTTGGCCACACGGCTGTGTCGCCAACCTCCCAACCCTGCCCTACTGTTCACTCGAGGTGCTGTCTCCCATCTAAGCAGACAGACCCTGCCTGTTCTTCCAGGCCAAGCTTGGCCAGGCACCCCCGCCCCTGCCCGAGGCAGCCCTCCTGGCTCTGAGCCCTGAGCCTGGCTGGGCTGGCCCCTACCGCTCAGGGTGCGGTCCACAGCCCGGATAGCCGCCAACAGCGTCTTCGCCCGGCCCAGCGTGGCCTCGGTGCCAGCCAGCAATCGGCTCGCCTGGTCTCGGGTCCCCGCGGCCTGTGGAGGCAGAACCCACTAGTTCACGCTGCTGGTAGGCGAGGGTCAGGGTGGCAAGGGAGGGCCTGGGGTCTAGGGGCGCTGAGGGTCCCAGGGAAGAGGGACTCCTTATCTATTTAACTCTCTGTCTGATGACTTGTTATTTATCATTTGTTACTTACCTAAAATAATTAGTTATTACTTGCCATTTATTACTTCTTGTCAATTTAATGAAACAGTTACTCATTAAGACCTTTGAGGCCAGCCACGGTGACTCATGTCTGTAACCCCAGCACTTTGGGAGGCCGAGATGGGCAGATCACCTGAGGTCGGGAGTTCGAGACCAGCCTGACCAAAATGAAGAAACCCATCTGTACTAAAATACAAAATTAGCCGGGTGAGGTGGCGGGCGCCTGTAATCCCAGCTACTCAGGAGGCTGAGGCAGGAGAATCGCTTGAACCCAGGAGGCAGAGGCTATGGTGGACTGAGATTGTGCCACTGCACTCCAGCCTGGGCAACAAGAGCGAAACTCCGTCTAAAAAAAAAAAAATTTAAGTGATATTATACACTGTAAACAACTGTATTAAGTAGTTTAGATAGCAATTCAGTGACCTGGTCAACCCCTAAGATTCTCCAGCTCCTGTTCCCTGCACTGACACATGTGCAAGGCATGAAGTAACATCTGCTGAATGAAGACAAGCGAACCACGGGAAACACAGGGGAAAGCCTCCCAAGGCCCTGGGGGGTCTTGGGGCTCCTGCCTGGCTGCCCAGCTGCTGTGCATCCTGCCCCAGGCTTGTGCTTTGCTGCTCCAGCACCTCCAGCTGCTGTGCCGTCTCGTGGCGGGGGCCCAGGGGGCTCCGGAGCTGGCTCTGTGGAGAGTGGAAGGTGAGGGCATACACTGGCCCGGGTTGGGGAGGGAAGGCCGGGACGCTCAGTACCTGCAGGTCAGTGATGGAGGCGTTCAGCCTGTGCAGACGGGCCCAGGCCACAGAGCTGGCATTGATGCCACGCAGTTGCTCGCGGATGGCGGGGAGGAGGGTGCCGGCCCGTTCCAGGTCGTCCAGGAGCAGGACCACACAGTGGTCACACACTGCAGGCAATGTGGGTTCACAGGTCAGTGTCATGGGGTCAGGCCAAGGGAGAATGATCAGCTGGGGCCCTGGGGTCATCCGGGTGGGGAGGGCTCAGCCAGAGGGTCATGAGGTCAGCTTAGGGACACAGGACCCGTGGGGAGGTCCCAGGGTTCTGGCAGAGTCATGGGGTCAGGTAAGAGTCTGATAGGGGTGAAGGGCATGGGGTCACCCAGGGAGAAGGTAGGACCAGCACAAGGGGTTGGGGCCGGCACCAGGGTCATGGGGGAAGCCGGAGGAATGGGTCAGGGTGGGGTCATGAGGTCAACATGGGGTCAACACAGGAGACTGGGCTGGGATGAAAATGACAAGGTTAGTGGAGGTCAAAGGACAGCATGGGGCTTCCTGAAAGGTCATTACAGGAGTTAGGTCAGCAGGGAACTGAGTGGGTACCAGGAATCCAGCAAAAGGATGGGGAGAATACACAGTGGGGTGGGGGTGAGGCGGTGGGGCCAGTGGAGGCAGTGGGGCCAGCGGAGGGGGCGTGGCCAGTGAAGGGGTGGGACCAATGGAGGTGGGGCCAGTGAGGGGGTGGGGCCAGAGGGTGAGGCGGGGCCAGTGGAGGGGTGGGGTCAGTGGGGGAGGCAGGGCCAGCAGATGGGGTGGGGCCAGGGCACACAGGAAGGCTAAGGACAGTAGAGGGGTACAGCCAGCATTGGAGCCACAGCGCTCCTCAGCATGGATGGAGTTGGACAGGCATGGGTCTTTTGGGAAATGCAAGGCAGCTGGGACCACTCTGGGAGGTTGAAGTTAACACAGGGGTCACCAGGCAGTGTAGGACTTGGATTCCCACTCTACCCAGGTGTGGGGAAGTGGGGTGTTGAGGACGCACCTTCACAGTGGACGCTGTGGTCCCCAGGCCCACCTGGAACGGGCACCTGATGCTGCTGGCTGCAGGTGTCGCAGCGCTCCCCACTGAGCCCTGGGGGGCAGGTGCAGTGGCCCGTGTGAGGGTCACAGCGGCCCCCAGGGCACTGGCAGCCTGTGGTGGGGGGCTTGGGTGAGCATGGCCGGCCTGGGACCTTGGGGCGTCCCCCATTCAGAAGTCCCCATCCACCCTCCACCCTCCACCCTCCTGTGACCTGCCAGCACTCACGCCTGCAGCCCTGCTCAGGGAGCCCCCAGTAGCCAGGGGCACACTCGCGGCATTGGGGTCCCATGGTCCCTGGTCGGCAGTGGCACTGTCCGCTCTGGGGGTGGCACTCGGAGCCCTCGGCGGCCGGTCCACAAGCACACGGGCGGCAGCCCCCGCAGCCTTCGAAGCCAAAATGTCCCTCCTGTGGCACAGGCTGTAGTCACTACCCTGCCCAGCCCTCAAGACTGTCCCAGACCAACCAGGAGGCCAGGGGTCCTGCCCATCTGGCCCTGCCCCCCGAGGCTCCGCCCATCAAACACCGCCCCCTCAGCCCCACCTAGCAGCCTCTCCCCAGGCCCCAACTCCAGTCCCTAGGCCCCACCCACCCAGCCCTGCTTACCACACAGCCTCACCTGACAGCGGTCACAGCGCTGCCCAGTCACACCCGCCTTGCACAGGCATTGCCCGCTCTGGGGGTTGCAGGCCTCTGTCCCACATGGGGTACAGTCGCACCCTGCAGAAGGGGTCCATGACTGCAGCCCTGGGCCCTCTCACCCCCTAGGTAGCCCCTATGCACCCCACTAAGCCCTCACTTCACTGCCTCCTGCTCTGCCAGCTCCAGGCCGCCGGACCACCCAGCTACCCACTCCTGTCCCAGCCTGGCCCCACCCCCCAGCTGCCTCTGCTGGGCCCGAGGGACCTGCAGACTCCCCACCACGGCCTGCCCTGCTCTGATGGCTGGTGTCCGCTGCCAGTGGCAGGGCATTGCTGGTGGTGTCTAACCATGAGGGGGCCCTGATTGTGGGGAGAGAGGCGATGTGATCGTGAAATGGGGGGGGCCTGATCATGGGTTAGGGGGAGGGTCTGATGGTGAAGGGGGGGGCCTGATCATAGCGAGGTAAAGTCTGACCATGGGTCGGGGAGGGGGGATGTGATCCTGGTATGGGGAGGGTCTGACTGTGGTAGGCAGAAAGGGTGTGATGGTCGGGGGAAGGCCTGATGGTGAAGGGGCCTGATCGTTGGGGCAGGAGGGCCTGATCATAGCAGGGGAGAAAAGGTTGACCATGAGCACAGAAGGCTGACTCCATGTTGTCCTGGCTGGGCCCCAGCATCAGGCACACAGCCTACTTCTGCGGTACGCCCAGCAGGCCTCCCTCCCCAGGGTGCATCCCTCCCAGCACGACGCCTACGGGTGCAGTTGCCGGGCAGCAGGGCGTTGCCATAGAAGCCGGGGGCACAGATCTCGCAGCGTGGCCCAGTGGTGTGGCGCAGGCAGCCACGGCAGGCACCCGTCAGGGGGTCGCAGTCGCTGAAGAGCAGGTTGGGGTCACCATTGCCGCTGCAGTCACAAGGCTGGCAGGAGCTGCCCAGCACCAGCGGGTTCCCGAAGAAGCCGGGCGCACACCTGGGAGCAGGGCGGGGAGGGGCCATCAGTGGTCAGTGGCCCGTGGCCCCCACCCTCGTGTATCCTGGGGTCAGCACTCAGGCCCTGCCCCGCTGCCCTGGCCCCAGCTCACCGCTCACAGGAGGCGCCTGCATAACCAGGTTTGCAGAGGCACTGGGTGCGGCCGCCTCGCAGGACACAGCCCTCGGCGAAGCTGCAAAGACCAGCAGCGTCAGTCACTAGGCCCCTGGCAGTGCCCGGGCCCTGGTGAACACACTGTGCTTAGGCTGGAACACACGCCAGGCGTCTGGGGTCCAGACCTCACGGACACCCCCAGCTGTCCAGGCCTCTGCAGAGGGCAGTGGGAGCCCATCCCACCGCGGGGTGAAGGGAGCGTGGCACCGTCAGGGCTGGCTTACTTGTTGGAAGGCACTGAGAGGGGGCAGGGGCAGCTGACACAGGGGGCACTGGGGTCCTCCCTGCTGCTCACAAAGCCAGCCTGGCAGCGCTCACATTGAGCTCCTTCGGTGTTGTGCTGGCAATCCTGGGGCAGAATGGACAGTCAGTGCTATGGTAGACACACACATCCTACTGCCGAGTCTGTGCAGCTCCCACCACCCCTGCCTGGGACTCTGTGCCCAAGGCCAGATGGTCCTCCGCTGGGCAACACCCTTCCCTGGACCTCAGTTGACCTGGAAGTGCAGTCCCTAGTCTTCCCTGGCATGCCTGATTGTGCCTTCAGTGAATGTACCCCCCGCTAGCCCCACCAGCCCCCACTCACCACACAGATGCCAGAGCCAGGGAGGCAGCGGTCTGAGTGTCCGTGGCACTGACAAGGGACACATCGGCCCAGGAAGAGACCTTTGACGTCCCGATAGAAGCCAGGGGCACATTCCTGAGGGCATAAGGGGGCAGGTGGCATCAGCGATTGAGAGGATGAGGGGCCCCACCCTGCAGGCTCACAGGTCAGACCCTCAGGGATCCTGCAGGCACAAGGCACTGGGAACCCACGGAGTGTGGTCACCGGTGGGTCAGACACTAGTCAGGAACTCCTGGCCTCGGCTGGCTGGAGGTAGGCCAGCACCTGGCGGCTGTTTGAGGACACGGCTCTCAAAGTCACACAGATGTCCTGTCTCAGGAATGACCAGGCCTTGGGGCTGGTGACTACCCCCTCCACGTGGACCAGGGCCTGCTTTTTCCACTCCTTCTAGGAGGTGTCCAACCACAAACCTCCTCATACAGAGGGAGCAAAGTTACAGCAGACAGACAGATTAGCAGCTGGACAGATGCACAGTGGGCAAGGGACAGACAGAATGACAGGCAGACGCCAGGATGACAGGCAGTGAATGACAGGCAAATGCCAGGATGGTCAGTGGGGGATGTCCAGGTGACCCAGTAGGTGGGGACTGGAGTAGGTGGGGAAGGGGTATGGAGGGTGTGTGCATGGAGGGGCAGGCGGATGAGCGGCAGGCAGATGAGGGGCAGGCAGACGGGCAGCAGGGGATGGGCAGGCCCATGAGTCAGCCAGCAGCCTGCAAAGGGCAGGGGCAGGAAGAGAGGCGAGTAGGGAGACAGGAAGTAGAGGCAGCAAAGAAGGGAACACAGGGAAGACGCTGGAGGGAAGGGCGTGCACAGGTGAGCCACCTCATAGTCTGGTGTTGTTCTGACCTCACCTGGCATGAGTCCCCCCGGTAGCTAGCGGGGCACAGGCACAGCTCCACATTGCTGGCCAGGGTACCCTGGCCTGCTGGGCTGGCCACCTCCAGTGCCACCCTGCGCAGGGAGACAGCCGAGGAGATCTGCGAGAAGAGGGCACGGATCTGCAGCTGCTCCAGGCTGGCAAGCACCATCATGAGCTCCTCACGGGACACAGTGTTGCGAGTCTCCGTGTGCCGGAAGTTCCCCTGTGGGTCCAGGATGGCACCTCAGTGGGGCCACACTCAATGGGACAGAACAGGAAGCCTAGAACAGACCCCCCAACCCTGTAGGGGATGGAGGGGCACAAAGACCACGGGGCAGGAGGAGGTACACACAGGTAGAAAAATCAGTCTCCCATGTGGTCAGCCAGCACCTAGATCCCTGCCTCACACCACACAACAAACCAGCTCCTGATGCCTTAAGAATTGAAATACGGCCGGGTGCAGTGGCTCAAGCCTGTAATCCCAGCACTTTGGAAGGCTGAGACGGGCGGATCACGAGGTCAGGAGATGGAGACCATCCTGGCTAACACGGTGAAACCCCGTCTCTACTAAAAAATACAAAAAACTAGCCAGGCGAGGTGGTGGGTGCCTGTAGTCCCAGCTACTAGGGAGGTTGAGGCAGGAGAATGGCGTAAACCTGGGAGGCGGAGCTTGCAGTGAGCTGAGATCTAGCCACTGCACTCCAGCCTGGGTGATAGAGCAAGACTGCTTCCAAAAAAAAAAAAAAAAAAAAGAATTGAAATACACAAAGATAACAGCCAACCTTCTAGAAGAAAATACAGGCAGGTCCTTTCTGATCAAGTGGTGACAGATACTTTCTCAAACAAGATGCAAAAACGCTTGCTGCCAAGGAAAAAAGGATAAATTCAAGTACATTAACTATAAGACTGTCATCAAAAGACAGCTCAGGCTGGGCATGGTGGCTCACGCCTGTAATCCCAGCACTTTGGGAGGCTGAGGCGGGAGGATCACCTGAAGTCAGGAGTTCAAGACCAGCCTGGCCAACACGGCAAATCCCCGTCTCTACTAAAAATACAAAATTATCCAGGCGTGGTGGTGGGTGCCTATAGTCCCAGCTACTTGGGAAGCTGAGGCAGAAGAATCACTTGAACCTGGGAGGTGGAGGCTGCAGTGAGCCAAGATTGCATCACTGCACTCCAGCCTGGACGACAAAGCCAGACTCCATCTCAGGAAAAAAAAAAAAAAAAAAACGCAAAGAAAAACCAGATGAGCTGTGAAATGGGAGAAGACGGTTGTTACTCTGAAGTCTGACAGAGGGTGAGCACCAATAACAACACAGAACTCCTCTAAAAGGATGGAAAAGACCCACAGATCAAAGAGAAATGGGCAAAAGATGCTAACGAGCAGCGCACAGAGGAGGAAGCCAACAGCGGCTGAGCAGCTGCTCACCCCTCAGGGATCAGGGACTCGCAAAGCAGGTGGGAGGACAGCATCACACCCCAGGGTGACCCCAGTGCGGAAGATGTCTGACAACGGGTGTGTGCACTCCCCCAGCCCCCGCCCGCTTCTGCTCCTGGGCTGTTTTCCAACACAGAGAATGGGCACAGCAGTACTGGGACCCCTTCCGGCCTTCTCGGGTGTGCTGAGGTCTGGGAGGGACCCGGGTGCCCAGGCCAGCTCCCCTCACCTCCACCAGCTGCAGCTGCCCACGGTGAATGTGGCCGGGCACGGGGTATGCCGGCTCCAGGAATGTGATGCTCATCTGGTTGCCCTGGGGAGGCACATGGGTAGGTGAGGGTCGGCCCGGGCCTGGACCATGGAGCCGCTGGGCCACGCCCACCACACCCACCCAACCACGTGGCTGAGCTGCAGCTCCCTCACCTGCAGCACCACATCCGGCCTGCTCTCCGTGGGGACAAAGACATCTCCCCGCTGGGTCTCCGAGTGCAGTTCATAACGGAGGGTCCCACCGTAGGATGACACCTGGAGGCGGGACAGACAGAGGTGACCTGGCCAGACCCTGGCCACAGGCTCAGAGCCCATCAGCAGTGGTCTGGGCACCCCAAGCACAGGGCCCCCGAGCTGGGCCCGGATACTCGTCCTAGCTGGGACAGGGCCTGGGCACCCTCGTGGACCCTCATGGAGCTCCCCCTCCCTGGACAGAGCCCCACTCCTGGCTCCCAACCCTCTCAGGCGTCCTGGCCATCCTCAAAGTGCCTCCCCCAGACCTGATGCCCTGGCTTACCCGGTCCCCCAGGTAGGAGGGTGGGGCCTGCCAGTACAGCTCGGGGAAGGCCTCAGGCACCACCTCGGGCACGTGCCGCAGGTCTGCACGGAGCATCTCTGTCCCTGGCCGCCGCTCGTGGGGCACCACCTGCCGGTCAGTGCTCAGCAGCACCCAGCCCTCCATGTCCACGAACTGTGGGCACATACATGTGAGTGCACACGGGTGGACGCCCACACATCACAGCGCCCCATCTTGCGTCCAGTCCCACATACGCCCTCCCCAAGAAGGCGCTGCCCTGAGTCCTACGGGCGCACCTCCTGGCGGGTGTAGGACGAGCTCCGGCAGCGCTCCGTGGCCCCAAAACAGAAGCAGCGGGTGCAACCTTTGGGGTTGGCAACATCCAGGGAGAAGGTCCCAAGGCTGCACTGGTCACATCTGGGGCCCTGCACATTCTCCTAGGGATGAGAGGACAGTGAAGGTGGTTGGCAGGTGCCAGGTGCCTGACCCCAGGTTCCTGGTAACCACTTGCCCGTGGGGATGACTCTCCCAAAAGCTTCCGGGAAGCCCCAGCTGCCCAGAAAGACCCATAAGGACACTGTTTCAGCTGAGGCCGGAGGGAGAGGCCAGATCCGGGCCCAGCCCTCACTCACCTTACAGTAGCACTGTCCTGTGAGGGGGTCACACACACCAGGCGCAGTGCCCGCCTCGTGACAGTCACAGGGGCGGCAGTGGGGGTAGCCATGGAAGCCCGGAGAGCAGGTATCACAGCGGCGCCCGGTCACATTGGGTCTGCACCTGCGGCAGGGACAGGAGCTGAGCCCCCTCCACTCCCGGTCACTCACACCAAAGTGAGACCTTGTAGGCACCCCCCACCCAGGCAGCATCCTTCCAGAAGTGGAGGAGAGGGCACTGCTGCACCCAGGGAGCACGAATGGGAGCATGGCGGGTGCCAGAACCTGCTGGCACAAGGAAATGCTGTCCTTAAGGCTGCCAGGGCCCGCGGTGATCCCACTCTGGGCTCTCACTTGCACTGGCCGCTGTCTGTGTCACAGGTAGGGTCTGTGAGCTCCTGGACACCGGGCCCTGAGCAGTTACACTCCTCACAGCCGACCAGGGGGTGGCAGCCAAAGGTCTGGGGCTGGCACAGCAGGCACTCGGGCGGGACGGTGCGTGGTGGGCAGATGCACTGGCCCGTGAGCTCGTCACAGAGGCGGGCGCCGCAGTCACAGGCTGTGGGGCGGGCACAGGGTTTGCTGACCCCTCTTCCCAGTCCCGAGCCTCTCAGAGGCTCTGAATGCAGCCCTAGGGGATGTGGCGGCGTGGCGGTGGCGGGGGACAAGAACAGGGACCCCTGCCCTGGGAGCTGAGCCTTGGACAGCTCCTGACGTGGGGGCAGCTGCTCAGAATCAATGTCGTCAGGGACTGTGGACCACCTGCTAGTCCCTGAAACCTTCTGCACAGCCCACAAGCTGGAGTCCTGGGCCCAGGCCTGCAGACGGCCCTGCCAGGCTCTAGAGCATTCGCCTGACCTCTGTGCCTTGCTTTCTGGTCGACCCATCCCCTTTGGGCTCTAGCACCAACTCCTCGCCACTGGGCACCCAAGGACTGGGGTACTCACGCCTGCAGTTGGGGAAGCCCCAGTATCCAGTGGCACAGCGGGAGCAGTCACGGCCAATGACGTGGGCACGGCAGGGACACTGGCCCCCGAAGGGCTCACACGTGGGGCCTGTAGCACCTACTTCGTGGCAGCCACATGGCCGGGCTCCGTTGTTATAGAAGAGGGAGAGGGAGGCAGCAGCATTTCGACAGAACAGGGATGAGCTGCCGGGGCTACATGGAGGGGCGAGCGGTGAGGCTGGCTGCCGGCCCAGACCCCCACCCTGGACCCCTGACCTGCCAGAGCCCAGCCCACCTGATGTGGTAGCCCTGGGCTGCGCAGTGGCTGATGAAGTCATAGGATTTGTCCAGGGGCTCCTCCCGGAGGTAGCCAAAGCTGTAGACGTTCTCAGGGACCACGAGGACATAATCCTAGGGGGTGAGGCCTGGTCACTCTCCCGTGGGCCCAGAGCCTGCAGCGGGGAGGCCCCCAGAGGCTGGCTAGGACCAGGGTCCTGCAGGCAGCTCAGAGTCCTGGCAGCAGCAGCACAACCCAGCCCTGGGCCCTGGCTGCTCAGGGGAGGCCACTCCAAGCCACACAGCAGCTTTGGGGGTGTGAGGACGCAGCAGCATTGATGAGACCTCCTGGTGTCTCCCACATCTCTGCTGGTCACGCCTTCCTCCTCCCTCTCCTTCCTGGAGGCCCCACCTCCTCCAGGAAGGCCACCCTGACCAGCAGGTTGCAGGGTGCAGGGTCCAGGGCCCCTTTGGAGCCTCACAAGGTGGATCAGGAGGTCCCCAAAGGCAGGAGCTGCTTTGCTGGCCACAAGGCTGGGCCTCAGCAGGCCCAGGACAGACCCAGCCCAAGTGAACCAGAGTGGTATGACAAGTATAAGAACAGCTGGTCCCTGAGCAGGACACCAGCTGGGACTCACCAGCCAGAGCCAGCGGCCCTCGGGCACACGCACAGTCACAGTGAGCTCGCTGTGGGTCACGTCCAGCAGGGCCTGGCCCTCACACACCACCAGGGTGCGGCAGCCGTAGCCATGTGGACAGAAGCTGGCATTGGCATGGCCTGAGTGGGGGAGAAAGACAGGGTCAGGTGCCCATCTCCAGTGCCCCCAACACACCCAGAGGGTTGAAGACGGCAGCGTCTGGGCAGCCAAGGAGTGCCCGCTAGCCAACGGCCACAGGCATGGGACGTGCCCAAGAGGTCTGCAAGGCTGGCTCCTCATGTCAGGGGGTTTGGCCGCATCATGACCTACAGATGTCACGCAGGACCCCTTTAGGTGCCGGTCAACTCCATGTGCGGGCCCCCAGGCTTGGCCAAGCCAGGAACCAGACAGACACACAGGGCCGCACGTGCTGCCAGCGGCATCCTGGGGCAAGTCCTCAATTTGTCACGTGCCATGGAGCACAACGGGGCTTCCCAACGCACGAGACAGAGGCAAGACCCAGGCTTTTCTGGGAATGTGGGGGACGGGTGGGGGCTGCAGCCTGCAAGGGCAGCTAGTTTGGGAACTGATGGCAGGATAGGATCACGTTGCCTGTCACTCAAAGCAGGCAGCACAGGTCACGCTGTGGCGCAGGCGTTCCAGCCTCATGGTGTGTGGTAGCCCCTCCAGCCCACACCCCAGACACTCACCCTGCCACACGCGGCCGGCGTTGATGAGGACTTCCACGGGGAAGGTGGGGTGGGCGGGCTGGTAGCCGTGCAGCAGGAAGGCGTAGCGGCCCAGCGTGCGCACATGGTTGGTGAAGACCACGGTGGCCTGCAGGGATGGGCCCCAGTGAGCAGGCTGAGCTGTGAGCCCCGGCTGCCCCCTGGACCACCTGCCCTGGGTTGGGGCCCAGAGTCCTGCCCTGACACCGCCGTCCCTCTAGAGATCGTGGCCCTCACCTGGGGCTCACGCAGCAAAGTGGGCTCCACATCAGGGTCCACGGCGGTGGGCGGCCGAGGCTGGGGTCTGGTTGGGGACGTGGCTGGCGTGAGGTCCTGTGCGTGGGTCAGCGGGAGGCCGGGCGGCAGCGGGATCACCTGGCAGTCCCTGAGGATGATAGGCTGGGGCGGCTTCGGGAAGCGCGAGGGCAGACAGGCGGCACTGGTGAGAGCAGTGGGTGAGTCAGAGCCAGCCCTGCCACCGGGCCCTTGGCCGCGCCCCTCCCAGCCCCACTACCTGCTGGGACCAAAGGCTCCGTGGCTGCTGATGCAGCGGACCCGGGGCTCCACGAACTCCGGGCTGAACTCCTCCATGGGCACCAGAGTGACCCCGTGCTGCAGGCAGAGGAATGAAATGCTGCAATGCCCGTGGGGCGGGGAGGATGGGGGGTGCAGGCGGTACAACGCTGGGGCCAGTCACACAACTCAGACCCAGGTAACTGCAAACCCAGGCATCCGACCGAGCCCTGCTCTTTGCAAAAAGCCCTTGCCCCTGTTCCGGCTGCACAAACCCCAGCCCTGAACCAGCGTGTGGGCCAGTTCCTGGGCCCACAGGCCTATGTGGCTCCTCCCATGGCCCTCTTCCTCCCCCTCGTCCTCCCATCCACCACTGTTCCCCCACCCTTATCTCAAGTGCTGCTTGGTGCCACCAGGCTGGGACAGGCCTAGCTCTCCCAGGACCCAGCCCAGGCCAGCGCTCAGTAGGCACAAGCCGCGAATGGGTACTCCCTCCCCGTGCGGCCACACGAGGTTGGTGTCTCGGAACACAGCAACTTATCCGCAGTGGGAGACGCGGCTGCACAGAACATGTTGTGTGGCATTTATAGAGAGTTCCAGGCCAGGTGCGGTGGCTCCTGACTGTAATCCCAGTATTCTGGGAAGCCCAAGTGAGCAGATCACCTGAGGTCGGGAGTTCGAGACAAGCCTGGCCAATATGGTGAAACCCCATCTCTCCTAAAAATACAAAAATTAGCCGGGTGTGGTGGTGAGTGCCTATAGTCCCAGGTACTTGGGAGACTGAGGCACGAGAATCACTCGAACCCAGGAGGTGGAGGTTGCAGTGAGCCAAGATCTTGCCATTGCACTCCAGCCTGGGCGACAGAGCAAGACTCCATCTCAAAAAACAAAAAACAAAAAAGAAAGTTCCAGAACAGGCAACCAACCAACGCTGTCTGTGCCAGGAGGTGGCTGCCCTGGGACCTGGGGGCATCTAGAGTGGGGCCACGTTGTTTCTGGGCCTGGGAGCTGTGACTACAGGTTCTTTCCTGAGCACATGAAACAGCTCGGGGGGACATCAAAAGGGACTGAATCCACAAAGCACTTGCAGGAGGGGTTCCAGAAGAAACATGCTGGGCATGAGTGGGTGCAGCTGCCATGGAGACCTGGGACCCCAACTGTCCTCTCCCCTCTCATGCATGTTTCAAATCTTCTGAAAGAAGCTGACCCCTCGGGGTGGGGGTCTGAGAGGTCTTTACCAGGTAGAAGCGTGCCTGCTCAGCTGTGAGCCTCACGCTGGCCTCTGAGTCCAGGTGGAAGACGGCCAGGCGGTCCTGGGTATCCCGGGCAGTGCCCCGGCACAGGGTGCTGTGGGGGGAGGGTGGTCAGCAGGTGGGGCAGCCCCGGGCGTGCCCTTACTCCAGCCCCACCGGCTCCTACTCACCTGTACAGGCAGGGGTGCAGGGAGAGCAGCCCCTGCTGGGGCGCCCGCTGTGGGGTGTGCACGGCCACACCCACCTCCTGGCGGGCATCCTCATTGGCATACTCCACCACCAGGGCGTAGCGGCCCGGCTGTGGCACTGCCACCTGAAGCTGGACATCCACCTGCAGGGAGGGCAGGGTGACAGGCGGCCCACAACCCTTTGCCCTTCCCACCTCCCTCCCCTCCTACTCCAGCACCTCCCTGACCTCAGGGCCTGCCCCTCAGCTGAGTCCCGCCTTGGCGATGGGACAGCTCCAGGCATGTGGTGGGGGCTGGGCTGTATGTAGAGGCCACAGCCGACCCCATGTACAGACAGGCACCGAGGTCACACACGCAGGAGGCAAGAGGAAGGGGCGCCCTGCCTGGGTGCTGGGCTCCATTGCCTTAGGCAGTGCCCTGTTTCTATAACCTGCCACTGCCACAGGACCCCCAGTCCCTGGGCCAAGGTCCTACAACACCCATTGCTCCGTGGGGTCCCAGAACACTCACATCACTGCCTGTGCAGGTGACCAGTGGTGGGTGCGATGGGCTGAGCTGCTCCGTGGGGCAGGGCCGGGGCAGGCTGTTGTCCTGGCGACACAGGGCCTCCAACCCCGCGGCCGAGGGGAAGCCATCCAGGGGGAGGTGTGTGTAGAGGAGGCAGCTGGGGGGACACAGGCTGTGGTCAGCCCCAGGTCCCCAGAGAGCCTGAGTAGGGAAAGCCAGGCACAGTGGGGGTCCAGGCAGCCCTGACCCCGGTCCCACCGCACGCGTGAACCTCACCTGTCACCAGACTGCTGGGTAGAGGGGCGGTACGTGCAGGCCTCGGTCACCCGCAGCTGCAGGAGTGCTGCCTCGTAGTATGCACTAGGCAGCAGAGCCACGTAGTCCTGCAGGGTAGAGGTAGCGCTAAGAGTGGTGGGCCCCACCCCCTGCCCCTGCTCCCAGCCCTCACTCCAGCCCCTGCCTCACCAGGAGCACCCCTTCAGCCTCCACAAGCAAGGCCCAGGTGCCAGGGTTCAGCACGAAGGGCTCTCCGAAGCCCCTCTGGGGCACAGTGACAAAGGCAGGTTCTGTGCTGGGCGGGAAGGCCACGGGCTGGCTCTGCGCTGTGCCTGGGAGAGGTAGGGGGTGAGACTCCTGAGCCCAGCCCTTGGGGCCACCCCAGGCTACACCCCTGCAGGGTGGGGGATAGGCTGGTCCTACCACCCACATGAGCCAGAGGAAGGTGGCGGGGCTTGGGCGTGGGCTGGGCTGGGTACGGCAGGGCAGGGCAGGGTGGGGCGGGGCGGGGCAGGGTGGGGCGGGGCGGGGCGAGGCAGGGCGGGGCAGGAGCTGCGGCCCAGGGACCCCCACTCACAGTTGGCGCAGGCGGCCGACCTGCCCTCCTCTCTCACAGAGACCCGCCCGCTCACACTCACGGCCCCCCGGTTGACGTATCGGAAGACAAGCCAGAAAAGGTCGGGGGAGGTCAGGCTCAGCCTGGCCACGATCCTGGGCTGGGTGGGCATGAAGTGTCAGGTCACTCTCCCTGACCACCACCAGCCTGAGGTCCGGGCCTTCAAGGGGCCTGCCCACCCCTCCCTGCCAGTCACGCCTGGCTCCACGTCTATGCTGAGCCTGGGAGGGGGAGCACAGCGCCCACCTGGACAGGTGCCATTTGCGCGTAGCCCCTCCAGCTGAAGTTCTCGAACTCAAGGGGGTTGAAGCCAAAGCGCACAGCGTGACCCTCAGGTGTGGCGGCCTCCTCCAGCTCCAGGCGCAGGTGGTGCAGGTCCGGGAGGTAGTGGTCCCTCACAGGCCTGGCCACAGCACGGGCTGGTTAGGTGCAGCCTGGCTATCCCACCTGGCCCTGCACAGCGGCCCCGAATCTCCAGAAAGGGCAAGGCCTCACGTGGGCCCATGGTGAGGGACACAGAGGGGCCTGGAGGATAAGCTGCCTGCCCCGCTCCCTGCCATCTAGTGGGGAAGGGGTACCCACCGGCTGCAGGTGGGGCCCTGGGTGTTGGGGCGGCACCGGCAGGCACCCGTCCTCGGTTCACAGCTCTGGCCCAGGGCACCGCCAGCGTCACACCGGCAGCCTGCGGGGAGAAGGTGGGAGGTGAGAGGCTGCCCAGCCCCCACCCAGCCTCAGGGGCCCCTCACAGCCAGACTGAGAAGCCTGCCTGGGGCTCTCCGGACGATGGAGAGTCCAGAGGGCGAGGGCGAGGGTGAGGGTGAGGGTGAGGGCGAGGGCGAGGGCGAGGGCGAGGGCGAGGGCGAGGGCGAGGGCGGGGGCGCTGGGATCTGTTAGTGTCATCTGCCCGGGTGCAGGACAGGGGAGAGGAAGCCACGCATCTGGGTGGGAGCTGCGCCCCCTCTCCCACACCCTGGCACAGGCTGGCACCAAGGGGCAGCCGTTCATCACCCAGGCCTCATGCTGCCCAGGCTGCACTTGCCCCTCCGGGCCTCGGGTTCCCCAGCATAAACTGAGGGAGGCAGGGCAGTGGTCCAGGACGAGCGAGTAGGCACTCACTGCGGCAGCCGAAATAGTCAGCCTGATCCAGTCCAAAGAAGCCGTCCCTGCAGGCTGCACAGGCCTGGCCACACACGTGGGGCTTGCAGAAGCACTGGCCGGTGCCCTGGGGGCCAAAGGAGGTGGTGTAGTGGGGCAGGGAAGGGTCCTGATCCGCGTGCCCCCAAATCCCCCACACCTTGGTCCTCAGACTCACTGGCTGGCACTCAGTAACTCCACCCAGCGTGCCCCTGGGGTCGCAGCTGCAGCCTGGGGAGAGCAGAGCGGGACTCAGATGCTTGGTGGGGCAGGAGAGCCTGGCTCCAGCCCCCCGAGGAACCCCCATGCACTAACACCCCTCCAGAGCACACTCATGGGCTGCAGCCCCCCAAGGAACCCCCACACAAAAATACCCCCTCCAGAGCACACTCACAGGCTCCAGCCCCCCCAAAGAAACCCCATACCCCAACACTCCCTCTAGGGCACACTCATGGGTGCAGCCCCCCTGAGGAACCCCCATACCCCAATACTCCCTTTTAGGGCACACTCACAGGCTCTAGCCCAAGGAACCCCCAAACCCCAATACTCCCTCAGGGCACACTTGCACCCCCCTGAGGAACCCCACACACTTCCCTTCAGGGCACACTCATGGGTACAATCCCCCGAGGAACCCCATACCCCACCACTGCCTCTACAGCATACTCAGGGACTCTAGCCTCCCCAGGAACCCCTGTACCCCAACACTCCCTCCAGGATACACTCACGGGTACAGTCCCCCAAGGAACCCCTATACCCCAATACTCCCCCTCCAGGGCACACTCACGGGTGCAGCCCTCGGGGTTGCTGGGGCTTAGTCCCCAGAACCCAGGTTTGCAGCGGTCACAGCTCGGCCCCTCCACGTTAGCCCGGCACACACAGGGAGCCTGTGCCTGGGAGAGGACAAGAAGGCAGGTCAGAGTGGCTCCCTGCTCTCCCGCCCACAAACCTCAGCCATAGAGCCCGGAGAAGGGCTAGTAAGGGCTGAGAGCCCTCACCTGCCCCCGCCCCACTCACAAGAGTCACCTGCAGTGGGGACAGAGGACCAGCCTAAGCAGCAGACAGGCCCTGGGGTTGCCATGGCAACTGAGCAGCAGGCAGGAAGCCCTGGTCTCACCGGGCTGGGGACTTTTAGCTTGACCTGTGTCCCCACCCACCTCCCACACACGAGCAGATTTGGGCTCACCTCAGGAAGGGCAGGATCCACCAGAGCCAGACCGGCAGGATGGCAAGAGCCAGCTGTGACGAGAGGACCAGGCCTTGGTCATTCCCTGGTGACCAACCCTGAAGGCCAAGGGCGTCCCAGGCCCAGCCAGAACCCACAGTCCCACGGGAGCTGAGGACCAGCACAGGTGCCCCTCATCCACATGGACAGCCTGAAAACACACACCTCCCTGCTCCCTCTGCAGCAACAGACGTGCCACCCCACCACACAGCACCTGCTCATGGACACGCACGCAAACGTGGATACCCGTGGACATTCCACACGCAGTGTGTGACACACATCTGAACAAGGTACGAACACAGAGCATGGAGACGTAGTCGCAGTACACACAGCACATAGATGCATGTGAACAGCATCACAGGAAGGCAGGCAGCATGTGAACAGCACACAGACCCACAAACAAGCCCGGCACCTGGTGCACACAGCCACCTGCCCACTCACCTTCGCAGTAAGGGAAGTTGTAGGCACCTGGCGCACATGTGTCACACCGCAGCCCCGTCACGCGGGGCCGGCAGCTGCATTGCCCACTCCGGGGGTCGCAGGCTGCGTGCAGGGAGCCTTCGGCAGAGCAGTGGCAGGCTGCGGACAAGGATAGTTGTGGGCATGCAGTGGAGACCGCACCCGCCTCCCCCCGCTTCCTCCCTAGGCACTCACGGACACAGCTCGGGAAGCCATGGAAGCCGGGGCTGCATTCCTGGCAGGCGGTGCCTGTGTAGCCGGCGCGGCAGTGACACAAACCTCCTGCCCCGCAGAGCTGGTCCAGGGCTCCCCGGGGATCGCAGGTGCACACTGCGGGGGAACAATGGGGTCAGGCCCTGGCGTCATGTGGGTGGCAGAGCCCCTTCCTGCCCTGGCCCTCTGCTCACGTTGGCAGTTGGGGAAACCGTGGTAGCCAGGGTGGCACTGGTCACAATGAGGTCCAGCAAACCCAGGCTGGCATGGGCAGCGGCCGGCCTCGTCACAGCCCTCGGGCAGGGTTCCTGCAGGGCTGCAGCCGCACACTGCAGAGTGGAGCGGGTGTCATGGTAGGCCAGGCCCACGAGCCTCCCCCACCCGTGCCCACATGGAGAGGTGCTACTCACACTGGCAGAGAGGGAAGTGGAAGTAGCCAGGGGCACAGCGATCACATGTGGCCCCCTCGAAGCCCTCTCGGCACCTGCACTGGCCTGTGTCAGGGTCACAGCGGTCATCGGCCACTCCAGGGCTGGAACACTGGCAGGCTGCAGGGAAGGGCGGCCCACATGCTTGGTCAGAGTCACCAGGCCCCTGGTGTCCGCCTCGAGAGCAGGTGGAGGTTGAGCGGGGACAGGGGACTCACGCTGGCAGCCGGGGCCATAGAACCCTGGCACGCAGAGCTCACAATGGGTGCCTTGGAAGTTGGGTTTGCACACGCAGCGTCCCACTCTCGGGTCCTTCCGGCAGGCGTTGCCCTGGGTCCCTGCCGCGCTGCAGTCACAATCTGGAGGGTGGGGACAGGCAGGGGAGTCTCAGATGCCCTGCAGACCCCAGTACGCCCCTCCTGGCAAACCTTCCCTCTCCACAAACTCATTTTCTTACACTTTTACATGACATTAACTAGAAAATAAAAGAATAAAAATCCCAATAAGGGAGAGGCGTGTTTGGGAAAACAGTGGCATGCAACAAAGTCAGGCCAACTATCAAAACGCTTCATTAGTTATTTGTTATGTAGATTCCAAGTTAGCTGCAAGCATTAACACAAAGAGAAAATACAAACAAATCAAAACAAGCTGCAAAGCAAATTATAGTTTCTTTAGAAACAACATCGGGCGTTGAGAAGAAGGTAGAAAGAATGCACCAATGTCTTAGGCATGAAAGGAGAGTTGTAAACATGCTTCAGTTTTTGTACTGATACAAAAATAAAGGTTCAATACTTGTCAGAAGTGTAAGAGTAACCATTGGTCAGACCAGAACACAGAGAGCTTGCAAACTCTCCCCAGAGAGGAAACAGTAGCAAAAACAAAAAAACGCACCAAAATCAAAGCACATTTTCTTGCTCTAATTTGTCAGACTCAGGAAAAGAAACATTTCAGGAGAAAAGAAGAAATGGTAAGAGGGCAGGCGCAAGCCCGAACTGACAGTGGCGAGGAGGATCGTGGGGCTGGGTTGTCTCCTTCAGAAGATAAAAACCGAAGACATCAGCGTGACCAAGAGGAAACTCCAGTCATAGCCTCTTGAAAGAGAGTACCTTAAACCAATGCCTCAGGTGGTAAACCGAGAGCTCTGTGCAGGGAGCTGGGGCGGACGCAGACACGGAGGTGAGTGAGGATGGAAGGCACGGTGGTAATGAGACAGAGGGAAGCTCGGGCACGCCACCCAGTGGGGCAGCAGAAACGAACCTCTAGGAGCAGGTAACGTGCCCGTGTCCTGGGGGTGAGGGAAGCTAAAACTATAAAACGGCAAGGAGAATTTGGCAAAACTGAGTCAGAGAGACAAAGACTGGATGGAGATACATAGTTAGAACGGGATCGCTCAGAGGGACAGCAATTAAGCATGGGTACTGTGGGTTTGAAGAGCATAATGAACAAGCCTGCTTTGTTTGTTTGTTTTTTTGAGATGGAGTTTTGCTCTTGTTGCCCAGGCTAAAGTGTAATGGTGCCATCTTGGCTCCACCTCAAACTCTATCTCCCGGGTTCAAGCCATTCTCCTGCCTCAGCCTCCTGAGTAGCTAGAATTACAGGCATGCGCCACCGTGCACGGCTAATTTTGTATTTTTAGTAGAGACGGGGTTTCTCCATGTTGGTCAGGCTCGTCTCGAACTCCTGACCTCAGGTGATCTTCCCACCTCAGCCTCACAAAGTGCTGGGATTACAGGCGTGGGCCACTGTGCCTGGCCACAAGCCTGCTTTAACATGCCAAATCGGTACTTCATAGAGAACACACGTTCCTGTCCAGTGTTCCTGGAACAATCGAAAAGTGGTCACGCTCTAGATTAGAAACAAAGAAAATCTCAAATTCCAAAGACAAAAGGCAGAAACTGCCAGGCACAGCGGCTTACGCCTGTAATCCCAGCACTTTGGGAGGCTGTGGTGGGTGGACCACCTGAGGTCAGGAGTTCGAGACCAGCCTGGCCAACACGGTAAAACCCCATCTCTACTAAAAATACAAAATCTACCCAGGTGTGGTGGCGGCGCCTGTAATCAATCCCAGCTACTCAGGAGGCTGAGGCAGGAGAATCGCTTGAACCTAGGAGGCAGAGGTTGCAGTGAGCCAAGATCGCACAACTGGACGCCAGCCTAGGCAACAGAGACTCTGTGTCAAAATAAATGAATAAATAAATAAAAATTTAAAAAGTCATCACATTCTAGGTTAGAAACAAAGAAAATCTCAAATTCCAAAGACACAAGGCAGAAACTGTCAGTGTGCCAAGTCTAACCACAAGGCAGCAAAACCAGAACTGAACGCCACACAAAGGACAAGAGGGAAACCTCAGCACCTTCAACAGTGACAGGGCGAAAGAAAATAAAACCCCAAATGATAGACTATTAAAAAAAGCCCCAGCAATGAGGACACCCCACATCTCAAACTACAAGAAACCTAGCCAAAGCTATACTCTGAGGAAAATTTATAGCTTTAAACTTGTTTCCCAGCCTCAGGACTGCGGACACTCTGGGCTGGATAACTCTTTGTTCTGTGTGCAGGAGTGGTCCCGGGTTGTAGGATGCTCGCAGCATCCCTAGCCTCTACCCACTGGATCAGTTACATCCATCAATCATCACAACCAAAAACGTCTCCCGACATCATCTGATGCTTCCTGTGGATCAAAGTTACCACTGGCTGAGAACCACTGCTTTAAGTCTTTTTGTTGGGAATGAAGACGGACTAAAAATAACAACTCAAGAAGCTATAAAAAAAAAAAAGAAAAAGGAATAAATCAAAGAAAGTGGATTAAAGAGACTGAATATTAGAAAGGAAAATCTCTCCTCCCAACTAAAGAAAGAAAAACCTCAGCAGGTCTTAGCAAGAGAACTGCAGCTGTACTTTGAACAGACCAATAAACTCAACGAACCTCTGTTAGGTCTGTTCGAACAAAAAAAAAAAAAAAAAAGAAAGAAAGAAAAGAAAGAAAAAAATAAAAATAGATGAGAACAGAAATGAACAGAAATTTTAACTTTACAACAGGCCACTGTGCGTAACTTTATGTCAATACATTTAAAAATCAAAACAAAATACACAATTTGCTAATACAAATAATCAAACCTGACTTAAGATGACATAGAAAAATGGCTCGGCATGGTGGCTTACGCTTGTATTGCCAGTACTTTGGGAGGCTGAGGCAGGTCGATCACTTGTGGTCAGAGTTCGAGACCAGCCTGGCCAACATGGTGAAATCCTGTCTCTACTAAAAATACAAAAAATTGGCCAGGCATGGTGGCGGCCACCTGTAATCCCAGCTACTCGGGAGGCTGAGGGGGGAGAATCACTTGAACCCAGGAGGTGGAGGTTGCAGTGAGCCGAGACTGCACAACTGCACTCCAGCCTGGTGACAGAGTGAGACTCTGTCTCAAAAAAAAAAAAAAAAGATGAGGTAGAAAACTGAATACAATAGCCACAGAATACATTAAAACCTTAATTTAAGATCTCTGTTGAAAAACAGGTATCAGGACCAAAGGGTTTTGTAAGTTTGACCAGACTTTTAACAAGTAGATAATTTCTGTGATTTTTAAACTGATCGGGAACATAAAAAAGTGTGGATCATTTCCCAAGTATTTTTCAAAACCAAAACAATCTCACTTGTGAATTTAGACAAAATAAAATATTTATGTTCAACACTATGTCTCCGTTAGGAAAGACAATACAGTTCATTGTAATGAACACATTGAAAGTGAATACTGTACAGTCACAGGTAATTACTGCCTGCTTACCATGGCCCAGTAGCGAAAAGATACATTGTCAGTAGTTTACACCAGGGATTAGCAAACTAGTCTATGGACTCCTCGCTGGCTTTTGTAAATAAAGTTGTATTGGAATGCCACCAAGCCCACTGGTGAATACATGGTTCTATGGCTGCTTGCAAGCTACAGCTGGCAATGGCAGAGCTGAGGAGTTTCCCCACAGGGATCACACAGCCCTGAGTCTATGACATTTACTGTCTGGACCTTTTCAGACAGTTTGTTGACCCCTGGTTTATACAACTGATGAAAAACTAAACATTTTCACGTAAAAAAGAAAACCATCACAGAACCAGCAGACAAGAGAATTCCTGGGAAAGGGAGTAGAATCTAAATCTGACCCAGCCAGAGATTCAGTAGAACAACATGGGTAGATTCACCTAAAAATTTACAAAATCAGAACACAGAAAAAAGCTCCCCAAAAAATAAGGAGCAAATGACCCATCAGGAGAAAAACACAAATCTTATAAGAAATAGGTGATACAGGCCGGGCGCAGAGGCTCACGCCTGTAATCCCAACACTTTGGGAGGCCGAGGCGGGCAGATCTCTTGAGGTCAGGAGTTCCAAACCAGCCTGACCAACATGGAGAAACCCTGTATCCACTAAAAATACAAAAATTAGCCAGGCATGGTGGCGCATGCCTGTAATCCCAGCTACTTGGGAAGTTGAGGCAGGAGAATCACTTGAACTCGGGGGCAGAGGTTGCGGTGAGCTGAGATTGCAGCATTGCACTCTAGCCTGGGCAACAAGAGCGAAACTCCATCAAAAAAAAAAAAAAAAACAAAAAAAACCACGAAAAACAAAGCAGTAGAAAAGTCAAGAAGATTCAAGCTTACAGAGTAGTCAAAGCGCAGCTAAAAACGACGCAATATCGTGCCAGGCGTGGTGGCTCATGCCTGTAATCCCAGCACTTTGGGATGCCAAGGTGGGTGGATAACCTGAGGTCAGGAGTTCGAGACCAGCCTGATCAACATGGAGAAACCCTGTCTCTACTAAAAATATAAAATTAGCTGGGTGTAGTGGTGCACGCCTGTAATCCCAGCTACTCGGGAGGCTGAGGCAGAAGAATCGCTTGAACCTGGGAAGCAGAGGTTGTAGTGAGCCAAGATCACGCCATTGCATTCCAGCCTAGGCAAAAAGAGCGAAACTCCATCTCAAAAAAAAAAAAAAAAGATGTAATATCAAATACAATCTAAGACCCCACTCACTGGGAAAGATGCCATGCTTTTACGTCCTGTCATGAAAGGGAAAAACCCTACCAACTAGACTGTGATATGCCATCAAGCAAAAGACGGGTCCCAATTCCAGAAACACTAAAAAGCGAGGGAATGTGGCTCTAACTTGAGAATATTTTTTGTCTATCAAGCTGACGTGATAGACTCTGCTATGCGGTAATGGCAGTGATTCGGTCAGCAGGTGCCGTGCTGCTCTGTGACTGTGACTGTATGCTGGGAGACTTTTTTTTTTTTTTATTTTTTGAGACAGAGTTTTGCTCTTGTTGCCCAGGCTGGAGTGTAGTGGCGCGATCTCAGCTCACTGTAACCTCTGCTTTCTGCGTTCGAGCGATTCTTCTGTCTCAGTCCCTGAGTAGCTGGGATTGCAGGCATGCGCCACCACGTCTGGCTAATTTTTGTATTTTTAGTAGAGACATGGTTTTCCCATGTTGGCCAGGCTGGTCTCGAACTCCTGACTTTGTGATCTGCCCGCCTCGGCCTCCAAAAGTACTGGGATTACACGAGCCACTGCACCCAGCTGACTTTTTTTGATTTGGTTTTTCTTGTTTGTTTGTTTGTTTTTGTGTCAGAGTCGCCCAGGCTGGAGTGCAGTGGTGCAATCTCAGCTCACTGCAAGCTCTGCCTCCCAGGTTCATGTCATTCTCCTGCCTCAGCCTCCCGAGTAGCTGGGACTACAGGCACCCGCCACCATGCCTGGCTAATTTTTTTTCATATTTTTAGTAGAGACGGGGTTTCAGTGTGTTAGCCAGGATGGTCTCGATCTCCTGACCTCGTGATCTGCCCGCCTCGGCCTCCCAAAGTGCTGGAATTACAGGCATGAGCCACCACACCCAGCCTTTTTTTAAAATTTATTTTTTGAGATGGAGTCTTGCTCTGTCACCCAGGCTGGAGTGCAACGGTGGATCTCAGCTCACTGCAACCAGGTTCAAGCGATTCTCCTGCCTCAGCCCCCCCAAGTAGCTGGGATTACAGGTGCACGCACCACCACGCCTGGCTAATTTTTGTATTTTTAGTAGAGACAGGGTTTCACCATGTTGGTCAGGTTGGTGTTGAACTCCTGACCTCAGGTGATCCATCCGCCTCGGCCTCCCATAGTGCTGGGATTACAGGTGTGAGCCACTGTGCCCGGCCAGTTTTCTACCTCATCTTAGTAATGCTTTATCACAGCATTATTTTTTAAAAAAAGAACCTCGATTTCCAACCACTGGGGGTTGTTTAAATACTTAATTAGTCCCTATGAAACGGACCATAAGACAATGTGTTTACAGGATTGTGGCTGGGACGTACAGGGTGCAGAGCGCATGGCGACGCCTGTGAAAGAGAAGTGCTTGTGAAAGAGAAGTGCTTGTGAAAGAGAAGTGCTTGTGAAAGAGAAGTGCTTGTGAAAGAGAAGTGCTGTGTACAGAGAGTATTCAGGCGCTGTGTAGAGGTAGTGGAATTGTGGATAACTTTTTTTTTTTTTTTTGAGATGGAGTTTTGCTCTGTTGCCCAGGCTGGGGTGCAGTGGTGTGATCTTGGCTCACTGCAACCTCTGCCTCCTGGGTTCAAGCAATTTTCCTGCCTCAGCCTCCCAAGTAGCTGGGATTACAGGTGCCCGCCACCATGCCCAGCTAGTAGAGACAGGGTTTCACCATGTTGGCCAGGCTGGCCTTGAACTCCTGACCTCAGATGATCCACCTGCCTTGGCCTCCCAAAGTGCTGGGATTACAGGTGTGAGCCACCGCGCCCGGCCACCAATTTTCTTTTTTTAGACAAGGTCTCACTCTGTTGCCCAGGCTGGAGTGCTGTGGTGTGATCATGGCTCACTGCAGCCTCAGCCTTCCAGGCTCAAGCAATCCTCCCACCTCAGTCTCCAGAGGAGCTCAAACTACAGACACACACCAGCACGCCCAGCTAATTTTTGTATTTTCTGTAGAGACAGGGTTTCACCATGTTGCCCAGGCTAACTTTTTTCTTTGGCTTTATGCCTACCTATATTTCTGAAAGTTTTCCAGTGTGAATATGCATAATTTGCATAAGAAGAAATAAACCAAAAATAAAGTGACCAAATGAAAATTCTCCTTTTCTCCAGGAACTTCCTGTGAGGCTGCCCCATGGCTCCAGGGCAGGTCAGGGACCTGGGGGCCTCAAGGACACTTACTCACAATCTGGCCGGCTGGCAGCACCTGCTCCCTGGTGTCATTGGAGGACAAGGGCGTCGCTGAGGGGAAGAGACACGCGTGTTGGCCAGGTCTGCTTAGAACCCCAGCACCCCACACCCCCTGCCACCCTTGGTTTCTCAGCACAATCGGAGATGCAGGCAGGACAACAGGGTCCATCCCAGGGAATCCCCCCACCCCTTGCAGGGCTCCTGGAGTCCAGCAGGCAGCGGTGTCTGTTCGGACACCCCTGGCAGGTGCTCACGGTAGCAACTTGGGAAGCCCGTGAAGCCCTCGGCACACACGTCGCACCGCTCCCCAGAGAAGTTGGGCTGGCAGTAGCAGCGACCCGTCAGGTCCTCGCAGGTGCCATCCGTGAAGTTGGACTCGCAGTTGCAGCCTGGGCAGGGGCAGGAGCCGGGTAAGCCTGGAGCTACCAGGACCCAAGGGGTGGGCTCCAAGATGGGGCAGTCTCTACCTCCCTGCCAGGGCTGTGGGGACGAGGGCTACAGCCAGGCCCCCTGGGGGAACATGAGGGCTGGGGACCCGCCCCGTGGCCTGGGAGGCTCCTTCCTGGGCTGGCCTGGAAGCTCAGGACATCCCCTCCAAAGCAACCCCAAAGGCCCAAGAATGCCTCTTTCCGGGCAGACCCTGAGACCCAGGACACTCGCCCAGCTGAGCCCACTCACGGCGGCAGACGTGGGGCGAGTCAAGCGGGTGGTCAGGAGAGCGGTAGAAGCCTGGTAGGCAGCGCTCACAGTTGACGCCGGTGGTGTGGTGCTGGGGGTGCAAGGGCCATTGAGTCCAGGGAGGTCCCTGCCTCGCCTCAGGGCCAGTTCATCCCCAGCCCTCTAGCCCAGCCCACCTGGCAGTCGATACAGACACCCCCGCCCTGATAGGTGCCATCCAGGCTCTGGCTGGCATGGCGCCGGTCCACCTCAGGGTCGTAGTAACAGTCGGTGGCGTGGCCGTGGCAGTTGCAGGCTAGAGAAAGGGAGACCAGCTGTCAGCATGCCCTCCACAGGCCCAGGCACCGGGGCACTCTCATGGGTCAGGGTGTGGGCAGGACACGCAGGTGTAGGAGGAGGTACTCACACTGGCACTCATTGGCACTGCTGGCAGTCGCAGGCTTCCACGGCTGCTGGTTGAAGCTGGGGCAGCAGCGGTCACAGGTGCTCCCGCAGGTGTTGTGCTGGCAGGTGCACTGCAGCCTGTGGGGTACACAGGAGGGGGGCTCAGGCCCATCCTGGAGGCAGGTGGCAGGTGCTTAGTCCCTTCCCCAAAGGGGCCTGGGATCCCCTCAACGGCTTGGCTTGCCGAAGGGACACGGTCCCCCGCTGCTCTGTTTCTCCAGCTGTCAGGCAGCAAGCGCTGGCCCAGACTCAGCATCCCCCAGCCAGTGGCTCTGGCGCAGCTCTCCCAGGCTGGGGTAATGCACACAGGGAAAGAGGCGGTGGAGGACAGGGTCTCACAGTTGCAGGAGCTGTGCAGGGCCCAATCCCAGGGCACACCAGAAGCACAGAGATAAACCCTGCTAAAGATCTTGCAGAGAAACAATGTGGCAGGTCAGCAAAAAGAGCCCTGAGAACCTCACAAAACAGAGTAATCTAGTAGAAGCCAGAGAAAAATGTTAAAAATGGTCATAAAGAAATCTAAAACATAGGCCGGGTGCGGTGGCTCACGCCTGTAATCCCAGCACTTTGGGAGGCCGAGGCAGGCAGATTACAAGGTCAGGAGATCAAGACCATCTGGCTAACAAAGTGAAACCCCGTCTCTACTAAAAAAAAAAAAAAAAAAAAAAAAAAAAACTAGCCGGGAGTGGTGGTGGGCACCTGTAGTCCCAGCTACTCGGGAGGCTGAGGCAGGAGAATGGCGTGAACCCGGGAGAAGGAGCTTGCAGTGAGCCGAGATCGTGCCACTGCACTCCAGCCTGGGAGACAGTGTGATATTCTGTCTCAAAAAATAAAATAAAAAAGATATACAAAACATAATAAAAAAAATAACACTATGGAAAACAGGTAGATATGAAAAAGAACCAATCAGAACTTCTAGATATGAAAAATGAAACTATAAAATTAAAGACTCAATGGATGGGCTAAACAGCAGAACAGACACAGTGGAAGAGAAATTTAGTGAAGTGGAAAAGGAGCTAAAGAAGCCATCCAGAAGATAACTCAGAAAATAAAGAGAGAGGAAATAGAAATTATGAGAAGGAAACCAGAAGGTGTTCCTGTATCTAACTGGGACTTCAGGGAAGAAGAGGTAGGAAAGGGAGCCAACAGTCAGAGAGAAAGAATGGCCAAGGATGGTCTTGAATTAATAATGAACACATGGCCAGGCACAGTGGCTCATGCCTGTAATCCCAGCACTTTGGGAGGCCGAGGCAGGTGGATCACGAGGTCAGGAGATCAGGACCATCTTGGCTAACATGGTGTAACCCCTGCCTCTACTAAAAATACAAAAAAAATGGCCAGGCGTGGTGGCTTATACCTGTAATCTCAGCACTTTGGGAGGCTGAGGTGGGCGGATCACGAGGTCAGGAGATCGAGACCATCCTGGCTAACACGGTGAAACCCCGTCTCTACTAAAAATACAAAATATTAGCCGGGTGTGGAGGCGGGCGCCTGCAGTCCCAGCTACTCGGGAGGCTGAGGCAGGAGAATGGCGTGAACCCGGGAGGCGGAGCTTGCAGTGAGCCAAGATCGGGCCACTGTAGTCCAGCCTGGGAGACAGAGTAAGACTCCATCTCAAAAAAAAAAAAAAAAAAAGTGAGTCCTGAGCAAGAAAAAATCCGAATCCTCGACACAACACAACAAATCTGCAGAACGCCAATGGCAAAAAGACCATAAAAAAATCCTGGAGAGGAAGACGACCCACAGAAGATTAGCAACGGCAGGGACAACGGACTCTCCCAAGCACCTGGAGAGGTGAAGAGACAGTCAAATCATTTCTCCAAAGTGCTGAGAGACACAGTTGTCAACCACGAATTCTACAGTCAGCTCAACTATCATTCAAGAGGGAGGACAAAACAGCCATTTTCAGACAATTTCGGATAGGCTGTCATGGAATAAAAAAATTACAGGGTGCATTTTAGGAAGGAGGAAGCAGCAACCCAGGGGATGATAATGGTGATGGTGGGGGCGATGATGGTGATGGTGGGGGGATGATGGTGATGGTGGGGGGATGACGGTGATGGTGGGGGGATGACGGTGATGGTGGGGGGACGATGGTGATGATGGTGATGGTGGGGGGATGACGGTGATGGTGGGGAGATGATGGTGATGATGGTGGGGTGATGATGGTGATGGTGGGGAATGACGGTGATGGTGGGGGGATGATGGTGATGGTGGGGGGATGACGGTGATGGTGGGGGGATGATGGTGATGATGGTGATGGTGGGGGGATGATGGTGATGGTGGGGGGATGATGGTGATGATGGTGATGGTGGGGGGATGATGGTGATGGTGGGGGGATGATGATGGTGATGGTGGGGTGATGATGGTGATGGTGGGGGGATGACGGTGATGGTGGGGGGATGATGGTGGGGTGATGACGGTGATGGTGGGGAGATGATGGTGGGGTGATGATGGTGATGGTGGGAGGGATGACGGTGATGGTGGTGATGGTGGGGGCGATGATGGTGATGGTGGGGTGATGATGGTGATGGTGGGGGGATGACGCTGATGGTGGGGGGATGATGGTGATGATGGTGGGGTGATGATGGTGATGGTGGGGGGATGATGGTGATGGTGGGGGGATGACGGTGATGGTGGGGTGATGATGGTGATGATGGGGTGATGATGGTGATGGTGGGGGGATGACGGTGATGATGATGGGGTGATGATGGTGATGGTGGGGGGATGACAGTGATGGTGGGGTGATGACGGTGATGATGGGGGGATGACGGTGATGGTGGGGGGATGACGGTGATGGTGGGGTGACGGTGATGATGGGGTGATGACGGTGATGATGGGGGAATGACAGTGATGGTGGGGGGATGACGGTGATGGTGGGGGGATGACGATGATGGTGGGGGGATGACGGTGATGATGGTGGGGTGACGATGGTGATGGTGGGGTGATGATGGTGATGGTGGGGTGATGATGGTGATGATGGGGGGATGACGGTGATGGTGGGGGGGATGACGATGGTGGTGGTGATGGTGGGGGGATGACGGTGATGGTGGTGATGGTGCGGGCGATGATGGTGATGGTGGGGGGATGACGATGGTGGTGGCGATGGTGGTGGTGATGGTGGGGCGATGATGGTGATGGTGGGGTGATGATGGTGGGGTGATGATGGTGATGATGGTGGGGTGATGATGGTGATGGTGGGGGGATGACGGTGATGGTGGGGTGATGATGGTGATGATGGTGGGGGTGATGATGGGGTGATGATGGTGGTGATGGTGGGGTGATGATGGTGGTGATGGTGGGGTGATGATGGTGGTGATGGTGGGGTGATGACGGTGATGATGGTGGGGTGATGACGGTGATGGTGGGGGGATGACGGTGATGGTGGGGGGATGACGGTGATGGTGGGGGGATGACGGTGATGGTGGGGGGATGATGGTGGTGATGGTGGGGTGATGATGGTGGTGATGGTGGGGTGATGACGGTGATGGTGGGGGGATGACGGTGATGGTGGGGGGATGACGGTGATGGTGGGGGGATGACGGTGATGGTGGGGTGATGATAGTGGTGATGGTGGGGTGATGATGGTGGTGATGGTGGGGTGATGACGGTGATGGTGGGGTGATGATGGTGGTGATGGTGGGGTGATGATGGTGGTGATGGTGGGGTGATGATGGTGGTGATGGTGGGGTGATGATGGTGATGGTGGGGGGATGATGGTGATGGTGGGGTGATGATGGTGATGGTGGGGTGATGATGGTGATGGTGGGGTGATGATGGTGATGGTGGGGGGATGACGGTGATGGTGGGGTGATGATGGTGGTGATGGTGGGGGGATGATGGTGATGATGGTGGGGTGATGGTGGGGTGATGATGGTGATGGTGGGGGGATGACGGTGATGGTGGGGGGATGATGGTGATGGTGGGGGGATGATGGTGATGGTGGGGGGATGATGGTGATGGTGGGGTGATGATGGTGATGGTGGGGTGATGATGGTGGGGGGATGATGGTGATGATGGGGGGATGACGGTGATGGTGGGGGGGATGACGATGGTGGTGGTGATGGTGGTGGGGATGACAATGGTGGTGGTGATGGTGGGGGGATGACAGTGATGGTGGGGGTGATGATGGTGATGGGGGGGTGGTGATGGTGATGATGGGGGGATGACGGTGATGGTGGGGGGGATGACGATGGTGGTGGTGATGGTAGGGGGGATGACAATGGTGGTGGTGATGGTGGGGATGATGACAGTGATGGTGGTGATGGTGGGGGGATGACGGTGATGGTTGTGATGGTGGGGGCAATGATGGTGATGGTGGGGTGATGATGGTGGGATGATGATGGTGATGGTGGGGGTGATAATGTTGATGATGGTGATGGTGGGGTGACGATGTTGGGGTTGGGGTGGGAGTAAGGTGATGGTGGAGGTGAAGAGACAGAGAGGAGCTGGCTGAAGACACGGAGTCCCCTTCCCTGGAGGAGAGGTGGGGTGGTGGGTAAAGGGTGCAGGGAGAACACGGGCAGGCTGATGTTTTGGGACACTGGTGTGTGACCAGGTGATGGTAACAGAGTCTGTGGTTCCAGGAAAGATGCCCAGTTACCCCTGTTTGCACCTGCAGGGAGAGCTGAGCTCAGTCCACACCCAGGTGTGGTGAGTCAAGGGATGGCAATGTCTTCCCTGCAGGCCAAGGCAAGCCCTGGCTCCTGCAACCTTCCTCTCCTCAGAGGCCCATTTGGCTGCCTGGTGGGTTCCATTCCCAGCTGTCACAAGCTGTGTCCCCACTTGGCACTTAATTTCCCAGGACAACTTAGCTCTGCTGGAGCTCAGCAGCCTGAAGCCGTGCTGGCAGCAACAGGTGCCCAGGGTGGGTCCCCAGGGCCCACAGCTCCTGGAAAACAGCCCACGTCCTCCAGCTCAGGAGACCGTGCCACTCCTCCCCTCAGCCACATCCGAAGGGGCCAGGGCTCCCGCCTCTGCTCGGCACCGGCCATGGGAATGGGAGTGAACCTGTCCTATCTGAGCTCCACCCGCCTCCCCACCTCCCCTGTAAACTGGAGCTTGGACAGAGCCGTAAGACCCCAGCAGAAAGCAGGGGGCATGTCCTAAATCCAAGCGCATGAAGCTGGGCTGCACGGTTTCAGGAACTAGATGACCCCTGGCGGCTCTCTGCTGGGGGTCCAGGAGCCTCGTCACACGCTCAGCCTCGGCTGCACCACTCTGAGTGGCTTCTGTCCAGCCCCATGCCTGCACTGCCACCCTCGGGTGTTACACCCTCCAGGTTGAGTACTGGTTTGCGTGCTTCCCAGCTGCCTCCCCCAGAACAGGTGCTCCTGTGGCTGGACTGGGGTCTCACCCTCTGTTCCCATTCCCAGGAAAAGGGCCAGCATGTGTTAGGCGCTCAACACACAGCTGCTGGCTGACGGAACAGAGGGAGGGAGGAAAGGACAGATGTGCCCCGGGGCTGCTTCTCCGCAGAATGAGCCCAGCCCTACCTTACTGAGGATTCTGGGTGGGGCCCAGGAATGTGCAGGTGCCAGCACCAGGGCCGCTGCCCGTTCTGTGCGGGGCTCCCGGGAGGTAGACGCTCTGTAGTGCCCTTGGCTGCCCCCGAAAGCAGGCACACAGGGCATAGCAGACGTGGGGTTTTGGCTACCCCCACCCCGCCATCCCCATCCTGGGCCTTGGTCCCTGCTTGGTTGGAGTGAAGGTGAGGGCTGGGGGCAGCAGGGAAGTTGTCTGTTGTGTCCTGAAAGGTTGGGGGAGCTGAGTGGGCACCCCTAAAGTGAATGAGGGCTGCCTCGGCAGGTAGTGGGCACCTGTCCATTCCAGAGCACGCAGACGTGGACTCGGGAATCAACCATCCTCATCACTGACTCTCCTCACAGGGCCCCGGGGGTCCGCCATTGTGGGAAGGCCAGCTGGCCTGGGGGTCCGGAGAGCCCTGCCTCTGCCAGCAGCAGGGCAAGGCTCCCCCAAACCAAGATGGGGCACCTTGGGGAGGCTGCACACGCCCTGGCCTCCACATCGCCGCACAGATGAGAAACTGAGGCCCGCGCAATGGTGGTCAGTTCAGGTCACACAGAGAACAAGGTCGTGGTGGGCCATGGAACCAGGTCACCCACCCTCAGGTTAGGCAGGGGTGACAAGGACAGGCAGGGAGCTGAGAACTGCACCTGAACGGGGCCTCCCCTGAACGGGGCCTTCCCTGAACGGGGCCTCACCTGAACGGGTCTGTGGGGTCTTTGGCATCACAGGCATCCGCGTGGCCGTGGCAGACACAGCGGCCTCCGATGCTGATGTCCTTGATGCTGTAATAATACTGCACCCGCAGGCCCTGTGAGCGCCAGGCAGCCAGGCCTCACCCACCCCAAGGCCCGGGTCCACCCAGCCAGTCCCCCTCCCCTGTCTGGGCCACGGGCAGCTCACCCGGCGGGTGACCGTGGGGTCTCGCAGCGCCTTCCCCATGAGGTGGCCCAGCAGCGTGTTGGTGCGCAGGAAGCGCAGGCGGATGTTAGTGGCCTTGGTGAACTCACGCAGCAGCGGCGAGTAGGAGAAATTCATGGCGCCTGGGCGCCCATTCACCAGGGACACCACGATCTGTGGGCGGTACGCGGTGAGGCCAGTGTGGCCCCAGCCCCCAACCCCTGCACGGCGCTGCCCCTCCTGGGCCCACCTCTCCCTTCTCCAGCTCCACTCGGTACTACCCACCTCGGCCCACCTCTCCCTTCTCCAGCCCCACACCGCGCTGCCCTTCCCCGGCCCACCTCTCCATTCTCCAGGGGCACGATGCGCGAGTACTCGGTGGTGCAGATGGCCGCGTCGTCCCGTGTGATGCGTTCCAGAGTCTGTGGCCCAAACCGCTCCAGACAGTCCCTCTTGGAGGCTGCGGGGAATGGTGGGAGGGGAGGGCGCTGGATCACCAGGAAATCCTGGGCCCCGCAGTGCCCCGGGGCCCTTGATGTCTCTGGGCCTCGCCACCGAGGCTCCCACAGGCCAAGAGGCCGTGTGACAGAGACCACAGCTCGCTGGCTGAAGGGGCCTGACCCGTTGGACTGCACTGCCCTCCACCGCTCTGCCTGGCATGCTTTGAGAGCGAGTGACTCCCCCAGTGACTATCCTCACTCCCTTCCTCGGGGACAGACGCCTACTGCCCATCACTGACCTGCCCCTCCCCCATCCTCAGGCCAGGAAACTTTTGGTGACATGTGACCAGGCCTGCCAGCACTCATTCCCACCAGCATGACTGGTCAGGGTGGCATGGGGCCAAGGATGGCCAGCGTACGGGTGCTCGGACACCAGTACTCCTGACACAGGTGGCTGAGCTGGCAGGAAGTGAGGTGGGAGCTGTCAGGGCCCTTCTGTCACCACGGGGAGCAGCCAGCACATGAAGTCATCCAGAGGCAGCCAAGAGATGGCACCAGAGATTCCTGGCGCCATAGCCCTTGGACCCAGCTGTGCCCGACACCAAGGACAGAAGCCAATAAATCCCCATGGGCCTTCAAGTCCTTGTCTGACAGTCGTGACCACAGCAGCTGGGTGTGAGGGCAGGGCTGGGTGTTCGGAGACCTTCAGAAGCCTGGTCATGGAGGGCCTGCCCAGGGACCCCCTCCGCCTCGCCCCCCAGGCCCCGTGGCGGCAGAGACTCACAGGCAAAGAACTGCCAGGGCTGGTAGGTGCGGCCGAAGTCCATGGACCGCTCCAGCACCCAGAGGTCCGGCCGCGGTGAGTTGGCAAACTTGATGAGGACGTAGGCCACGTGGAAGACCTGCGGGCCGAGAGGGCGTCAGGGGAGCCAGGAGCACCTGGATTCCCACGCTGTCAGGGGCCTGGCTCCTTTTCTGCCCCTCAGGTGAGGCCACAGCAGGGGATGTGGTACCCTCACCACACAGGGGGCAACTCTGGGTTTGCCTGCATGGGGCAGACGAACCCAGGGGAGAGGGCTCCCCAGGGATGGAGATGAACCCCCGGGAACCAGCCCTCCTGGAAGGGCACCCCGCCTGTGCTCAGGACCAACGCACTGCCTCCTCCCCTTCCCTGCTGCAGGAGCCTGGGGTTCCCCATGGTCCTGCAAGCTCTGTGGCTGCAGATGGAGCAAGTTAGAGAGTGGCCTACCCACGGCCCAGGCAGGGACTGGCCAGGGTGGATGCAGGAACATACCCCAGTGTCCCCACAGCCCTCATGTCCAGCCAGGCCCAGTGACCAGACAGTGGTCCCCGCCACCAGGCAGGTCCAAAGGTCTAACCCCCTAGTCCCTGACAGGTCAGCTGCTCCTAGGATGGGGCCCCTGCCCCCACCTCACGCCGGGCACCCCTCCCCCAGGCTCCGCTCACTCCCCTGCTGACCAGCCCACAGCCAGGGGCCCACTGAGCCCCCGGGGACTGGGCTGCAGGGAGCAAGCGGGGCTCAGCCTTGCAGGCAGGGGGCCCTCTGGAAGCTGAGCCTGCCTCGGAGACTCCACCAGCCCAGGCACTGGGGCAGTAGCTCTGCTGTGGCCCTGTGAGTGTCAGGGCAGCCCTGACCAGGGCAGAGGAAAGCTGCTCCTTCCTAGGCCCCCGAAACACCAAGACCCTGCCCCAGCCCCGCCCTGGCTCTGCCCACTTTCTCCCCGTGTGTCAGCTCGACCTCCACCAGGGACAGCCCACGTGTCTGTGCCCCGGGGTTGGGGGAGAGCCTGGCTCAGTCTTCACAGGGCGCTTTGTACACCTCCTCAAAGAAGGCTGCCCTGATTGCAGCCCCTCCCCTAATCCTCAGCTGCGGACACCTCCCCAGGCCTAGGCCTGTCTCTCCGCACAGGCCAGGCCTGCAGGCTCCCCTCAGGCCTCTGATCAGCCTGGGCCTCCCTCCCTCCCCTACCAATCCCCCACCACCCTGCCCTCAGGACTCCAGGCCTGAGCCTCCCCTGCCCCCAGCAGACAGTGCTATCCAGCCTCATCTCTGCTCCTAGCCAACATAACCCTGGGCCTCCATGCCTGCACCTGGGGGTGCACACACCCGCTGGCCCAACAGTGAAACACCACGGGGGTGGCTCTTCCATGGACCCAGGACAGGCCCCTCTGGAAAGGTCTCTGGTCCCTAAAACAGCCCATGACCTCATTGGTAAGAGGCTGCACCCAAGAGCCGGAGGGTTCCAGAGGCACCCAGGAGGGGGCAGTGCCCAGGCAGCAACCCACCTTCACACTCATGCAAGCCAGGGCTCAGCCCGTGCTGTGGCCAAGTGCTCCCACCCGCCATAGCCTCTGAGGGGAGCCCTAGGCTCCCCCTACGTGGGGGCAAAGGAGGGAAGGTGTTTCCAGGCCCTGTCACAAGCCTGGAGGCTCCAAGGGAGGGTGAGCCCCTCCTCAGCCCCTCTCACACAAAGGGGAAAGGGCTCTCCCAGGCAGATCCCAGGCAGAGGCTCCACAGGGACCTGGCAGGGAGGCGGAGGAAATACGAACCTCTTCCCCGCCTGTACAAAGAGGCCCAGGTGCTGGGGAGAGAGGCAACTCACGGAGCCACAGCACAGGGGTGGCCTGCCTGTCTCAGCCCACACCTCCCCTGACAGGCCCACAGGGTCCGTGATGGAGACCTTGGGAGACCTCAGTACTCAGCCCAACTGTTTGTGGGCAGCAGTGGGAACCAGTCCCTCCTCTGCTCATAGGTGGGCCCTGAAAAGGCAAGCAGGCCTCTGAGGGTCACGCCACACCCCAGGGCCACCCACTGCACCTCTTCAGGACCCTGACCCGGCGGTGCCCGCTCCTCTGGAGGGTTTCTCGCCACAGCAGGTGCGCCTGGGAACAGCTGGGTGCTGTTGGCCAGGTAGGCCTGGGAGCCTAGGGCCTCAAGGGGGAGAGTAGGGTACCCCAGAGCTGCACGAGACCTACAGTCACCCCACCGGACTGAGCTGGACTGAGACTGCTGTGAGGCCCCCCTGGAAACAACACAGACTCCTCATTGCTTCAGCCCTTGAGGGCACTGGCTGCCCAGACTCCAGGTAGGGGGCAAGGCTCCAGGACTCCAGGCACACCAGGTCCAAATCCCACCCTTCTCGGAGGGCTTGGCATCGCTTCCGAGTCTCCTCGGAGGGGGACTGTGGGAGCCAAGCGCAGCCTTCCAGGGTGGGGGCGGGGCACAGGCCTATTCACCGGCTGCCAGGCTCTGAGGTCATCGTCTACCTCCCTGTGGCTGGGGGCAGGGAGACATGCCCTGTCCAGCAGGGAGGGGTCTGAGCCTCCTCAGGGTCAGACCCTATACCCAGCCCCACACCTGGGCCTCAGCAGCCCCATGGGCCTGACCACAAGCATTCCAGAGAGCCCCAGGCGGGGGCCAATGGCCCCTGTGCCTGGACAGGAAAGGGTCCGCTCGAGGTGGACGGGGCACAGACACAGGCAGTTCTCGGGGAGCTGGCAGCACAGCCCCTCCCACCAAGAGACTAAAGGTCCTCACTGAGCCCCCGGGAGCCGCCCCCGCTGTTCCCTGAGCGCCTGGAGGCTGCGCTCTCCTCAGGCCCATCCGTCCTTCCCCCTCCCCTTCAGCAGGCCAGTCGCATTTTTCCCAGCTGAGAGCACTTGCACAAATATTGACTCGAAGACACTGATCGGCACGATGAGGGGGACACAGAAATTTCGCCCTCTCCACCCCTGGGACGCACGGGAAGATCCTGGCCTCCTGTCTGTCCCTCATTCCAACCATCTGTCTGTCAGACGGGGGCCCTGGACAGCTGTCCTCGAGGGCCTGGTGACTGCACAGATGCTCACAGGAAGGGAAGCCCGCACTGGAGGGCTCCCATCTGTCTCTGACCTGGTCGCAGCTCCCAGGGCCACACTGGCCGCCCTCGCCATGACCCGGAGCGAGCGCAGACCCCGGGCTGCAGGACCGCCCTTCCCCCTCCACGCCCCACTCAGCTCAGCTCAGCTCAGCTGCCAGTGCTGACCTTTCCGCTGCTACATAGTTCTGTGCAAAAGGAAAAAAAAAAGTTCTTTTAAAGCAAAAGCCAAACAAAAGCCGCCTGAGTTATTTTTAAAAATCTGGCTATTTTGGGGCAGGCACGTCTCCAGGACAGCAGCCGGACCCGCCTCTCAGCCACTGCACCCCCCAGTCCCCCCATACCCGACCTGACCTGGGAGGGTCATGGCTCCCAGAGGAGGCCTCTGCCCAGTGACCAGTCTCACAGGGGGTCGACGAGAGCCCCAGGAGCACAGGGCCCGGGGCCCAGGCAGGCTCCAGGTTCAGGGGTCGTGTGGACCTGAAGCGGACACTTCCCCTCCCTGGGCACAGGGCAGTGGGAAGAGCTGCAGAGAGGGGCATCAGGATAAAATGCCTTTCATGAGGGCATGAAGGCTCGAGCGCCCTGGGAGGGAGGATGCCAGCTGTTCCTGGAGGGCAGGCAGCAGCCACTCCGCAGAAATGCCGAGAGGCCCCCACCAGAGCTGCACCACACACTGGCACTCCGAAGGCAAAGCTGCGGAGGGGACTGGGTAGGTGCTGGGGTCTGGGCAGCACGGTGAGGACTACAGAGAAATGCTGGTGGGGCTTTTGGGGGCCCTGGGGATGGCGTGGGGCTGTTGGCCAGCAGCCTCCTGGGCTGAGGCACCCACCTCACCATGGGGAGGGCTGTGGCTGGAACTTCCAGAGTGGGGGAGGGGGTGCTACCCTGTGCCCAAATCCAGCTCTGCCCTGGCCCATCTTGGGTTGGGGAGACCAGGGCCAGGCCCAGGTACCCACTGTGCCGGGTGAGGGCCAGTCCAGCCTTCCCCGGCAGCCTGAATCACAGAGGTCTGTGACTCAGCCCAGGCCCTGCAGGAAGAAGGGCGTTGTGCCAATTCCCGGGGCAGGAAAAGTCCCTCCTAGCCCCAGGCATCCGGGCGAGCACCCTGACCACGCCACTCGGACAGGGCACCGGGGCACCCAGCCCCCTCGCTGCCCAGAGTCCAGGGCCAGTCCAGCCCTTGCCCGCTCCTGTCGTGTGCCTCCCCTTGAAGAGACCCCATCTGGATACATAGATAAGCCCCACAGCAGGGCGGGGCGGCTCCACCGACCCCCAGCTGGGTGAATAAGCACAGCGGCCACACAACCTATCAGGGGTCCGGAAACACGCCCCACGCAGACACCTCTCCCAGAGGGACGTGGAGTGGAAAAGCCGGGGGTTTCCACGGCAAGCCGACCACTGGGAAGAAAAATAAAAACGCCGAGGCCAGAACCCCGGACACCAGGGTTGGATGTCGCCATGCCCAACTACAGATGTACTAAAGCAGGACAGGGAAACTTCCAGGAGTGGGTGGGGGGACAGGAACTTCCCAGCTGGAGGGAGGGCATGGGGTCCCAGCCAGGGGGCTGCCTGCACCTCAACAGAGCTGGGCATGGGGTGGATTCAGGGACCCCAACCACTGCAGTCCAAGCTCAGGGCTCCCTCCCTGCAGCCCGGTCCAGGTCAGGCCAGATGGTCAGCCAGGGACACAGGAAGTGGAGATTATCCCAAGGGGACCCCTCGGCCTGAAACCCAAACAGTTTAGTCTCCACTGAGCTGTATTATCAGAGGCTAATGTAGTGGCTCTTGTTTAGAAATGGAAAACAGGAAGCCTTTGGGGGCCGCCTGGGCTCTAGGTGGGTGCTGGGGCATCTCTGTGCCCGGAATGCCAGGCCTGGCCGTGCAGCCACCAAGGGCAAGCATGGCAGCGGGGGTGTGGGGAGAGGAGCAGCCCCAGCCCCACCTTGGCATGGCAGCCCCTTGGGCCGTGTCCTCCTTCCAGAACAAGTCGAGGGAGGGTCTTGCTATCTACCCTGTGCCAGGGGAGGGGAGTAGCACCTCCCAGGACTCCCGCCATACCCCCAGGGAGCCCCACTCAAGTGGCTGCGTCCGGCCCAGCCAGTGCACCTGTCCCGGCTGCCGAGCTGTGTAACTAGAGCCTAGAGCCTGGCCGCGCTGCACTTCCTGTCCTTCCCTGGACAACCCACTGACCGTCCTGGGGCACTGGCCACATGGCTGAGTGCCCAACCAGGCCCAGGGAGCCAAGCCAGTGGCACCCTGGACCAGAAGGCCTGCCCAGGGCCCCAGCCGGCCAGCCAGAGGGCAGGCAGTCCTGAAGGGTAAGGCAGTCTGGGCGTGCTGGGCCTCCGGCAGGCGTACTCGCCCCATTTACAGAGGAGGAACCAGCCTGGGAACCCAGACTCCAGACAGCATGGCCAACCCCACAGTCCTCAAGACTCCAGCACTGGGACCTTGGGCACTCCACACTGGCCCTGACCCTCTCATAACCCCACCTCAGTTTCCCCAAGTGCCTAGGGAAACTCACACTCCAGTGGCCAATGACTGCAGCAAACCTTTGCCTCCTCGTACCCCCACTTGGAGGGGACAGCTGACTGCCTCCCCTCTCCAGCCCTACCCCAGTCCACTCTGCACTCCCATGGGGCACAGGCCCTCACCTGGCACTGCTCACCCCCAACCAATACTAGACTCATGCCCAACTGTCCCCCCATACCCTGCTGGCCCCAGTTCCCCTACAGCTTGACCCCTACCTGGTCCCTACCTATTTGCCCTGCAGCTCTGGGCCTCGGGGGCTGGGACAAAGCCGCTGCCCCACCTGTGGCACCTGCACTGTGGCCTGCTGTGCAGAGGACAAAGCAGGGGTCTCCCTGCAGGAAGGAGGCCCCCCCGCGCGTCCTCACTCCTCATCTGAGGGAGACAGGAGGCATGCCCTCCTCTGCTGGGGAGAGCCCCGCCCCCACGGTTAGACCACCCAAGGGCCGAATGGAGAGGGAGGGGACACAGGCCAGAGCCAGCCCCACTCACTCCGCCCAGCTCCTTACGACCTGGGCCTGCTGGGCTAGCATGCTGGTGTAGTGGGCCAAGGGCCTGGACCCTGCAGCAGAGTCAGGGGGTGGGGGCGCTCGAGCCAGGACCTGCTGGCCACGTGCCTGGGCAGTCATGAACATGCTCACCCTTCCCTGGGCCTGGGGCCTGGGTGTGGCTCTCAGAAGAGGGAGCCTGAGGTCAGTGATGTGACCACTCAGTTCTAGAAGCTTCCGGAGGACGCAAGGAGATACGCAAGAACCCCCTAGAAGGACCCCCCGGGGAAGGTCACGTCTGGAACTCGGAAACTGCCCCCTGAGTCACCAGTGACCAGTGGTGGAGCCTCTTCCTGAGCCCCACCCTTGGAGGGAGAACCCTCCACGGCTGGGCGCAGCAGGACCCAGGCCAGGAGCCCAGCTGGCACTCCTGGGGCCAAGGCTCAGCCACTCCTGGGTGGACACCACAGGGACTAGTCTCCCCTCCCCTGCACCAGCCCCTGCCCCACCACACAGCATGGGCGTGAGACCCGAACCGTGACGTAGCCCACCCCGCCCTCCTCAGCCTTCCAGGAGCAGGAAGCCTTCCCGATGCCCAGTGCCAGCCACCCCCACCCCCCTCCCAGGGCATCCGCTCCAGATCCCAGAACAAAGGCTGCTGGCAGCCCGCTGCAGGGGGAGTGCCCGGACCCACCCGCTGCTCAGCCTGGCTTCCTGATGGAAGCCCCAGCCCCGCCCCAGGATCAGCCCTGAAGCCCAGGAAGGACATTTCTCCACCCAACTCCAGGGAGTCCCTGTCCCCACCCCGACCAAGGCTGGCAGCCCCCTGGCCCAGACAGGGGCCTTGGTAGACACATCCACATGGTCAGGAAAGCGGCTGAGAAGGAAGGAAGGAAGACGGTGCAGGTGTGGAGGGAGGAAAGAGCAGACAGAGGGATGGACAGATGGAAGCAAGGAAGAAAGGGTGGGTGCTGGATAGGTAGAGGGGTGGGTGGATGGGTAGGGGGTGGGTGGATGGGTAGATGGGTAGGGAGTGGGTGGATGGGTAGGGGATGGGTGGATGGGTAGATGGGTAGGGAGTGGGTGGATGGGTAGGGGGTAGGGGGTAGGTGGGTGGGTGGGTGGTTGGATGGTTAGGTGGGTTGGTGGCGTGGATGGGTAGGGGGGTGGGTGGGTGGATGGGTAGGGGGTGGCTGGGTGGATAGGGGGTGGCTGGGTTAATAGGTAGGGGGGTGGGTGGGTGGAGGGGTAAGTGGGTGAGTGGGTGGATAGGTGGGTGGGTGGAGGGGCAGGGGGTGGGTGGAGGGGTAGGTGGATAGGTAAGGGGTGGGTGGGTAGATAGGTAGGGGGGTGGGTAGGTAGGGGGTGGGTAGAGGGGTAGGTGGTAGGTAAGGGGTGGGTGGGTAGATAGGTAGGTGGGTGGGTAGGTAGGGGTGGGTAGAGGGACAGGTGGCTGGATAGGTAGGGGGGTGGATGGGTGAGCAGAGGGATGGGATAGGATAGGTGGGTGGGTAGGTGGAGGGACTGCTTCCCAGGTGGAATGGAAAGGGTTCCTTTTCCCTCCATATCATTTTACAGTTGGTGAAACTGAGGCTGGGAGGCAAGATGCTCACATGGTGGAACCTGATTTCTGGCCCAGAACAATCTAAAAGCAAACTGGCTTCAGGCCTGAAGTCTCCAGCCCAGTTCATAGATGTGCACCGAGGCTGAGAGAGAGCCCCAGAGCCAAGGGGTGGTGAAGCCCACACTTGTGGGTCTGAGTGTCACTCCCATCTTCCCTGACCCCACCCAGGCATATCAGGCACTGTGCCCACTGGCTCTGCAGCCACCTTGGGGTTGCCGTGGAGACCAGACCATCTCCCCTCCCCCAGCCACGCCAGTTCCTCGGAGGAGGAGGGGCGGGAAGAACCCAGTACCCAGTTCCCAGCTGCCCACCAGAGCAGCTGAGAATCCACATCCGCTGCAGCCAAGGGGGGGCCTCTGCTGCTGTGCCAGAGAGATGAGGGACCCCCAGGCTCCAGGGGACAGGGGAACCAGATGCGGTGAAACCCAGTGAGATGAAGGTAAACAGGCAAAGCCACACCCAGACCCAGGTCAGGTCAGGCCCAGGGGCCTGGCAGGCAGGCAGGGAGCCCAGGACAGGCAACCCCTCCCCAGCTCCCCACCCTTCTCCATAGGGCCCTAGAGCAAGTTCAGGAACCCCTGGAAATTCCAGGCCACCTGTTGGGGCTTGAGCCCTCCCCTCACTGCCTGCCCACCCTCGGGCCAGGCCTGCAGGCCACCAAGGTTGTCAAAGGCGCCTGCCCCTTGGGGCCAGCCCTCCAGCTGGGCTCCAGGGAGACCTCCTCTATCTCCGACACCCTCGGGACAATGGCAGGGACAGAGACTCAGACAGGAGTGAAGACCCACGTGTCACACACTGGGACAGCGACCAAGCCAGCCGGGACGCAGACCTCTGGGTCAGCCCTGGAGCCCCCACTCCAGGCACTGGCTGCTCTCAGGCCCAGCCTCCTCCACCTGCCCCATCACTGTCCCTGACTCAAGAAGCACCAAGATTACTGGCCCGTTTTACAGGCCAAGACCTCAAGCCCGGGTACCTAGGCCAAGTCACCCCTTATCTGGGGCTGCTCAGGGCTGGCACCGAGGCAGGCCCACCTTAGGGGGTTCACTCTTCGCTTGGAGGCACCCAGCTTCAGCCTCCTGCTTGTACAGGGGCCTCCAAGGCCAAGGAGAGCCCAGAGCTGGGGACCAGAGAGCAGACACCCAACCCCACCTAACCCTCAGCAGCTGCCACCTCGGCACAGGTATCCCAGGAATGTCCACTTCCGCCAGCCTCCTCTGCATTCCTGCGGCCCCTCCCGCACCCGCCAGGAATTCCTTAAGCAGCAGCGCGCCTGACGCAGGGGGCACCACCGCACTGCTCACAGCAGCTCTGCCCTCCTGGCCCCAAGCTGTCTACTCAGCACCCCCACCCAAACTCTGGCCTCTGGAAGCACCCCCATCAGCACCCCCTTTCCCTGTGTCGTGGGGATGCTGAAAGCACAAACAAAAGGTGACCACTGTCATGCCTTTGTCCCCTCCCACTGAGTCCAGCCTCCCAGGCCCCAGATCTCGCTCAGGGTGGAGACCTCGCCTTCTGGTCCAGTGGCCCAAGGTAGGCCCGACAGCCACAGACACAGAGACGGGCGCCGTAGCAGGCAAAGAAGGCCCCTACCTGGCCCAGGTCCAGGGTGACGTTGACCTCGTTGTACTCCAGGCCGCGGGACAGGGGCGGGCTCTGCCACCAACGCTCTGTGCCATCGATGGCGTTGCTCGCGGGGTGTGCCCTGTTGCTGTTCGCAGCCGTACAGATGTCACAGTACTGGCCCTGCAGAGGGAACGGGAGGGTCAGACAGCCGAGGAGGGCCGGGGACCCCCTTCCTCCTCCAGTCACCCTCCTGCCCCGAGAGGAGTCCTGGCCCCACTGAGCGGGTTCCACGCCCAGCCTCTGCACCCCCCTCACCCACTTGCTCAGCAAACGTGCGCTAAGCACCTGCAGCTTCTCCAACTCAGGGCAGGTGGCTCATGTGAGCTGCTCATGGCACGAAGGAGGAAAGAGGAAGAACAGGGACGGAGACGGGCATCTGCCTTGGGTGGGAAAATCTCGGTGGGCCTCTCTAGGGGGTGGCGTCTGAGCCCTACATGGTAAGGGAGAGTGTGCTGTAGGCAGAGGGGGTGCCAGTGCAATGAGCCCTGGGGGCAGGAGACGTCTCACAGTAAACCGCAAGGTGGATCAATGTGTCTAGAGCCAAGGGGGCAAAAAGGGGCAGGAGCAGGGCAAGGCATGGCCACCCCTCCCTGCTGGCCCTGCCAGGGGCTCCAGAAAGGCTTGGACAAAATGCAGCAAGGCAGGGGGCAGAAAGGGGAGGAAGGTAGAGCTGTAGACAGAAGGACCATCAGGGTGGGGATCCAGGCGGCCAGACCCCGCCCCACCTCCAGATCCTGCCCACAGGCTTCTGGATTAGGGTCTCCAGAGAGACAGAATTAAGCTGTTGCGGTGGCCTATGGGGACTGGCCCCAGAGTGGAGGTGTGGGCAGCGGTAGGTGGGCCTGGGCCTCCTGGCTGCCGCTTTGGAGTACTGGGAAGAGGCCAAGTCACAGCAACCGCTGAACCTCAATGTCCCCATCTGAAGAGTAGGGACAAGGCTGCACCTGCCTGGGGCCACCGTGAGGATTAATGGCTCACACACAGCGTGGCAGCCGCTTCTGTCCCGGGCCTGCCCTGCATGGGTGAGTGGGGAACGGAGGAGGCTCCCAGCAGGGTCCTGGCCTACATCCTGGAGGGGAGGGGCAGTGCTGGGAGCCGGGGCAGGGACCAGGAGAGGGGGCAGAGCCGGGTCCTGGCTGCCATACCCCCCCCAGGGAAACCAGACCTGCTGTTTGTTCACACAAAGGCATCCTCCCAGGCTTGGGGTTGAGGCCCCTGAGTCTGCAGTCCCCAGTGTGGCCACTGCTGTACTTCCTTTACTGTATGTATGAGATCTGGAATCATCTGGGGACTTCGCTGGGGTCCCCCAGAGCTCTGCAGTGGCAGGGTCCACACCCGCCTTATTCCCACTGTGTACCCAGCTCACCACCTAAGCAGTCTCGTGGATGGGGCCAGAGCAACTGAAGACACCCAGTTAAGCACCACGAGCCCTACCCGCAGGCCACACTGCCAAGCTTAGATGGTGACCCCCAAACTCAAGAGTTCACTGACAGCACGGCACACACAGGTCCCGCTCAGGGTGGGGCCGGGGGCGCCTGGAGAAGGTAGGTGTGGGCAGGGCTCTCTGGCTGGGGCAGCCAGGCCTTCCAGGGAAGGTTGCTTGCTGGTCAAGACCCTCCCAGACACACGAGCAGCAGAGGGAAGCTGAGTGGAAGCTGCGGGTCAAAGGTCAGGTCTCTACTCTTCTAGGAGGTCAGGGAAGAAACTGCTCAGTCCCTGCCTGGGCCACAGTTGGTCCAGTTATTGGGAGGCAGTTCCAGTCCCCATTCGGCCACTCACTGAGCCAGAGGACAGGGCTGGGAAAATCAGGCTCCCACCACCTCCGCTGCAGAGGGTCCCATGAGAACAGAGCTAGGAAACAGCAGAGCAGCTGATAAGGACTTCCCCCTCCAATAAGTCACCACGCTGGCCTGGCCGCCCAGTCCCCACCTTCTCAGGCTGGGCTAGCCGGGAATCCCCTGATGCCCACCTGAGGCTGCAAGGGCTACCACCTCCCCCTGCACTCTGCCTGCACCAGCTGCCCAGCAGAGTTCACCCCAAACCCCATCTGGGATGCCCAGCTAATGTGCGTCTCCTGCAGAGGGTCCCTGAGAGCCCCTGGCCTGCAGCCTTGAGACCGCACTGCCCGGCTCCAGGCCCCAAAGCCTTAGTAAGCCCCCTTGGATGGAGCTGCAGCTTCATCGCCTGGGCACCTCCTGTGCCTGCCTGCCTTGCCCCACCCGCGGCTCTACTCCAGACTGGCTGGCAAGGCCTTCTCACATGCCCAATCTGCGGCCAGGGCAGTCAGCAGACCTGTGGCTCTCAGATGAAGAAGGCGTCCAAGGTCACAGGCCATCCAGCTTACGTCTACCAACCAATCTTTCTACATATCTGGCAGCCTCGGAACAGGGGCACTCACCGCTCAGGGCTCGAGACTTTGGAAGAGAAGGGTTCGCCTCTATTGTCAGAAATGAGCTGGACGAGGCCAGCTGGTTTCTCATCCACGTTGGCTCTGAGGTGTGGAGCACCATAGCCCATAGCTGCCACTGAAACTGTGGCCGCTTCCCAGGCTCCTCAGGCCAAGCTCACAGTCTCAGGTGAGGGGGCGGGCACGCTGTGCCCATTTAAAAGACAGGGAGCTTGAGGCTAACAGAGGGAAGCCACACAGCTGAGGCAGAGGAGAGGGGCGTTGACTACAGGCTGGCCCTTTACTCACGAGACGGGGGTAATACGCCCCCACAGAGGAGACAGATCCGGGAGGGGGCCTGTGGCCCCCAGCCATGCAGCACAGGCAGGTGGCTGGGGGTGGTCTGAGGTTCAGAGGGCACCTGGAGCCTCCCCTGCCAGAACGGCAAAATCTCAGCTGGGGACACTCAGCCAGGCCCTCCGAGGTGCAGTAGCAGGCAAGGAGACAGCCACAGCCCTCCCTCCTGAGACCCGGCCCCTCTGAGTCGACCAGATAAGGGGGCAGCCAGGAGGTGCCCAGATTCCCACAGCTAACCCCCGCTGGACCCTGTTCTGGCTGGGGGGCTCCAAGCAGGTGTCAGCGGCTTTCCAGGGCTCAGTTCCCCCATCTGAAGTGTGGGCTTGAGACCTCCTATCTCAGAGGACTGTGCTGGGCTTAAGAAGAGAATGGTGGCTGGGCGCGGTGGCTCACGCCTGTAATCCCAGCACTTTGGGAGGCTGAGACGGGCGGATCACAAGGTCAGGAGATCGAGACCATCCTGGCTAACATGGTGAAACCCCGTCTCTACTAAAAGTACAAAAAACTAGCCGGGCAAGGTGGCAGGCGCCAGTAGTCCCAGCTACTCGGGAGGCTGAGGCAGGAGAATGGCGTAAACCCAGGAGGCGGAGCTTGTAGTGAGCCGAGTTCGTGCCACTGCACTCCAGCCTGGGCAACAGAGCAAAGACTCCGTCTCAAAAAAAAAAAAAAAAAAAAAAAAAAAAAGAAGAAGAGAATGGTGAGCCCAGGAGTCCGGGGAGGCTCCTCCCCCCTCCCCCAGGGCCAAGGTGGTGGGACAGGCAGAGGGGGCGGGCCCAGCCCAGGTTCCTCCATTCATCCCCACAAAGTCTTGCTCCAGGGCCCTCTGCCCCCACCCGGCAGATCTCCAGCTACTCGCCCCAGCCCCAGTCTCTCCTTCCAGGAAGGCGGAGGTACCCGGGAGGAGACAGCTCAGGTTACACGGGCCCTCTGCCTGTCCCCTCTGCCTGCCCCACCACCTTGGCCCTGGGGGAGGGGGGAGGAGCCTCCCCGGACTCCTGGGCTCACCATTCTCTTCTTAAGCCCAGCACAGTCCTCTGAGATAGGAGGTCTCAAGCCCACACTTCAGATGGGGGAACTGAGCCCTGGAAAGCCGCTGACACCTGCTTGGAGCCCCCCAGCCAGAACAGGGTCCAGCGGGGGTTAGTTGTGGGAATCTGGGCACCACCTAGACTCTCCCTAAGGTGGGGCTGAGGTGAGGAATGGGCCTAGAGCGGCCGGTTGGGAGCCCTTGGAGCTGACTTTGCTGCTCCTCACTCAGGGCTGACCCCAGGCCCAGCCTAAGTCTAGAGGGCCAGGAGCCTTGGTTTCCAGGTTAGGTGTCCATGCATGGAGCCGGCCAACAGAACCTGCCTACAGGTTTAAGGCTTGCTGGGGAGAAGACATGCACCCCAGGGGGTCTTCAGGGCCTGAAACCACATCTCCCAGAGAGAACGAAGCCCCCCGGACCCTACCACCTGCTGGGCAGAGATTCTGCCCCTCCTGGAAGCCACGTGTTCCCAGCCTCAGTTAAAACTTCGCAGCTGGCCCTCCCCTACTTTGGAGGTCTCGCCGAGCCCTAGACTCCTCTGAGAGGGGGCCGTGGGAGCCTCAGGTGGCTGGCCCCTCCCACCCCATCCAGAGGCCAGCAGGTTCCAGCCTGTCCCGGGTAGGGCGGAGCTGCGCCCCCTCCCCACCGGCAGCAGCCGGCGGAGGCCAAGTCCCGCCCTCCCCGGGATCCTGGACTTGGGGCCGCCAGGGACCGGGCCCGGCCCCCCTCCCGCCCCGGTCACCGCAGCCGAACTGGACCGGCTCCCGGCCGCCCCCGGGTCCATGCTGGGGACTTGAATTCCGCCTTCCCGGAGGGACGCGAAGTTTCCCGGCCGAGACGGAGCAGCCGGGTCGGGGTGCCTTCTTGGGCCCCCAAAATGCGGAACCAGAGAGTCCGCACCTGGACTCGCCCTGGCCCACGACGCTCCCCCTGGGGTCGGGCCGGCGTTCCGGGTCCGAGTGCCCCGGGAGGACGCCCCACGGCCCGCCCTGCGCTCACCTGGATGGTCTGGTTGGGGTCGCCGCCGGCCACGGGGCCCCCCACCAGCTTGCAGTAAAGGTCCTCGGTGGGGCGCGGGGAGCCACGCGCCGGGGCCTCCTCCCCGCAGGTTGCGGAGGCGGCGATGCGGGCGCCCTCGGCCAGGTTGAAGTAGGGCGGGTGCAGGCTGAAGCCACCGCCCGCCTCCTCCCGCGCCCGCGCCGTGCCCAGTAGCGCCAGCCCGACCAGCAGTAGCGGCGCGGGGCCCCGGGGGCCGCGGACACACAGTGCGCTCCCCGCGCAGAGCCGCTTCGCCATCTTCCCGGCTCCGGGCCGCGTCCCCGCGCTCCAGGGACAGCGCGCGCGGCGGGAGCCCGGCGGGTCTGAAGCCAAGCAGCCGGCAGGGCTCGCTCCGCCTGCAGACGTCAGGCCCCGCCCCGGCCCGCCCGAGCGCCCGAGCCCCGCGCCCCGGGGAGAGGTCCGGGGAGGCGGGGGGGTGGGGGAAGGAGAGAGGAGGGGGAGGGGCCGCCGGGCGGCCTTAACCCTTCGGACCCCGGCCCGGCCACCTCCCGGAAGGGGCACCTGCTGGCCTCGGGCCAGGCCGTGGGACCACCGCGCCGCCGCGCCCCCAGCCCAGATCGTAGCTCTGGGTCCCGGGTGCGACCCTCGCGCTCCCCACGGCGCTCTGGCCCCCAGCGCGCCCACCAGCTCCTCCCAGCCCAGGGGCCCACTCTTTGTTCCCCTAATTTGGTGCACCTCTCGGCCTCCCCGCTCCTCCCCCGACAGCGTCTGTCCTGCTGGTTGCGGGAAGGTGCCCTCTGCAGCCGCCAGTGACCATCTGCAGAGGAACAGGGGGAGCCTAGGTAGGGGCCCCCTGCTTCCTGGGGTGATCAGGTCAGGTTCAACTCGGCCTGGCTCCTGCCTGCCTCAGCAGGGCTTAAAAATACTCTCCGATAGGGAAATGGGGCGGGAGGGGCTGGCCTGCAGCCATAGCCCCCTTTAGAGGACGCGGGCGGTGCTCATGGCCCCACAGCCTCCAGATGGGCTCCTAAGAAGGTGGGGGGACTCTGGTCACAGCTGCTGAGCACCTGTGCTCCGGGGCCCCGTGGACTCCACCAGCTCTGTCGGCCTGGCCTCCAACCCACTGCACAGCCGCACACACCTTCCTGCCACGGTCGGCGGCTCCAGGACGCCTGGCAAAGGGCGCAGGACCTAGAGGCCGAGATCAGGTCTTCGTCTGCCTTTGGGTGCCTGCGGCCCTGGGTCTCCTCCTTCCCTTGGGCTCCAGGGCCAAATCTGCCTCCAGGGAAGCCCTGAGGAGGTGGTGGCGGGGTGGGGCTGCAGCTGCCGAGCTGGCAGCAACCCCCGTCTCTGAGCCAGGCCAGCTGGGCGGCCCATGGTCCCAGATGGGCTGTGGGCTCATCTCTCACTGGGTTCCCTGGACAGTCCTGGGGGGCTGGGTGGGTTTGTTGGGCCCTGGTCAGCGGTTCTGGTGGGGGTTCTGAGCTAGCAGCTGTCCCTGGAGGGTACACCTCCTTGCACACCTTCCTGGTGCCCTGGCCTCCTACAAATCTCAGGTCCCAAGAGGGTGTGTGGCTCTCTCTACAGAGTCGGGAGGGCGACGTGACCCTCTCCCTTCTCCTACTTTCCGGCCTGGCAATTCTTCCCTAGCTTCACTGTTAGTTCTCCCACCTGGGGGAGGGAGAAAGGAGACGGCTCCCCTTGGCAGGAGAAGCTCTGAGTGGGGGAGGGGCTGGCCGGAGAGGGGGCGGGAGACATCGAGGAATCGGCAGTCCAGGTGCAGAGTCCAGCTCTGAACTGCTTTAGATCCCGTGTGAGGCAGAGAGCGAGTCCCCACATGGGGTCTTGGCCCCAGGCAGTGTGCTCTGGCTCTGGGCTCCCCCTTGACAGCTTGGGGCTCTGACAGCCTGAGGGACTGGAGACTCCTGAGACCCTGAGTGCTTCTTGGGATCCCTGGAGGGTCGTGTGGTTGGAGGGGTGGGATTGTGAGTGGTGGGGGTGGGGGTGGGGGGAGCCCTTTAAGCCCCCTAGCGGCCAGACCAGGCCAAGCCACCAGGCCTCTGCTGTCCCTGGGCACTGGCCAGGAGGGGAGCGGGGACGGCCCTGAGAATGCGCTGTGTCAGTCGGAGCCGCCAGCACCAGCAGGGTTAATCACCGGGCTCACTGCTTCCCGGCAGACAGCTGCCCCAGGAGCAACTGGCAGGCAGGCGGGGAGTGCAGTGGACAAGAGAATGTGGCCAAGGGGTTGGGTGAAGAGCCCACACTGCCCCCACCCTGTGCCTGCTGCTGCACGGACTGGGGAGGGGGCAGCTGGGGCAGGAGCTGAGCGTATGGAGGCCTGAGGGGCTGTCCCAGCCGGCTACACACAGGGGGTTGGGGAGGGGCAGCTCATCTCTGCCCACCCCCACCCCCTACTGTCTTTTTCATGCTTCCAGTGAGTCATCAAACAGACCAGCGAGCATCTCTCCTGTCTTTCTGAGTCCTGCGCAGCCCAGGCACCTATTCTATTTACAAATGGGGAAACTGAGGCCAAAAAGGCCGGGGTCAATCAAGAGCACACAAGTTAGTAAGGCGAGAGGAAGCTTGTCTGTCATTTACTTCTTACTCCTATTTACTGGCCATCTTTCGGGCACCTGTCCCTGACGTAGTGCTCCTCCCTGCAACAGCAGCACCCCACCCCCAAACACGTTCTATCCTGAATCCACAGGAGGGAGCTGCCCAGTCTGGGAGTGGAGGGGAGGGTAAAAGGAGGTGGCTCGCCAGGGGAGGGCCATGGAGGAGCCTCTGTCCCACCAGGCTCTGGCTGCCCTCCAGGGACAATCCAAGATCTAGAGCCCCTGCCCACCCAGCTCCAGGGTGACGGAGCCCCAGAGGAGGTGGGTCGGGGGCAGGGGTCAGTGGCAGCCCGAGAGATGTAGGGGCACTCCTGGCCCTGGCGAAGGGGTCTCAGATCCTCCCCAGCCCCGGGACAAGGCCCACTGAGGAGCCCCCAGTGCTACTGCAGTGGCATTCCTGAGAGTCCCTTTCTCAGGGCTGCTGGGATGCCCTTTGAGGGAGTCAGCCGGTAAGAACCTCCACCCTACTCAGCCACACCTGCAGGCAGCTGTGGGGGACCCTGAGGGCCAGGCCACAGGCACATCTGACTCAGCCGTGAGTCTTGAACTCCTGACCTTGGAAGCCTCCTGGGGACACAGCTGTGCTGAGGACATGGGGTGCCCCCTCGCCCACTCTCAGCTGCGTCACAGGCAGCCACAATCGCTAACAGATGACTCTGCAGATCCTCTTGTCCCAGAGCCCAGGGTGCAAGTGGGTGCTGCACCCTCAGGAGAAGCTCCCAAGAGGAAGCGGGGGGTGTGCAGGGCTGCACAGGAAGGAGGGCTGGAGGCTGGGCTCCTGCTAGGGCAGGGCCTGCGGGTGAGGCCTTGTGGCTCCCTCTAGAACTGGGAATGTTGTCTCAGCGGGATGAGGTCTGGAGGAATGCCAGCGCTGTGGTTTGGGATATCAGAGACCACAGTCCCTTTCTCAGGGCTGCTGGGATGCCCTTCCAGGGAGCCGGCCGGTAAGAACTTCCAACCCTGTCCATGAAATTGAGAAGCTGAGAGCAGGCAGCAAGGCTGGTTCGGAACTGTTTGCATGGGCTGGCTCAGTCCTCTGGGAGGAGGACACAGACCAGCATGTGCCGGGAAGACAAGGACTCATCAGGATTGCTTAAACCCAGCGGACTGGGAGAGCTTCTGGGCCTCTTGGCCTAGGAGGCCCCCACTGCCCTCAGCCGGGACAGACTACTCTAAGAGCCAGCCCAGAACTGCAGACCCTCGGGGGCTGGCCTCAAGGGAATGGAGGCAGGGCCCAAGGAGGCCCTGAGCCATAGCCAGACCCCTGCCCCAGGCCTGGAGCCCGCCTTCCCTCAGGGCTGCCACCTGCCTCCAGTCTCCGAGGGTCCACAGGTTCCTGCTGCCAGAGGGATGGGGCCAAGGGAGAGTCGGGCACTCCTAGCCTGGGGAGGGTCTGGAAACAGCCCGTTTGGAAGGAGTGGTGCTTTTTCCTCCCTGGCTGTGACCCCCAGCTAGGCCACTACTGGGTTCCTGATCGCCTCTGGGACACGTGCTTGTTGGGAGGCACAGAGGCCAGGCTCTGGGTTGACGCTAACCAGGAATGGAGGATTATGACCCACCGATGCCCGGCCCCTGGCCCCTCTGCCACTTGCTGTGTGTGCCCAGCTCACGGGCCACACAGCCCCAGGCACCACTCATGGGGAGGCCCCTCCACAGACTTGGGGCTCTTCAGAGCCTTCCAGGCCAGGCACCATGCCCAGAGCATGGCCACCACCTTAGTGCTCCAGGAGACAAGTCACCCATGCGGGTCATATGCCTCATGCCTGCCCACTTCCCAAGACCCCTGCAGGCCCGACCCAAAGGCTGCCACTGGGTTCATACGTGGGGGATTTGAGGTGGGCCCCATGCAAGAGGGGCGCAGACAGGCTTAGGTGGTGCCCAGTGTGGGAGACCTGGAGAGGGTCAGCATCCCGGCTCCTGGGCGCTCCACATATGCTCCGAGAGGCTCTTCTCGCCCACCCAGCTCTTTTTCTTCCCAAGTGGCAAGGAGAAGTGCTTGGACCAGTGCCCTGTGCAGGTGGGCCCGGTCCCATGACAAGCAGAAAAACCTGGGGTGCTCAGAAATGGGGGGGGCCTCGTGGAGCTCTGTAGGGTGGTCTGCCTGGCGACCGCAAGTCCAGAGTCCACGATCCCACCTGGACGCCCCTGCCCCAGCCTTGGTGTGTGTAGCTGGGTGTAGGGGAGCCTCTACCCCGCCAGCCTTTAGGAGGGAAGGAGCGGGGGGCCCTGGGAACTCCCTAGTATCTAACCACCTACAGCTTGGCAGGGAAGAGGCCAGTCCAGTAACAAGGCGGCTCCCAGGACCCCAACCCATCCCCTCCCTCAAGTGGGGGCTCCTGTCACGGCACCTCTCAGCACCTTGCTGGGGTGTGAGGCAGAGTCCAGGACTCCTGCCCCCAGATCTGTGGGGAGCCCCAGAAAAGGCATCACCCAAGGTAAACATGCAGTGGCACACGGCTGCAGCGTCCACCCCGATGCTGGGCACCTACATTTCCAGGTGTCACCTTAATCTTATTTAACTGAGGTCCCCCTACCCTGTACCACCTATTCTTACCACTTGCCTGCCTCAGGCCTAGACTGGGGAGCCCTAGAGAGCCCTAGGGGAAACAGGGGGAATGGGGGTGCCCCAGCATGCTGGGCAGGGTGACTAGGGACCCTGAGCCTCAGCCCCTGGGGTCTGGCCTGCCTGTGCCCTCCTCCCCCACAGGACCATGGTTCCAGCAGGCCCTCCCCTGCCTCTGTCCTTGCCTGGCTGAGCTCTGGTTCTCATAGAGGATGGGGCGGGGTGGGGGGTGAGGGCTCTGAGCTTCTCCAGGAGGTGCCCACAGACGGCCTTATATGGCCAGAAGGCTTCGAAGCCCAGGAGGAATCTGACTTCCCAGGAGGGCCCAGTGGGCAGAGCCAGAGCCTGGGGAAGGAACCTGGGAGTGCGCCCTGGGTGGGGCCAGGGCCCCCATGAGCCCACCTTCAAATGTCTCCCATGAACCCAGCCTCCTGGGCTGAGAGCCCCTCCGAGGCAGCTAGCTTGGCCCGGCCCCTCACCCCCCTTGGGACATCTGGTTGGGGGTCCCATATGGACGGGAACACCTGCAGCTCTGCAAAGGCGTCCCTCATCCCGGTCGGCTTTCCCGCACTGCAAGGACAATGCCCAGGCCCCCACAGTCAGCCGCTTCCAGCCACATGAATGCCCACAGAGCTTCATCCCCTCTACGGGCGCCCTGGTGGGGCCCAGCAGCTCCTGCTGTGTGCCTCAGCTAGCCAGGGCCACTGGCGCGGAGGGAGGCATCCCCCTCTCACTCCTCCCTCTCCTGACTCTCCCTCAGGCTTCTCATTCTCTGCCTCTCTCTGTCTCTATCTCTGTCTCTCTTTGTTTCTCCGTTTCTGCCTGTCTCCATCTCTCTGTCTCTGTATCTCTCTGTCTCTGTATCTCTTTGTGTCTCTCTCTCTTTGTCTGTCTCTCTTGCTGTCTTTGTGTGTTCCCCCTGCTACTGCCCTGGACCTGCCAAGCTCAGCCAAGGGTCTTAGGGATTACAGTTGTGCCTCGGTAACTTATTTGACTGGATCAAACGTGGTGCTTGGTCTAGGGGCTGGTGCCATAGCAGGGACACAACAGGCCACAGTTCCTGCCCAGGAGCTGGTCCAGATTCTGCAGTGAACCAGGATCCCAGGAGTGGCGGCTCCCAGGCTGCACACTTCCACACTGAAAGTGCTGTCCACAGCACGGCTGGGTCCTCTGTCCTCGCGCCCTCCGCCCAGGAGGCATGTTGCTGCCCCCAGCTCACGGAGGATAGTGCAGCGTGTCCTTGGGCATCCAGGATGAGATGTCCTGACCCACATCAGCCCCCTAGACGCAGCACACAAGGCAGAGGCAGCTCCGTGTGCTCACTGCTGCATCCGAGTCCAGTGCTGGACTGCTGGACCATGGTGGCCGCATGACCGATCACCCCTCTCCCGTCACCTTCCCACAGCCCTGGGACCCACATCCTCCCACACCAGGCATGGCAGGCAAGGGCCTGGTGCCCAGACTCCAGCCTCCTTTTATGCCTGCCTGAGGCCCACACCGTGGTCCTCACTCTGTAGCCTCCAACAGAATCAGGAAGTAAGACATTAACAACTGCAGGCAGGATCCTGTGGGGACCGGGACCCCCATGCAGGAGCCACTAGGATACCAGCTGGCGGGTGTCAAATCTCAAAAAGGATTGACTGAACAACTCAGAGGTTGTTCAATCTCAAAGGATTGAACAGAGTTGCACAGAGCCCAGCAGCTCCACACCTGGTAGCTGCAGAGAGAAGCGTAAACACGTGTCCACACAGACACTCATGGTGAACATGCACGGCAGCTCCAGGCACCAGAGCCATCAGGTGGAAATGACCCGAACGGCCTTCCAGAGTCGACTGGGGAGAGAAACATGGTCTGTCCACACAGTAGACATCAGTCGGCCGTGGACAGGAACAGCACTCTGTACAGGTGGACTCTTGGAGGGGCTGCCCGGGGACCAGGGACCGGAGGCCTGGGATGTGCCATGACCACTGGCCCCTCACCAGTGTGGAGGGGAGAGGGAGGAGCGTGGGGCTGAGACCAACAGCCAGGGAGGGCGTGGATGCTGAGTGGTTCAGACGGGCGGGTGCCTGGGGGTCTTCAGGTGGAGGTCAGTAGAGGCAGGTTACTTTTTGGTGCTTGTGGGCCACCCACACAGCCTGCCAATGCCAGCTGGACCTGTGCTCATGCACAGAGAAGTGTGGGCCTGTGTTTAGGGCCATGACAAACCCAGGACACCCAACCCTACACGCTGACTCAGCCTGGAGTGGGAGGGTCTGCCAGGAGCCTCAGTTACTGGGCAGGTCCGGGGCCTGACTCCCATCCCCGAGGGTCTTCATTGATTCAAAGCGCCAAGCAACACCTCAGCCACCTCCACCTATTGTCACCCCAGTTTCACAAAAGGAAGGCTGAAAGGTGGGAGGACGGCAGTGCCACCAAATGCCCTGGGCTGGCGGCCCCAGCTCCAGCAGGAAGATGCCCCAGCTGGGCCCCCACATGCCTGCCCAGTGCCTACCCCCTGGTGGGAGGGGGAGGGGGTGGGCCAGGGGAGGAGGAACCCCAGCATCCCACTGGGCCCCCGATGTGTGGAAGGGCAAAGTGGTGGATGGGCCCACTCCAGGCCTCTGTTTGCCACAAGTTCCAACATGAAGAAAATATTTGCAGCTCTCTGGGGAGCTATTTCCTGGGGGAATGTAAACACATGGAGACTTGGAAGGAAGGCTCCCGCTCCACAGATGGTGCTGGGGTCCACTGGGAGCCCAGGCTCCCTCTCACAAGGGATCTGGACCACCCTTGGCAGCCAGGTCGGGGGTCTGTGTGTGGCCTCCCACGGGGGCTCTCTCTCAGAACCCCATGGAGTGGCAGTGGGGATGGTGGGCAGTGGGGATGGTGGGCAAGAGAGCGGCTGCCACGGAGCCTCCTGGTGGTCAGGGCAGCGCCCGTCGGCCCCGTTGCCCGCTGCCTTTTCCTTGCTCCACAAAGGGCTTGCTGTGCAGCTTGAGGTCAGAGGCGCAGCCCCCGCCTCTAGCCCCCTGAAAACTTGGGGGTTGTGTTTTCTTGACTTGAGCCCCTCTGTGCCTCCCTCCCATCTCTGTGCAGGAAACCCAGGCAGCCCGTGGAGCCAACTTCAGGCCGGGTGCTAAGCCGGCTACCATCTCCTGAGAGGGATCTGCTCTTGTTTTTCTTTTTTTCTTTTTTTTTTTTTGATGGAGTTTTGCTCTTGTCACCCAGGCTGGAGTGCAGTGGCGCGATCTCGGCTCACTGTAACCTCTGCCTCCCGGATTCAAGCGATTCTCCTGCCTCAGCCTCCTGAGTAGCTGGGATTACAGGTGTGAGCCACCACGCCCAGCTAATTTTTGTATTTTTAGTAGAGACAAGGTTTCACCATGTTGGCCAGGCTGGTCTTGAATTCCTGACCTCAAGTGATTCACAGGCCTCGGCCTCTCAAAGTGCTGGGATTACAGGTGTGAGCCACGCCCCGGCCCCCTTGTTGTCTGCATTTCATAGATGGGGAGGCTGGGTTGGAGGTGAAGTGTGGCTCTGTCCTGCCGCCCCCCCCGACCCCCCACCGCCCGTCCCAGGGCTGGTGAATCCCTGCCTTATCTGCAAGTGGTTCCTCCCCACACAGAAAGGCGAAAGGCGACCTCCGCCTGCATGTTCCAGCAAAGGCCGACTGGCTCAGCTCCAATATGCCGAGCTCGGCAGAGCCTGGACAGGGCTCCCCAGGCCCCACAGCAGGCTGGCGCAGGCCGCTGGCTGGCCTCCCTCCCTATCTCCACCAGGAATGCGCTGAGCCCCTGCACCCCTGCCCACCCAGGTGGAGGAATGTGGCAGGGGCCGCTGGGAACTTGGAGCCTGGAGGAGGGCTTTGCCTCCTGGAATTCCCCAGACCTGGCACCAGGCAGCTGCTCCCTCAGGACCCGCCTGCCTCGGCCTGCCCCCAGGCGGCCGCACTCTCAGATTCTCCTCTTCCCAGGCTATGGGGACCTGCAGAGGGACTGGGCCATCTCAGTTCTGCTCGCTCTGTGAAAGTCCCCTGCTCAGAGAGGCCTTCCCTGGCCACCCTGCCCCTGGAGCCCCTTCATCCAGGCCATGGCCCTTCAGAGCCCCTGAACAGGCGCTGGTTGGACAGTCTGGCTGGACACTGCCCTGAGGTGGGGCTGCTTGGCCCCCACTCCCTAGACGCCAGAAGCACTTCCCTCCAGTCGTGACAATCAAAAATATCTTCTGAGTAGCCCCGTGTCCCGGGGCAGTGAATCTCCCTGGTGAGACCCACTGCCCTAGACCCTCCTGAGATGCCAGTTGTCCCCTGCCCTAGGCTGCGAGCTCCCCGGGCACAGGCCTGTCTGTTCCGTGCACCAAGGAGCCCCTGTACCCACCACGGGGCTTGGACATGGTGGGTGCTCTGTGCTCTGCGGTTCCGGCTCCTGACTTGCAATTGTTTGGTAGAAATCATACTTCACGTGCCCACACAACCGATCTGTTTTTCTCTTTCTTATTGCACTGGACAAATTACGTGAGGTATTTGATGCGTTATTGTACAGGAGGTTTCGTGTGGGATGATTTCACCCAGCTGTAGGCTGATGGAAGCGTGCTGGCGCGTATAAGGCAGGAAGGCTCAGCTGTGCTGTGCCGTGGGTTAAGTGTATCAGTGCATTTCAGCTGTCGGTAGTTCCAACTTACCACAGGTTTATCAGGACGTGACCTCACGGGGGGTCGAGGAGCACCTGTGTTTGTGGAGTGAATCAATCAATCAATACTGGTTCTCAGGTAGCCTTGTCATGCAGACCTAGAGCTCAGAGAAGGTTCCTGGCTCCTGGTGCAGGCTCCTGAAGCTGGGGACAGTGGCCAGTCAGGGGCTGCCCTGTGTCCTGGCCGGAAGGATGGTTGGGGAGCCAGAGGGCCTGGCCCATTCCTCTCAGCGCCTCCCTGGCTGGGAGCCTGGGAGAGTCTGAGGGCTTCACGAGTTGATTGGGGACGATGGTGCCTCCCTGCTGGGTGGGCGTGAGGCCACCTGAGGGGAATGGGCAAAAGCAGCCCCCTGAGGTAGGGGTCCCAGGAAGCGCTGAGAGGTGGTGGCGCTGTAGGAGGGAGGTGGGGGCTGCGGCTCTGCCTGCCTGCCAGGCCAGGTGCCAGGTTCTTGGCAGGAACCCTCCTGAACCCTGCCAGCTTCTGGGCGCCTCCCACCAGCATGGCCAGTGGAGAGGTCTGCATTTGAGAGGTCTGCATGGCACACAGTGGCCGGCCCCGGGGTGCAACTCCATCCCCTCTTTGGGGTCCCTTTGCAGGGCTGCCTTAGGCTCCATCCCCTGTGGCCCTGTGCAGCCACCTGCAGAAGTCCCAGCAGACAAGGCCTCCTGGCTGCCCCTCAGGGCTTGCTGGGACCCACAAGACCTTCCAGGGCCTCGGAGCTCCAGCCGGGCCACAGAACTGGGAGCCTTGAGTGACTGGGAACCTTGAGGAGCTGGGAGAGCCAGGCTAAGCAAGACAAGCCTGGGCGACTCACCTGGGGCAGGAATTTGGATTCCATCACTTTCAGTGGAGGCTTTCAAGGCATAACAAAGCCCTGCCTCTGGGCCTGTTTCTGCTGCGCAGGCACATCTCGCGGGCTTGATGCTCTCAGAAGCAACTGGGCTGGGCTCGGGGAGGTGGGGGCGGAGCAGGAGTCCCAGCCGCCTTCCTCTGGGGCCCGTCCCAGGCTCCCGGCTGGGCGCCATACTGCTGCCTCTGAACGTGCCGTGCCCGAAATCCTGCCATTCCCACTGGGCATGCCCTCGAATCCTCACTCCACGACTCCGGGGAAGCGACTCTGTCCCCCTTGGCCTCAGTCCCTGCTCTGTCAATAGGCTGAAAACTGCTCTCCCCACAGGCCTGCCATGGGGTCTCTGTGGGGCCCCGACAGGTGCCAGGCACCTCTCAGGCCACAGTTCACAGGTAGAAGGATGGAGCCTGCTGACGATGGCTCTCCAGGCCCTGCTGTCCTGCCCTGGCGCTGGGGACCTTGTTCCATGGAGCCCTGCGTCTGGCCAGCCACCCTCTTCCCATGCCTGCTTGCTGGCTTAGACATTCTGCACATTTCCCAGAGGGCAAGAGGAGCTAGGCCCCCTGAGAGCCAGTCCCAGGCTCCTTCCTGGACACACAGGCAGACAGAGGCAGCCCATTTTCTTTTTTTTTTTTCTTTTTTTTTTTTTTTTGAGACGGAGTCTTGCTGTGTCACCCAGGCTGGAGTGCAGTGGCGCAATCTCCGCTCACTGCAAGCTCCGCCTCCTGGGTTCACGCCATTTTTCTGCCTCAGCCTCCCGAGTGGCTGGGACTACAGGCGCCTGCCACCATGCCCGGCTAATTTTTTGCATTTTTAGTAGAGACGGGGTTTCACTGTGTTAGCCAGGATGGTCTCGATCTCCTGACCTCGTGACCTGCCCGCCTCGGCCTCCCAAAGTGCTGGGATTACTGGCATGAGCCACCGTGCCCGGCCAAAGGTGGCCCATTTTCACTGGGAAAGCAGCAGCAAAAGTAAAAGTAGTAAAAGTTAGTCTTTCTCTGTGTCTGCATGTGCGCCCCGTGTGGACTGGACACTGCCTTTCATAGTGCACCCCTCATGGGGCCCCTGGGTCCCTTTCCTTATAAACCCTCACCTCCACCCAGGGTTAAGGAGGAAGAGTTCTGCCTCCAGATGGGAAAACTGAGGCTCAGAGAGGAGAAGGGCTCGGTGTGTGTGGCGGTGATGCCAGAAACAGGCCTGTCTGGTTTCCAGGTCTCTGCCTTAATTACGGTGCTGCCCTGGCTCTGGAATGCTGGGGCCTGGGGTCAGAAGTTGGCCTGGAGGCTGGGCGCGGTGGCTCATGCCTGTAATCCCAGCACTTTGGGAGTCCGAGGCAGGCGAATCACTAGGTCAAGAGATCGAGACTATCCTGGCTAACACGGTGAAACCCCGTCTCTACTAAAAATACAAAAAAATTAGCCGGGCGAGGTGGCGGTGCCTGTAGTCTCAGCTACTTGGGATGCCGAGGCAGGAGAATGGCATGAACCAGGGAGGCGGAGCTTGCAGTGAGCCGAGATTGTGCCATTGCACTCCAGCCTGGGGGACAGAACGAGACTTCATCTCAAAAAAATAAAATAAAATAAAGAAGTTGGCCTGGAGCCAGGACTGGGGCTCCGTCTACACTGGGGTCAGAGGTCAGCTTGGGCCCAGGTCAGGATATACGCCCACAGGTCCTGGGTGGGGACAGACCCCAGTCTCTGCCCCAGGCAGGCCTGGAGGCGGAGTGGGCCTTGCTTCCGGTCTCCCCTTCAGCTTCCTCTCTTTGAACCAGTTTGGTTGAGTTGGCCTGGCGCCCGGCCAGCGTGGGAGCCCTCGGCGTGTCCACTGGGATGGAAGTGCCTCTTTTCCTGTCATTTGGCTCAGACTTCAGCCAGCCCCCAGGAGGTGTGGGGAAACGACGGGACATTGGTGGATGTTTCCGACTTCTCCCGGTCTCCCTGCTGGGTTGGCCTGTCCTCCAGGGAGACTCATGCTGGGACCCCCGTACCCAGTGCCCAGGCCTGGCCAGCCCAGTGCTCTGCCTGTCTTCACCATGTCCTGGAAAGGGGCATGAGGAGCCTCCGGGGGGGGGCTGGGGAAGGTACCCTGGACCCCCAGGCTCTGACCCAGTGCCAGCCATGACCACAGGCGTGGACCCCCAGACTCTGACCCAGTGCCAGCCATGACCACAGGCGTGGGACCCCCAGACTCTGACCCAGTGCCAGCCATGACCACAGGCGTGGGACCCCCAGGCTCTGACCCAGTGCCAGCCATGACCACAGGCGGGGACCCTCAGGCTCTGACCCAGTGCCAGCCATGACCACAGGCGGGGACCCCCAGGCTCTGACCCAGTGCCAGCCATGACCACAGGCGGGGACCCTCAGGCTCTGACCCAGTGCCAGCCATGACCACAGGCGTGGGACCCCCAGACTCTGACCCAGTGCCAGCCATGACCACAGGCGTGGGACCCCCAGGCTCTGACCCAGTGCCAGCCATGACCACAGGCGTGGGACCCTCAGGCTCTGACCCAGTGCCAGCCATGACCACAGGCGGGGACCCTCAGGCTCTGACCCAGTGCCAGCCATGACCACAGGCGGGGACCCTCAGGCTCTGACCCAGTGCCAGCCATGACCACAGGCATGGGACCCCCAGGCTCTGACCCAGTGCCAGCCATGACCACAGGCGTGGGACCCCCAGGCTCTGACCCAGTGCCAGCCATGACCACAGGCGTGGGACCCCCAGGCTCTGACCCAGTGCCAGCCATGACCACAGGCGTGGGACCCTCAGGCTCTGACCCAGTGCCAGCCATGACCACAGGCGGGGACCCTCAGGCTCTGACCCAGTGCCAGCCATGACCACAGGCGTGGGACCCCCAGGCTCTGACCCAGTGCCAGCCATGACCACAGGCGTGGGACCCCCAGGCTCTGACCCAGTGCCAGCCATGACCACAGGCGGGGACCCTCAGGCTCTGACCCAGTGCCAGCCATGACCACAGGCGGGGACCCTCAGGCTCTGACCCAGTGCCAGCCATGACCACAGGCGGGGACCCTCAGGCTCTGACCCAGTGCCAGCCATGACCACAGGCATGGGACCCCCAGGCTCTGACCCAGTGCCAGCCATGACCACAGGCGTGGGACCCCCAGGCTCTGACCCAGTGCCAGCCATGACCACAGGCGTGGGACCCCCAGGCTCTGACCCAGTGCCAGCCATGACCACAGGCGTGGGACCCTCAGGCTCTGACCCAGTGCCAGCCATGACCACAGGCGGGGACCCTCAGGCTCTGACCCAGTGCCAGCCATGACCACAGGCGTGGGACCCCCAGGCTCTGACCCAGTGCCAGCCATGACCACAGGCGTGGGACCCCCAGGCTCTGACCCAGTGCCAGCCATGACCACAGGCGGGGACCCTCAGGATCTGGGCACTTTCTCATGGGTAGGTTCTCCCTCAATGAAAAAATTATAAAGTCTCATCAAGAACATTAAATTCAAAAAACAAAATAGTAAAGTGAGTTAAAGTAAAACTGAATGACACAAAATGGAAAGGTGCGCTGGCCCAACACTCCCAGGGTCCCTTGACAAATGCCGCGACAGTCTCCAGGGCCCCCGGGCAGCTGGGCCTCCCCGTCATGTTGTGACCTCATCTGAGCCTCTGCAAGCCTGGGGCGGGGCTGTGACTGCCTCTGTCTCTCCAAGACCAGAGGATGCCCAGAGTCATGGCTTAGGAGGCAGTGCCCCAGGAATCCCCCGACAGCTCACGGCCAGGTCCATGTTCTCTCCACAATCCATAAGCCCCACTCTGAGGCTGGCTGTCATAGCCTTCACCCAAGAGTGGGTTCTGCCTGGGGCAGGTGTGGACGCAGGTGGCTGTAGCTCAGTCTCGGGCTTACTCTGGGAGAAGGCCCATCCCATGGCCCTGACCGGCCACTCACCCGGACACCCACCTCCCTGGCCTGGAAGGAGGATTTCCTTGTTCTAGGCTTGTTCCCTTCTACACACAATGCATTTAGGGCTGGCCTGGGCCCTGCTTGGCCAAGAAACAGCTGCTCTGGGAAGGAGGAGGGAGGCTCCTCTCCCAGCCTGCACCACCACATGTCTGAGAACGTGTTTACCTGCCTGTGAGGTGAGCCTGCCGGAGGGGCTGAAGAGCGGAGCCAGGGCTGTTGTGCACAGACACCTGCCCAGGCAGCCTGAATAGGGGCCTGTGTGAGAATGGGGTGGCTGCAGTGTGGCCTCCCGAGTCAACAGCCCCAAATTCAGACCTAGCCTTGTGATCTCGGGCACGCAACAATGATGACAATGATGGTGGTGATGGTGGTGATGGTGATGGTGATGATGGTGGTGGTGATGGTGATGATGGTGATGGTGGTGGTGGTGATGATGGTGGTGATGATGGTGATGGTGGCGGTGATGGTGGTGATGGTGATGATGGTGATGGTGGTGGTGATGATGGTGATGGTGATGATGGTGATGGTGGTGGTGGTGATGATGGTGGTGATGGTGATGATGGTGATGGTGGTGATGATAGTAATGGCGATGGTGATGATATGATGATGATGGTGATGATAGTGGTGATGATGTGATGGTGATGGTGGTGGTGGTGGTGGTGGTGGTGGTGGTGATGGTGATGGTGGTGATGTGATGGTGGTGGTGGTGGTGGTGGTGGTGATGGTGGTGATGTGATGGTGATGGTGGTGATGGTGATGGTGGTGATGTGATGGTGGTGGTGGTGATGGTGATGGTGGTGATGTGATGGTGGTGGTGGTGGTGATGGTGATGGTGGTGATGTGATGGTGATGGTGATGGTGGTGATGTGATGGTGATGGTGGTGGTGGTGATGGTGGTGATGGTGGTGGTGGTGATGGTGATGGTGGTGATGTGATGGTGGTGGTGGTGGTGATGGTGGTGATGATAGTAATGGCGATGGTGATGATATGATGATGATGGTGATGATGGTGGTGATGATGTGATGGTGATGGTGGTGGTGGTGGTGATGGTGATGGTGGTGATGTGATGGTGGTGGTGGTGGTGGTGGTGGTGGTGATGGTGATGGTGGTAATGTGATGGTGATGGTGGTGGTGGTGATGGTGGTGGTGGTGATGGTGGTGATGTGATGGTGGTGGTGGTGGTGATGGTGGTGATGATGGTGGTGGTGGTGGTGATGGTGGTGATGGTGATGATGGTGATAGTGGTGATGATAGTAATGGCGATGGTGATGATATGATGATGGTGATGATGGTGGTGGTGATGGTGATGATAGTGATGGTGCTGGTGGTGATGGTGGTGGTGATGGTGATGGTGATGGTGATATGATGATGATGGTGGTGGTGGTGATGGTGATGGTGGTGGTGATGGTGATGATGTGATGAGGATGGTGATGGTGATGATGGTGGTGATGATAGTAATGGCGATGGTGATGATATGATGGTGGTGGTGATGATGTGATGGTGATAGTGGTAGTTGTGGTGATGGTGATGGTGGTGGTGGTGGTGATGGTGATGGTGGTGATGGCGATGGTGATGATGTGATGGTGGTGGTGATGGTGATGATGTGATGAGGATGGTGATGGTGATGATGGTGGTGATGATAGTAATGGCGATGGTGATGATATGATGATGGTGGTGATGATGTGATGGTGATAGTGGTAGTTGTGGTGATGGTGATGGTGGTAGTGGTGGTGATGGTGATGGTGGTGATGGCGATGGTGATGATGTGATGGTGGTGGTGGTGATGGTGATGATGATGGTGGTAGTGATGATGGTGGTGGTGATGGTGTTAGTATGCTGGGTGCCTCCTGGGTGCCACACCTTTTTCTGAGCACTAGACAGGCATTGATTTGTTGAAAGCAGCCAATTCCAGCACGGGTAGGTGACTCCATGACAGTCACTTCACTTTACAGCTGGAGGAAGAGGCAGCTAATGAATTTGTGCCAGGTCACACTGCTAAAGAGGCATAAGCCTGGGGTGATACTGGCAGTCAAAGTTATATATAGCAACTGCGGGTCAGAACGGGGGCAGGAGCAGGTGTGAGTGTGCTCTGGGGTGGACGCAGGGGCACTCAGAGACCCTGACTGGGATCACCCTACAAAGGCAGCAACTGCTCTGAGCTGCTGGGGGCTGCTCTAGGATTCTACAAACAAGGCTCAGGCTGACAGTGTCTTCGAGTGCTGGGTCCTCCTGCCTCCTCTATCCCTCCTGGACGCCTGCCCTCTGGCCCTTTCCCACGAGACCCACTGGAGGCCCAGTAAACAACTTACTGTACAGAGAGCGGGTGGAGGGACTGAGGGAGGGAGCTCAGCTCCCTTCAGCCAGCCCCGTCCCTGCTCCAACATTGCTCTCAGACACCGCCTAGTGGCTTCTGGGGACAGCACTGGTGGCCCCAAGCCTCCTGACAGCTAAGCGGTGCCACCGCCTCTGCAGGTCCCTGGAGGCTCTCCTGATGGAACGACCCAGATGGCTTCCCTCAGGAGGACACTCCCCTCTCTGTTTTGGGGGTGTGCGATTTTGTACAGGTTTTCTTAAAGAAGTGCTCATCCAGATTTCATGGGCTCAGGAGATGTAGGTTGCAGAGGTTGCCCTTGAAGAACTCAGCCTTGGAGACCCGGTGCCCAGAGGAGAGCGAACTTTAATGCTTTGTGTGAGTGAGTGTGCCCTAGAGTCTTGCCAAATAGCACCTGTAGTCTCTGTAAAACAACTGATGCAAAATAAGATCCACTTTTTAAAGGATACAATTTGATGTTTTGACTGTTATATGCAACTGTGAAACCACTGCCACCATCAAGATAGCATATACCTTCCATCACTCCCCCCATTTCCTGTGTGTGTGTGTCTGTGATCCCACCTGCCCACCACCCCTACCCCAGGCAACCACCCACATGATTCCTGTCAGTTTGGACTGGTTTGCAATTTCTAGAGTTTATACAAATAAAATCACACAGTGTGCTGTCTTTTGAGGGGGACATGCCATTATTTATCCATCTGCCTATTGGTGTATGTATGGATTGTTTCCATTTTTGGCTACTACCCATAAAACCTTGATCAACATTTCAGTACCAGTCTCTGTATGGACATGTTTCCTGTTTTTTTTTTTTTTTTTGAGACAGAGTCTCGCTGTGTCACCCAGGCTAGAGTGAAGTGGAGAGATCTCGGCTCACTACAAGTTCCGTCTACCGGGTTCAAGTAATTCTCCTGCCTCAACCTTTCAGTAGCTGGGATTACAGGAGTGTGCCATCAGGCCCAGCTAATTTTTGTACTTTCAGTACAGACAGGGTTTCGCCATGTTGGCCAGGTTGGTCTCAAACTCCTGACCTCAGGTGACCCACCTGCCTTGGCCTCCCAAAGTGCTGGGATTACAGGTGTGAGTCACTGTGCCCAGCCTGGATACAGGTCTTTTATCAGATACAGGTTTTGAAAATATTTTCTGCCAGTCTGTGGGCTTTTTCTTTCTTTCTTTTCTTTCTTTCTTTCTTTTTTTTTTTTTTTTTTGAGACAGGGTCTCCTGTTGCCCAGGTTGGAGTGCTGTGGCATGATCATGGCTCATTACAGCCTCCACCTCCTGGCTCAACTGATCCTCCCACCTCAGCCTCCTGAACATCTGATACTACAGACACACACGACTACATCCAGCTAATTTTTAAAATTTTTTGTAGAGGGGTTTCACCATGTTGCCCAGGCTGGTCTCAGACTCCTGAGCTCATCGAGCCATCACTCCTGGCCTCTAATGTTCTTTTTTCGATGTGTCTTTGTCTGGTTTTGGTATCAGAATAATACTGGCTTCATAAAATGATTGGAAGCATTCCCCCCTCCTCTATTTTTCCGAATAGTTTGAGTAGGATTGGTATTAGTTCTTTAAAAAATGTTCAGTAGGCCGGGCGCGGTGGCTCATGCCTGTAATCCCAGCACTTTGGGAGGCTGAGGTGGGTGGATCATGAGGCCAGGAGATCAAGACCATCCTGGCTAACACAGTGAAACCCCATCGCTACTAAAAATACAAAAAATTAGGCCGGGCGCGGTGGCTCAAGCCTGTAATCCCAGCACTTTGGGAGGCCGAGACGGGTGGATCACGAGGTCAGGAGATCGAGACCATCCTGGCTAACACGGTGAAACCCCGTCTCTACTAAAAAATACAAAAATCTAGCCGGGCGAGGTGGCGGGCGCCTGTAGTCCCAGCTACTCGGGAGGCTGAGGCAGGAGAATGGCGTGAACCCGGGAGGCGGAGCTTGCAGTGAGCTGAGATCCGGCCACTGCACTCCAGCCTGGGGCAACAGAGAGACTCCGTCTCAAAAAAAAAAAAAAAAAAAAAAAATTAGCCGGGCGTGGTGGCGGGCACCTGTAGTCCCAGCAACTCGGGAGGCTGAGACAGGAGAATGGTGTGAACCCAGGAGGCGGAGCTTGCAGTGAGCCAAGATCGCGCCACTGCACTCCAGCCTGGGCTACAGAGCGAGACTCCGTCTCAAAAAACAACAAAAAAAACAAGTTTGGTAGAATTCAACAGTGAAGCCAGTGGGCTCTGGGCTTTTCTTTGCTAGGAGACTATTAGGGCTTCAATCTCACTGCTCGTTATTAGTCTGTTTAGATTTTGGATTTCTTTACAGTTCAATCTTGGTAGGTTGTATGTGTCTAGGAATCTATTCATTTATTGTAGATCTTCCAATTTATTTGCATACAGTTGCTTATAGTAGCCACTAGCAATCCTTTGAATTTCTCTGGCAGTCTTTTTTGTAGCAATTGTCAAGCGAATTCCAAAATTTGTATAGAAATGCAAATGATGTAGAATAAGTCTAATGGAAAAAAAAAGTTGGAGGACTAACATGATTTGATTTAAAAACTTCAAAAGTTTTTTTTAAAAATGATATGTATGTATGTATGTATGTATGTATGTATTTTTTGAGATGGAGTCTTGCCCTGTCACCCAGGCTGGAGTGCAGTGACACGATCTCGGCTCACTGCAGCTTCCACCTCCCGGGTTCAAGTGATTCTCATGCCTCAGCCTCCCGAGTAGCCGGAACCACAGGCGCATGCCACCACGCCCAGCTAATTTTTGTAGGTTTTAGTAGAGACAGGGTTTCATCATGTTGGCCAGGCTGATCTTGAACTCGTGACCTCATGATCCACTGCCTCGGCCTCCCAAAGTGCCGGGATTACAGGCGTGAGCCACCGCGCCCGGCCTTTTATTTTATTTTTTAGAAACAGGGTCTCACTGTGTCACCCAGGCTGGAGTCCAGTGGTGTGATCACTGCAGCCTCAAACTCCTGGCCTCAAGCGATCCTCCCATCTCGGCCTCCCAAAGTGCTGGGATTCCAAGACTTAGTATTAAAGCTACAGTAATCAAGATAGTTGATATAAAGACAAAAATAGATCAGTGGAACAGCACAGAGAGTTCAGAAACAGATCCATATGTGTGTCGACAACTGGTTTTTTACGAAGATGCAAAGGCGATACAGTGGAAGAAGGATGATCTTTCCAACAAATGGTGCTGGAAAGCATGGCTGCTCATATGGGAAAAAAAATCAATTCATGCCTCGTTAATATACAAAAATTAACTAAAAATAGACCCTAGGGTGTGGGAGACCCAGAACTGGGAGCAGCATAGCCAAGTCTTATGGGCGACGAGCCTTGTGGGGGCCAAGCCAGGAGCCCACAAGCAGGTGCAGGCCTTCAGGTTGGGCTCCTCCCAGGAGGCGGAGGAGTTCCTTCACAGACTTGCCGCAGAAAATCACACACCTGAGTCAGCTCTTGGACTCCTCTGTGTGGCCGACCTGTCCTCCCTCCAGAAAATCACACACCTGAGTCAGCTCTTGGACTCCTCTGTGTGGCTGACCTGACCTCCCTCCAGGCCCCACTGGACATCCTCATCCCAGAGTCCCCTCCCAAGGATGAGGAGATGGAAACAGACAAGCGGAAGAAGGAAGTCCTTACGTGCAGATGTCTTGCTGGGAGTGAGAAGGTCCTGTCCCTGCTTGCCCCAGTTAAGCCAGAAGGCTGGACTCTCAAAGAGAGGTGCATTCTGGTGATCACAGGGATCCAGCACCTGATCTCCAAGACTAAGGATGGAAATGATTTGGGGGATCACTCCAGGAGAAGGTGCTGGAGAGAGAGGGTGAATGCAGACAAGACCAAAGTGGAAGCCTTCCAGACAACCACGTTCAAGGGCTTTTCAGGACGTGGGGATGCTGTGGCCGCAGCCTCCAAGGAGCCCATGGAATGGGTTCCTGGGCCCCGGGGGCATGAGTAAGATGGGACCTATCGGGGGCTCAGGGCCACAGTGCAGGACCCGAGTGTCTTCTACGCTGAGCATTATTATAGGAGCGGCAGCCTGGAAAACACTGCAGCCCAGAGGATGAAGAGAAGCCATCTATCTGTGTGCTGAGTTCAGACCTAGAGGGAAAATTAATGCCCTATGCTTTGTGTGGGGAAAAGTGGAAAATAAAACAATGGGAAAAGTGGACCATAAATATAAATGTGAAACTATAAAACTTCCAGAAGAGAATAGAAAATGTTTGTAATCTTGGCTTAGGCAAAGATGTCTTAAATACGGCACCTAAAGCATAATTTTCTGAAAGGATAAATTCATAAACTGAACTTTATCAAGATTTTAAAATGTCTGCTTCCAAAGACGCTGTTAGAAAATACAAACCACAGGCCAGGCGCGGTGGCTCACGCTTGTAATCTCAGCACTCTGGGAGGCCGAGGCAGGTGGATCATGAGGTTAGGAGTTCAAGACCAGCCTGGCCAAGATGGTGAAACCCCATTTCTACTAAAAATACAAAAATTAGCCAGGTGTGGTGGCAGTTGCCTGTAGTCCCAGCTACTCGGGAGGCTGAGGCAGAGGTTGCAGTGAGCCAAGATTGCGCCATTGCATTCCAGCCTGGGTGACAGAGTGAGACTCCATCTCAACAACAACAACAACAACAACAACAAAAGAAAGTACAAACCACAGACTGGGCCAGGTGCAGTGGCTCACACCTGTAAATTCCAGCACTTTGGGAGGCCGAGGCAGGAGGATCACTTGAGCCTATGAGTCCAGACCAGCCTGGGCAACATATGCAAATCAATCAATGTGATACATCATATCAACAGAATGAAGGACAAAAACCATGTGATCATTTCAACTAATGCTGAAAAAACATTTGATAAAATTCAGCATACTACCACGATAAAAACTCTTTAAAAACTGGGTATAGGGGGCTGGGCATGGTGTCTCACGCCTGTAATCCCAGCACTTTGGGAGGCCGAGGCAGGTGGATCGCAAGGTTAGGAGTTCGAGACCAGCCTGGCCAGCACGGTGAAACCCTGTCTGTACTAAAAATACAAAAAGAAAGAAAAAAAAAAATTAGCTGGGCATGGTGGCGGTGTCTGTAATCCCAGCTACTTGGGAGGCTGAGGTGGCAGAATTGTCTGAACCTGGGAGGCGGAGGTTGCAGTAAGCCGAGATTGCGCCATTGCACTCCAGCCTGGGCAACAGAGCCAGACTTCATCCCAAAAAACAAAACAAAACGAAATGAAACAAAACAAAAAACAACAACAAAAAACTGGGTATAGGGGCCGGGTGAGGTGGCTCACGCCTGTAATCCCAGCACTTTGGAAGGCTGAGGCGGGTGGATCACGGGGTCGGGAGATTGAGACCATCCTGGCTAACACAGTGGAACCCCATCTCTGCTAAAAATACAAAAAATTAGCTGGGCGTGGTGGCAGGTGCCTGTAGTCCCAGCTACTCAGGAGGCTGAGGCAGGCGAATGGCGTGAACCCGGGAGGTGGAGCTTGCAGTGAGCCAAGATTGCACCACTGACTCTAGCCTGGGCGAAAGAGTGAGACTCCATCTCAAAAACAAAACAAAACAAAACAAAACAACAAACAAACAAAAAACTGGGTACAGGAGGAATATACCTCAATATAATAAAAGCCATATATGATAGACCTACAGCTAGTATCATACTGAATGGGGAAAACTGAAAGCCTTTCCTCTAAGTTCTGGAATATGACAAGGATGCCCACTTTTATCACTGTTATTAAACATAGTACGGGAAGTCCTAGCTAGAGTAGTCAGACGAGAGAAAGAAACACAGGGTACCCACATTGGAAAGGGAGAAGTCAAATTATCCTTGTTTCCAGATGGTATGATCTTATATTCAGAAAAACCTAAAGACTCCATCAAAAAACTATTCAAACTGATAAATTCAGCTGCAGGATACAAAATCAACACGCAAAAATCAGTAACATTTCTGTATTCCAACAGTGAACAATCTTAAAAAGAAATCAAGAAAGTAACCCCATTTACAATAGCTACAAATAAAATAAAATAGCTAGGAATTAACTTAACCAAAGAAGTGGAAGATCTCTACAATGAAAACTAAAACATTGGCTTGTAATCCCAGCACCTTGGGAGGCTGAAGTGGGTGGATCACCTGAAGTCAGGCGTTCAAGACCATCTTGGCCAACACAGTGAAACCCTGTCTCTACTAAAAATACAAAAATTGGCTGGACATGGTGGTGCGTGCCTGTAATCCCAGCTATTTGGGAGGCTGAGGCAGGAGAATCGCTTGAACCCAGGAGGCAGAGATTGCAGTGAGCTGAGATCACGCCACTGCCCTCTAGCCTGGGAGACAGAGTGAGACTCCACTTGAAAAAACAAACAAACAAACAAAAACCCCAAAAACCCCCTAAAACACTGATGCAAGAAATTGAAGAAGACACATACAAAAAATGGAAAGATATTGCATGTTCAAGGACTGGAAGAATAAATATTATTAAAATGTCCACACTATGCAAAGCAACCTACAGGTTCAATGCAATTCTTATTAAAACATCTGGTTGGGCGTGGTGGCTCATGCCTGCAATCCCAGCACTTTGGGAGGCCGAGGCAGGTGGATCACCTGAAGTTAGGAGTTCAAGATCAGCCTGGCCAACACAGTGAAACCCTGTATCTACTAAAAATACAAAAAATTAGCCGGACATGGTGGCATGTACCTGTAATCCCAGCTACTTGGGAGGCTGAGGCAGGAGACTCGCTTGAACCTGGGAGGCTGAGGCTGCACCGAGCTGAGACTGCATCATTGCACTCCAGCCTGGGCAACAAGAACGAAACTCTGTATGAAAAAAATATAGATATAAATGACATTCTTCACAGAAATAGAAAAATACAATCCTGAAATTTATATGGAACCATAAAAGACCCAGAACAACCAAAGCTATCTTGAACAAAAACAACAAAACTGGAGGAATCACATTAACTGACTTCAAATCAGACTACAGAGCTATAGTAACAAAAACAGCATGGTACTAGCATAAAAACAGACACATAGACCAACGGAACAGAAGAGAGGAACCAGAAATAAATCCATACATCTACAGTAAACTCATTTTTGCCACATGTGCCAAGAACATAGAACGGGGATAGGACAGTCTCTTCAAGACACAGTGCTGGGAAAAATGAATATCCATATGCAGAAGAATGAAACCAGATCCCTATCTATTGCCATATAAAAAAATCAAATCAAAATGGATTAAAGGCTTAAATATAAAACCCCAAACCATGAAACTACTAAAAGATAACTTGGGGAAACTCTCCAGGACATTGAACTGGGCAAAGATTTATTGAGTAATACCCTATAAGCACAGGAAACCAAAGCAAAAATGGACAGATGGGGTCACATCAAGTTAAACAGCTTCTGCAAAGCAAACTATCAACAAAGTGCGGAGACAACCCACAGAATGGGAGAAAATATGTGCAAACTACCCATCTGACAAGGGATTAGTAACCAGAATACATAAGGAGCTTAAACAACTCTACAGAAAAAAAAAATCTAGACTGGGCGCAGTGGCTCATGCCTGTAATCCCAGCCCTTTGGGAGGCTGAGGCGGGCAGATCCCGAGGTCAGGAGATCGAGACCATCCTGGCTAACACGGTGAAACCCCGTCCCTACTAAAAAATACAAAAAATTAGCTGGGCATGGTGGCGGCGCCTATAGTTCCAGCTACTTGGGAGACTGAGGGAGAAGAATCACTTGAACCCTGGAGGCAGAGGTTGTAGTGAGCAGAGGTCACACCACTGCACTCCAGCCTGGGTGACAGAGTGAGACTGTGTCTCAAAAAAAAAAAAAGAAAAGAAAAGAAAAGAAAGAGATATGTGCACTACCATGTTTATCACAGCACTATTCACAATAGCCAAGATTTGGAATCAACCTGTGCCCATCAACAAACAAAGGGGTAAAGAAAATACGGTACATGTACACAATGGAGTACTATTCAGCCACAAAAAAGAATGAGATCCTGTCATTTGCCACAACATGGATGGAGCTCGAGGTCATTATGTTAGTGAAATAATCCCAGCATAGAGAGGTAAACTTCACAAGTTCTCATTTATTCGTGGGAGCTAAAAATTAAAACAACTGAATTTGTGGAGATAGACAGTAGAAAGATAGTTACCAGAGGCTGGGAAGGGTAGTGGAGTGGGAGGTGGGGGGCAAACGGGGATGATTAATGGGTATAAAAAAAAGTAGAGGCCGGGCGCGGTGGCTCATGCCTGTAATCTCAGCACTTTGGGAGGCCGAGGCGGGTGGATCACAGGTCAGGAGATTCAGACCATCCTGGCTAACACGGTGAAATCCCGTCGCTACTAAAAATACAAAAAATTAGCCTGGCACGGTGGCGGACGCCTGTAGTCCCAGCTACTTGACTCGGGAGGCTGAGGCAGGAGAATGGCGTGAACCCGGGAGGCGGAGCTTGCAGTGAGCCGAGTTCGTGCCACTGTACTCCAGCCTGGGCAAAAGAGCGAGACTCCGTCTCAAAAAAAAAAAAAAAAAAGAAAGAAAGAACAAGACCTAGTGTTTGATTGCACATTTTAAAATGACTAAAAGAGTATAACTGGGCCGGGCGCGGTGGCTCAAGCCTGTAATCCCAGCACTTTGGGAGGCCGAGACGGGCGGATCACGAGGTCAGGAGATCGAGATCATCCTGGCTAACACAGTGAAACCCCGTCTCTACTAAAAACACAAAAAAACTAGCCGGGCGAGGTGGCGGGCGCCTGTAGTCCCCGCTACTCGGCAGGCTGAGGCAGGAGAATGGCGTAAACCCGGGAGGCGGAGCTTGCAGTGAGCTGAGATCCGGCCACTGCACTCCAGCCCGGGCGACAGAGCAAGACTCCGTCTCAAAAAAAAAAAAAAAAAAAAAAAAAAAAAAAAAAAAAAAGAGTATAACTGGATTATTTGTAACACAAAGGATAAACCCTTGAGGTGATGGACACCCCATTTCCCCTGATGTGATTACTATGCATTGCATGCCTGTATCAAAATATCTCCTGTGCCCTATAAATGTACACACCCACTAAGTACCCCAAAAAATTAAACATAAAAAAACTTTTTTTCTTTTTTTTTTTTTTTTTTTTTGAGACGGAGTCTCGCTCTGTCAACCAGGCTGGAGTGCAGTGGCGTGATCTCGGCTCACTACGAGCTCCACCACCCAGGTTCACGCCATTCTCCTGCCTCAGCCTCCTGAGTAGCTGGGACTACAGGCGCTTGCCACCACGCCTGGCTGTTGTATTTTTAGTAGACGGGGTTATGCTGTGTTAGCCAGGATGGTCTCGATCTCCTGACCTCGTGATCTGCCCTCCTCGGCCTCCCAAAGTGCTGGGATTACAGGTGTGAGCCACCGCGCCCGGCCCATATTTCTTTTTTTAAATGCCATTATAAGTGATATTAATTTTTTTTTTTTTTTTTTTGAGATGGAGTCTCACTCTGTTGCATAGGCTGGAGTGCAGTGGCGTGATCTTGGCTCACTGCAACCTCTGCCTCCCAGATTCAAGTAATTTTCCCGCCTCAGCCTCCCGTGTATCTGGGACTATAGGCACCAGCCACCATGCATGGCTAATTTTTGTATTTTTAGTAGAGATGGGGGTTTCACCATGTTGGTCAGGCTGGTCTCGAACTCCCGACCTCTGGTGATCCGCCCGCCTCAGCCTCCCAAAGTGCTGGGATTACAGGCGTGAGCCACCGTGCCCGGCTTAAAAAAACTTTTAAAAATGCTGGGGTTTTGATTGGGATTGTGTTGACTCTGCGTATCAATTTAGTAAGAACTGATTTTTTTTTTTTTTTTTTAATAGTCTCACTCTGTCATCCAGGCTGGAATGCAGTGGCATGATCTCGGCTCACTGCAACCTCCGCCTCCTGGGTTCAAGCTATTCTCGTCTCAGCCTCCTGAGTAGCTGGGATTACAGGTGTCCACCACCATGCACGGCTAATTTTTGTATTTTTAGTAGAGATGGGGTTTCACCGTGTTAGCCAGGATGGTCTCAAACTCCTGACCTCAGGTGATCCACCTGCCTTGGCCTCCCAAAGTGCTGTGATTACAGGCATGAACCACCACGCCCAGCCAAATAGTATTAATTTTTAAATTTCAATTTCCAGTTTTTCACTGCTAGTTGATTAAAATATAGCTGATGTTTGTGTGTTGCTCTTGCATCGTGAAGCCTCAGTAAACTCATTCATTAATCGACTAGCATTTTTGTAGGTTCAATTGGATTTTCTACATAAACGATCATGCTGTTTGCTAAGAACAGTGGCCTCTTCCTTTCCAATCTAGATGTCTTTTGTCCTTCTCTGCCTTATTGCCCTGGCTAGAATCTCCGGTATTGTGTTGAATGGAAGTGGTGAGAGCAGAAATCCTTGTATTGTTCCTGGCTTTAGGAAAGCATCTTGTCTTTACCTGTGAGTAACACATTGGTTGTATCTTTCACAGGTGCCCTTTCTCAGGGTGAGGAAGTTTCCTTCCATCTTTACTTTGCTGAAAGCTGCTGTTTTTAAAAATCAGGAATGGATGTCAGATTTTGTCAAATGCTCTGATCACCTGATCTTGAGATGATCACGTGGTTTTCCACTTTAGGGTGAATTATTTTGATTATTTTTATTTTTCTTTCTTTTAGACTGAGTTTTGCTCTTTTTGCCCAGGCTGGAGTGCAATGGCACGATCTTGGCTCACTGCAACCTCTACCTCCCAGGTTCAAGGGATTCTCCTGCCTCAGCCTCCCAAGTAGCTGAGATTACAGGCATGCGCCACCATGCCCAGCTAATTTTTTTGTATTTTTAGTAGAGATGGGGTTTCTCCATGTTGGTTAGGCTGGTCTCGAACTCCCGACCTCAGGTGATCTGCCCGCCTCGGCCTCCCAAAGTTCTGGATTACAAGCATAAGCCACTGCGCCCGGCCCTGTTTTGTTTTTTGAAACAAAGTCTTGTTCTGTTGCCCAGGCTAGAGAATAGTGGCATGATCTTGGCTCACTGCATCCTCTGCCTCCTGGGCTCAAGTGATTCCTGTGTCTCAGCCTCCTGAGTAGCTGGGATTACAGGCGCTCACCACCATGCCCGGCTAATTTTATTTTTATTTTATTTTATTTATTTTTTTATTTTATTTTTATTTTTATTTTTTTTTTGAGGCGGAGTTTCGCTCTGTCGCCCAGGCTGGAGTGCAGTGGCCGGATCTCAGCTCACTGCAAGCTTCGCCTCCCGGGTTCACGCCATTCTCCTGCCTCAGCCTCCCGAGTAGCTGGGACTACAGGCGCCCGCCACCTCGCCCGGCTAGATTTTTGTATTTTTTAGTAGAGACGGGGTTTCACCGGGTTAGCCAGGATGGTCTTGATCTCCTGACCTCGTGATCTGCCCGTCTCGGCCTCCCAAAGTGCTGGGATTACAGGCTTGAGCCACCGCGCCCGGCCTATTTTATTTTTTTTTTTGAGACAGGGTCTCACTCTGTCACCCAGGCTAGAGTGCAGTGGTGGGAACAGGGTTCACTGTAGCTTGGACACCCTAAAGCATTCTCCCATCTCAGTCTCCCAAGTAGCTGGGACCACAGACAGGCACCACCACACCTGGCTAATTTTTAAATTTTTTTTTTGAGACGGAATCTTACTCTGTCACCCAGACTAGAGTACAGTGTCACGATCTCGGCTCACTGCAACCTCTGCCTCCTGGGTTCAGGCAATTCTCCTGCTTCAGCCTCCTGCGTAGCTTGGAGTACAGGCATGTGCCACCATGCCCAGCTAATTTTTGTATTTTTAGTAGAGACAGGGTTTTGCCATGTTGGCTAGGCTGGTCTCGAACTCCTGACCTCAGGTGATTCACCTGCCTCGGCCTCTCAAAGTGCTGGGATTTACAGGTGTGAGCCACCATGCCTGGCCGTAATTTAAAAAATTTTTTGTAGAGATGAAGTCTTGCCATGTGTTCCCAGGCTGGTTTCAAACTCCTGGGCTCAAGCAATCCTCCCACCTTGGACTCCCTAAGTGCTGAGGTTACAGGTGTGAGCCACCATGCCTGGCTTCCCTTAACATTTAAGCATGCCCCTTACATATGTATTTATTTATTTATACATATCTGTCTCTCCTTTATTAGCAGCTTACCTTTTTTTAAATTTTGAGATGGAGTCTCACTCTTGCCCAAACTGGAGTGCAATGGTGTGATCTTGGCTCACTGCAACCTCTGCTTCCTGGGTTCAAGCAGTTCTCCCACCTGAGCCTCCGGAGTAGCTGGAATTACAGGTTTGTGCCACCAGAGCTGGCTAAGCATGCCATTCATAATTCTGCTCCACTTTCACTTCCTGCTTGCACTGAATGTACAGACGGCCAGTGGTCTTCTCAGAGCATCCATCCTGTCCTGGACATGCGTGTATGCAGCTTTGTCAAATTCCCTAGTATACAGAAGTCGGTTTTTTTCTAGTCTCACTCTGCCACCCAGGCTGGAGTGCAGTGGTGTGATCTCGGCTCACTGCAACCTCTGCCTCCTCGCTTCAAGCGACTCTCCTGCCTCAGCCGCCCGAGTAGCTGGCATTATAGGCACGCGCCACCATGCCCGGCTAATTTTTGTATTTTTAGTAGAGCCGGGGTTTCACTATGTTGGCCAGGCTGGTCTTGAACTCCTGACCTCAGGTGATCTGCCTGCCTCGGCCTCCCAAAATGCCGGGATTACAGGCTTATGTTTTTATTGTATTTTTAACATTTATATATTTCTATAATATATATTTTTATTGTATCATTTATAATATTTTTGTATTCATATTGTAGTTGTCACATCTGTTAGTTTTTCAGAGTGCAACTTATTACTGAACATGTTTCAAAAGAAGTTTAGTGAGAAAGACAAAAGCCCATGTCCTCAACAGACCCCTCAGATTCTTCTTTCTCTTTTCTTCTCCTGAGCTCAGGCAGCTGTGGTGGAAGAGACAGGATCTCCTGCTGGGGCAGCACCAACCGCTGGAACAGGCTCAACAGTTCCCACACTGCCAGTGAGGTTCCTGATGGTGACACTGGCCAGGCCAGAAAGGTTTGACATTTACACTAGCTGCTTCAGTGAGGGCATTGATCCTGTCCTCTGTGACAGTCACTTCACTGTCATGCAGGATGAGGGCTGCGTAGATGCAGGCAAGCTTGGATAGAGACCAAGACACAGGCTTGTGGGGCTGCTGGCTGCTGGCTGCTGGCTGCGGTGCTAAGTGCGGGATGAAATGAGGGCCTCACCCCAGCACAGCCTTGGCTTCCCTGCTCCCCACTTTAGCAGCAGCTGAGGAAATTCATATCTATTACCATAACTGAGATCCTTTTTTTTTGAGATGGAGTTTTGCTCTTGTTGTCCACGCTGGAGTACAATGGCACCATCTCGGCTCACTGCAACCTCTGCCTCCCAGGTTCAAGTGATTCTCCTGCCTCAGCCTCCCGAGTCTAGCTGAGATTACAGGTGCACACCACCACGCCCAGCTCATTTTTGTATTTTTACTAGAGTTGGGGTTTCACCTAGCTGGTCAGGCTGGTCTTGAACTCCTGACCTCATGTGATCCACCCGCCTTGGCCTCCCAAAGTGCTGGGATTACAGGCATGAACCACCATGCCTGGCCCTGGATCTTTTTTACTTCTCTGCTAAAATTTTTTTCACTGTATGGAGAGTGTTATATAAAAACTGTTATAATAATGGCCTTATCTGCTAATTCTAGCATGTTTTAGTTCTGGAACAATTTCCATTGATTGCTTTTTTTTCATTACAGGCCATATTTTTCTGCTTCTTTAAATGCCTGGCAGTCTTTGACTGGATGCCACAATGTGAGTTTTACCTTACTGAGTGCTTGATACTACTGTATTCCTATGAATATTCTTCAGCTTTTTTTCTGGAATGCAATTACATTACTTGGAAGCAGTCTGATTCTTTTTTTTTTTGAGGCAGAGTCTCGCTCTGTCGCCCAGGCTGGAGTGCAGTGGCCAGATCTCAGCTCACTGCAAGCTCCGCCTTCCGGGTTCACGCCATTCTCCTGCCTCAGCCTCCCGAGTAGCTGGGACTACAGGCGCCCGCCATCACGCCCGGCTAGTTTTTTGTATTTTTTAGTGGAGACGGGGTTTCACCGTGTTAACCAGGATGGTCTCGATCGCTTGACCTCGTGATCCGCCCGTCTCTGCCTCCCAAAGTGCTGGGATTACAGGCTTGAGCCACCGCGCCCGGCAGTCTGATTCTTTCAGGTCTTGCCTTTATGATTTCTTAGGTGGGACCTGGGAAACATTCAGGGCAGGGATAATTATTCCCCATGACTGAGGCAAGACCTTTCTGAGTACTCCATCCAATGTCTTGTGATTGTCAGTTTGGAAAAGTTGAGGAAAGCAAGTACTATTTCCAGTCCCGTGTAAGCACTGAGTAATCTTTCTGGATGTTTTTTTCCCCAGCCTCTAGGAAATGTACTGACAGTACTCTCCTGACCACTCAAGGAAGACCCTCTGCAGACCTCGGGAGTTCCTTCTGCTATTCTGTCCCTTCTAGTCCTCTGGCTGCCCCTGTCTCTGGCTTTTCAGCCAGAGAGAATCTCTTTACCACTAAGGCCTCGCTGGGCAACCCACACACAGACATGAACCCTGGCAACAGGGTTCAGGCCGCTAACAAGGCCTTCCTCAAGAACCCACCCATAACCAACGACCACACTTCGTGGGTCCATCTTTGTATCATCTTTACTTCCTTGGAGCAAATTCCCAGGAGCGGATTTGCGGGGTCCAAGAGTATGCACCTCTAGCACTATGACAAATGCGGCCAAAATGCTTCAGGGAAACGGTGCCCCAGTTTGCATTCTGCTTCCCATGCACTGCCCTGGGGGTCTGACTGGTGAAACACGGGATGGCAGAGCGGTCGGGTGCTTCCGACCCCGCGGTGGGCCGGGACCTTTTCCTACCCTCAGGAACCGTCTGAATTTCTCTTCTGCCGAGTTCCTGCGGGTGTCCTTCGCCCACCGGCCCGAGGGAGTGTGAACAGCAGGCACCACGGGAGCACGCCTCCGCTCGCAGAGGCTCCGTGCCTGGGCAGGAGCACCGCCCCACGCCCCAGGTGGCCGCAGGGTGAGGGGATCGGGGGCGCTGGAGGCGCACTATGGGGGGGTACGCCCGTATCTCTCGCCAGGTCGGCAGCGGTTAGCGAGGCTCAGTCCCCGCCCCTTCTCCCAGCTGCTCATTCGGGGCTCCCGAGGCGCTCACAGGGGTCGACTGCGTCCGTGGGGCACAACCCACGGGCTAGGCTAAGACGCCACACAGGACGACCACCCGCAACGACGCCCCGCGCCCCAGGTTCAGTAGGGCGGATCCTAGCGCCTCCTCCGCCGGAAACGGAAGTGCGTCAGGGCGTCGGCCGGCAAGAACGCACCGCGCAGACTCGCTGTGGCGGCGTGACCCGGAAGCGCTCGCCGAGGCCCCGCCTTGCCCGCCGATATTTCTGCCGGGTAACTAGCCGCTTTCTTTCTCTCTCGCGCGCGGTGTGGTGACAGCAGGTGTGGCGCGCGGCGCTGGCGTCGGGCTCAGGGTTGGGGCTGGGGCGGAAGCGGGGGCTTGGACGGGGAGGACGGGGTGCGGGGTGTGGTGTGCGGCTGCGGCCGTGACCCTAGGGGCGGGTTTGCGCCGGGAGCCGGGGCACGGTTCCGGCCGTCCTCACGGCGCCGCGCGGTGACTCCGCAGGCTCAGCCTCGAGATGCAGAACGACGCCGGCGAGTTCGTGGACCTGTACGTGCCGCGGAAATGGTGAGCGCCCTCCCCACGCCCGGCTCACTGCGCCCCCCACATGCCCCTCTTCCGTTTTTACCCAACCACCACGTCCCCTCGCCTGCCCTTGTCCCCCCACACCCCTGCTGTCCTTACCCCGCCACGTCCCTCACGTATCCTTCCCCGGACGTTCCTCTTTTCCATGCAGATCCTCCCAACCCTCCACGTCCTCTTTTTCATTTTTACCCCCCATGTCCCTTCTGCTCACTGCTGCCTTTCTCCACAGCTCCGCTAGCAACCGCATCATCGGTGCCAAGGACCACGCATCCATCCAGATGAACGTGGCCGAGGTGAGCTGGGAGCCCGGGAGGCGGGAAGGTTGGGATGTGTGTGCCGGGAAAGGCAGGCCTGCCCCATTGTGGAGGAGCCCCTAGGGTGAACGTAAGGCAGAGACTGGCTTTGAGGATTGGTGTTTCCCACACTTGGGGGAGTGTTTCTGATCCTCCTTCTCTTTCTAGGTTGACAAGGTCACAGGCAGGTTTAATGGCCAGTTTAAAACGTACGCTATCTGCGGGGCCATTCGTAGGATGGTGAGTGTTCCCTGGGCTTTGCTCATCACTTCGGGACATCGTGGACTTTACCCTGCGCATTTGAGTGTGTGACGGTGCCTGAATAGATTTGCTGGCGAGTAGTTTGAGCCAGCTGGACTGGGCTGGCTGCCTGCTGCGTCTTGGGGGTGGAAGAGGGGTGCTCTGAGAAAACACTCAGGCAGCAGACCCTGCCTCCCACTAGGAGGTCTCCCCCATCTCACACCATAGTCAGGCTGGAGGCTGCCCCTCGGGAGAGGTGGTTCCCCTTCTGTGCCTGTTTCCATTTGCTCAGCGGGGGAGAGACATGGGCTGGGGGCGCAGCTGATTTGCCATCTCAAGCAGCCGGAGTGGAAATATTCTCAGTGTGTGTTTTTTTTTAAGGGTGAGTCAGATGATTCCATTCTCCGATTGGCCAAGGCCGACGGCATCGTCTCAAAGTAAGGTTGGGGGGCTCACATTTGGGCAGAGTGAGTGGACTAGGGCTGCTCCAGAGACGTGGTCCTAACGTTGTCCTTTTCTCCTGGTTCTAGGAACTTTTGACTGGAGAGAATCATGGAAGTGGACTATTTGTCATAAATAAACAGTGAAAACCTACCTGTGCAGGTTCATTCTGTGTCTCTAGGCCCAGGGTTGAGGTTTTGCTGTCAATGGGTGACAAGGGTGGGGTACGGTACCCAGTTAGTTGAAAGGAGACAAGCTGTGAAACGTATTGCAAAACCGAGGTTTAAAGGATACATTATCCATTTAGAAACATCTAAGATAAAATGACTCAAACGTTCTGAGGTCAGAGACTCGCTTGTGCACACTGACATCCACAGCTGCTACCAACGAGGAAGCAACGCCAGGCCTGGTTTTGTGGAGTCACAGCCCAGCTGAACACCTCAGCTCCCGACACCTGGCTATGTTCTAGGGGCTGATATGCTGAGAGTGTAGTTTGGTTTAACTGCTGGCTTTGTTGCAATAATCCTCGAATGCCACACAGTGGCAGCTCTTGGCATCATGACAATGGACATAGTTTTGAAGGGAAGGCTTCACACTTCACATAGACCGGTTTGGTTAATAACTTTCACTACATAAATACACACACTTAAATTACCGTGCTTATGAGCCATTTCTTGCTTTCATGTGTAGAAAGAACCATGGAGACGTGTGTCCCTGGAGGGCAGGTCGTAAACTGGAACAGTTACTAGGAATTCAGTCCCTTACATGCTCATAACATGGGCGAGCTCTTGAGATGGGATCTGGGTGGCAGGAGAGGTTGCTTTTCAGAGGAAAGCTGCCTGGGACCCAGCATGGGGGAGCAGCTTGGAAGTCGAGTCCCCTCTGGGTGCACGTTGGGTTCCAGGGGGTCATCCTTGGCCTGAGGGCTGCTCGATGGAAGGGGATGCTCCACAGTAAATAAGGGCAAAGGCTTTGGTTTGTCCTCATCCTGCAGTCTCTCCTACACACCAGCCATCTCTGGGTCTCAACCCCAGTGAGTGGCTGTGGAAAAGGAGGGCCAGGTGGGTGCTGGCAGCTGTCCTGCACCACTGCTGGGGTCAGGTGGAGTTGCTGGTGGAGTTCTGTGATCACCAGAATTGGCATCCCCTTTCTGCAGAAGCACCAGTGGGCACAAACAGCACAGAATGTATTGTAATGGGCTAGAGACAAAGTCATCCCAGAGTCCCTCCAGGGCCAGGGAGGTTTAAAGTAGTGGTAGGAAAAAGCTTGGTGGCTGAGGCAGTGGCCAGTTTTGAGACCAGCTGACCCATGAAGAAAAACTCAGCAGTCCTTGGTTATTCAGTGTTTTGATGAGGCAGCTAGCTGGATTGCTGGACCATGTAAAATTCGTTGCAAGAACTTCAGACAGATGTGGAAAAGCTAGAGATGGGGCCCTGCACAGAAGGGACATTGACCACCACTTGGAGTCCTTTTAGCATGGTGGGCTGCCCTGGCTGAGGTGGCCAAGACAGCACCTGTTTCCTGCCTCAGAAGAAAAAGACTGATGCACTGACCCTTTGAGGTTGTGTGGGGTGTGGTCAGTGCCCTCCTGTCTGAGGGTCAAGTGTTTTCAGGTCAACTTTAGCAGACCTCATTTAACCATTTTTTGTTCCCTTAAAAAAGACCCAAAAAACCAAATCCCAATAAATATGTTATTTTTCTCCATCACAATATTGCTTAGAAAAATAAGAGCCGGCCAGCAGCGATTATCCTGGAGGCCCAGAGTGTCTCCTGGTGAGAGGCAGAGGGTAGAGCATGGCATGGGATGGGCAGCTGTCTGTTGCACCCTGTCGGTCTGTAGGACACAAGGGCGTCAGGATTTCACAGTGACACGATGTTTGAAGAACAGAGGTCCAAGAGTCCAAGAATGAGATCAAAATAAATCAGGAGACTGCTCCCGCTAGTTTAACTGGACACCAAAAGCTCCATTTGGGACGCAGTGAGGTGGGCGGAGAAAGCTTTGGAGGAACTCGGCTTTGGGTGGCAGGGAGCCAGCGGCACAGTCGATGTTGGGAGATGCTGCTGAGGAATCCACACCCGAAAAACCAAATCTCCAAGATGAATGCCTAAATAAGTTAAACTCAGCCATTTCAGTGTGTTCAGTGAGGTCTAGAAACCCAGATCTCCACCCCAACGCTGTGGTGGCTGCGGTGGTTTACAGAAGGCGAGGCGTGGGGAGACAGACTGCAGCGGCTCACTGCTACACGCTGTGAACCAAAGATCCTGGTGCCAGGCTGGTCTGAGGCACGTGAAAAAAATACCAGTAACAACCCCACATTTAGTTATGTAAAAATTCAGGTGAATTCTCAGAAATCCCCTTGGAGGGACAGTGCATTTGGGGATGACAGCGACGTCACTTTCCAAGGAAACAGCAAAGAGGCAAAAAGGAGAGCCGTACCAGCGGAGGCCAGGTGCCTCCTGCTGGCGGGTGCTGGGGGCACTGGCAGGAGGCAGCGCGGGGCTTCAGTGAGACACCTCCCTGGCCAGCAAGTGCACCTCGGTGCCCTGTGCCTTCTGTGGAGCCTCTGCTAGAACTGCTGGGTGAGGCGCCTGTAATGAGGTAACACTTGGTTCTCGGGAAGATACAGGGCCAGCTCCAAGGCCACGAGCACTGTGAACTCAAACCCGATCAGGTCACGCCTGTTGAATCGAAACCTTTCTTCTAACTTCTGCAAAGGAGAGAGAAGGGTTACATGGGAGCCTTCCCTCTTCCATGTTTCCCGCCCAGCCGGCCCCATCTCAGCAGTGGCCCTGGCTGGATGTCATGACCCTGCCTGCAGCACCTGCCGAACCCAGCACTCACATCGATGAGCTGCTTCACGCCGCTCTTGCGCAGGTCACTGCTGATCTTGGCGGCCAGCAGCACGCAGGCGCCGGCGCACAGCTTGCGGTTCTGTTTGCTGAGCTTGCCCTGCAGGACCAGCTTCTCAAAGTACACGTAGGCCATGGCCACCGTCACGGGCTCCAGGCTGCACTCCTCCGACAGGCTCCGCATCTCCCGCTTTAAGCTGTGGGTTAAGACAGAAGCCATGTCCCTGGGGCTCTGGCTGGGGCTGAGGAGGCAGTCCCCTGCCACCACCACTGAGGCTCGAGCAATGTGGCTTTGGGCTGCAAGAACCACCACTGTATCCTTCAGGGCGGTACCCTCCACTGTACCATGTACAATGCCCAGGGCAGGGTGCAAGGGCAGCAACAGGCAGGCTGGGTCTTGGCTTCCCCCCTCCCTTGGGTGGGTGCCCACAGCAGGTCCCACCTGTGCCTGGTGGGTGGAGCCACAGAGGACAGGCCCTGCCCTTGGTGGGGGGCAGTGGCCTCTGATGAGGGGCAGTTTTAGGAAGAGCCTTGAAGGGAGGTGCCGGGGTGTGGGGTGAGCCACCCTCTGGAACACTGGGGCAGAGGCCAGGCAGGGCAGGCCCCCAGTACAGGGGGAGTCCAAAGTGAGCCCAGCAGTTCCACTGCCTTCGGCTCACTTTCCTCTGGTCACAGGAGTTCTCATTGTGGCAAGATGTGAGAGCAGAGGCACGTGGATGGTCTTGGTGAGCACCCAGCATGCCTGGACAGGGGTGCTTTGTGGGCCAGGGGAAGGGCCACAGAACTTGGTCAGTAAAATAGCACACACTGGGAGTGGCTGGGCACAAGAGAGGCCTTGTCCCGCTTGAGTTCTACAAAGATCCTGGGCTGCTGTGAGGGTCTGGCTGAGACGCCTGGTGGTGTGTGGGGGGATGAAGTGTGATGGGGCCGCGGGGGGCCTGGCTTGGCGGGCGGTGGAGGTGGGGGAGCTGCTGCTGGGGGCCTGGTCAGAGGTGGGAGGGGGTTGAGGATGGGCAGCGGCTAGACTTGTCAAGCTAGAGAGAGAATCTACCAGAAACTGGAGAGGCTGGCAGGGCCTCCCAGGACGATGAGATGGTCTGAGAGGGTGTCCTCACCTCCTGATCTTGCTCAGCGTCAGTTTGACGTGTGGGAACTTCTCCTTGAAGGTCTCGTTCATGTCCTTTTTGAGGTCTGAGGGCTTCACGTATTCTATCACTGTGGTCTGCAACAGACAGTGGACAGGGTTGGGCTGGCCCCTTCCACAGTCCATGGGTCCCATCTGCCCGGTACCACGATGGATTTCTCACCATCCTGGGTTTGCAAACGTGCATAAGGTGTGGCTTGAGAGGCCCCGAATCTCGGAGAACAAAATGGCTCAAGAGAGAACCCCAGAGCCCATGCATGCTTGGTGTGGGGAGAGCCAGGCTGCCAGGTGCCGAGGGCTGAAGGGCAAAGGTCGACCCCAGCTGGAGTGGCCAGCACTGCTCCCTGGCCTGCCCTGCACACCACCACTGTCTGTGGTGCTGCAATCTGGGATGGGGGCACGTCACGCCCCTGGGGCGGCTTTGCCCACAGCCTGCCCCGCACGCCCTGAGCGAGGACAGGTGTGTAGCGGCCTGTGCCCAGGCCCCAGGAGAGGGCACTCACCATGTACGACGCAAAGATGAGGACGCGCTTGTGCTTGCCGCAGGGCCACTGCGGGTCATCCAGGAGGTTGGGGTTGTACTCCAGGGTGTCCCCCACGTCGCTCCCTGTAAGAGAGACAGCCCCTGACCCACCAAGAGTCTTGAGCAGTACCCATCTAGCCCCAAGGTCTGGCAGGCCGGTGCCATGGCGGGACAAGGCCGAGCTGGGGAGGGGCTCCAGGTCATGGTTCTCGCTCTCCCAAAGGGCCCAGGGCTTAGAGCAAGAAAAGGATGTCCTGAGAGGAGGGGCCCTCCCTGGAGTCATCTGTGGATGCAACTCCTCCCCACTGCCCGGCTCAGGCCAAGCCCAGGGCCAGTGATTCGGTGTGGAGCTGTTCCTCTCCTGAGTGGCCGCCACCTGACCCTGTTCCCGAGGCTCCATCGTGCACAAAGGGCTACAGATTGGAAGGGGCTTGCTGGTGCTGCTGCAGTCCCTGGGCCACCCTGTTCCGGGCCGTGGTTAAGGCACGTGGGCTACCTAGTTCTGTGCTGGCTGGTGCTGACTTGGTGGGGGCAGGTTTATGTCTTGACCCTGGCAGAGTCCGGGGGACACTGGGCCGAGGTGTGGGTAGCAGGCCGTGGCTGTCAGTCTTGTGTGTGACCAGGGCGTTGGTGGGGTACAGGAACTTTGCATAAGACACCACCTAGAAAAGCAAACGCATCTGGCCTCAGCGCTGCTTCCGGGGACCAGAGGGCAAAGTGAGCTCTGCCTGCCTCCCGCTGCAGGAAGCCCAGAGGCACGCCGGGAGCCCTGCATGGAAAAGGAAGGGAACAACTCAGATCAAGCCGTTGAGGCTGCGCCTGAGCTAGACGCTGCTCCTCACATAGCTAGAACATTCCGGAACACCACTGTGCTTTATCTGGGTTCTGCAGCCTGTAACGTTCTCCCTGCCTCTGAAGACCACTGACCACCAGCACAGAGGCCGGAGGGTTGGCGAGCCCCCCCCTGCAGCGGGGAGGTGTCCAGGAGCACCTGGCTGTAGTGCAGAGAGCAGACTTCAGGCACGGCCAGGCTGCCGGGGGAGTCTGATGGGCTCCAGGGCCGTGTTCTCAGGGCTGCACAGGCCCACATCCACTCCACCCTTGCGTTTTACGTGGAGTGAAGCGCAGCTCCATGTCTGCCTCGTGGGCACTGACGTGTGGGACTGCTCCCACCTGCCTGCCTGGCCCTGATAGCGCTGGGTGTCTGCCGGCAAAGAGGCTCTTACCTTCCCATCTGCTCCCAGCTCCACGCCTTCCAGCTCAAAGACCATCTCGGAAGACACAGAGACACCACCGGACGGGTGCCTCTGCTTCTGGCTATCCACCCTCAGGTCACTGCAAACATGGGAGAGGCAAGGGGCTGTGGCCTGCGCTGAACTCAGGCTCCGGCCGCCCAGCCCACCTGTCTGCTGACCCGAGGCGCTCTCGGGAACAATGTCAGCACAACCCCTCGGGAAAGAAAGGCAGCACTGGTGTGACCAGGAAGGTGCACGTCAGGAGTGCTTTCACGGAAGGGGGGTCTTTGAGCCCTGCTTCCCCAGTACAGACACTGGCTGGTAGAGCCCCTGGGGCAGTGCCCACCTTTACTGGCCCTCCAGGTGCATGTGCCCACACCTGGTCAGGTTTCTCCACCACTGTTTTTAAGCCAGGGCCACACATAATCCCCACCCCACAGCTGTTTCCTCCTTCCCTGAATTACGCACGGATACAACTGCCTGGATGGTCACAGGGCCATGTGGCTCTGTCCACAGGAGGTGGGATAGCCCAGCCACCTGTACATCGACAGCGTGAACAGAAACCGGCCCCTCTGGAGAATGAGGACCTGCCCCGGGTTCCTGAGGGGCTTTGGCGGAGGTGGACGTGCTGAGCCTCCCATGAGCCCAGGGGCAGCCTGATGGGGACGTAGCCTCACCTGGGGGCGCAGTGCCCTCTGATGCCTCCTGGGCCTGGTGGGGACCAGGCCTTGCCTTCTGCCCAGACGCATACCGCATGCAAGGCAAGGGCCGACTACTCACCTGATCCGCAGGCCTTCCCCGTAGGGCAGGACCGAGAAGGCCGCACACAGGGACCGCTTGGCACAGATGAGCACAATCCTGCAGGGGGACAGAGTCAGAGAAGACAGGGGCTGGGAGGCAGGGGTCAAGGTGCTGCTGCTTCCAGAGCTACAGACATTTCCATGGAAAATTCCTTCTGCCTAAATTCAGGTGCCGGGAGACTGCCCATGCTGCCCAAGGGGACTTGGGCCCAGGAGGCCGGGTGGCCAGAGCCACTAAGCCTGGACCCCCAAGCTCTCAGAGTGGATTCCCTACAGGAGCTACTAGGGTGCCCCTCCCTGGGACGCGGCTGCACGTGGGCAGGCACAGCAGTGACATCCTGAAGGCTCCTCCCTGACCCAGTGCGGGTGGGGCTGGCGGCCTCACCTCAGGATCTTGGCTCATTCAGAGATGAGAGGCAGCCAGAGGGGACAGGATGGCGAGGCCAAGGGCTGCCTCAAGTCAGACCTCAGAGGTCCTTGGTGGTGTGGGGCTCAACGCCACCAGAGAGGGCCTGATCCAGGTCCATAGAGAGGCTGGCCTGGAGGCTCCCTTCCAAGGCGCTCGAGCAGTCAGGCTCCGGGCCAGGGAGCACAGGCAGAAGCCACTGTTTCTCCTTCCTTAGACACTGGCTCTGCCCTGCCTGGGCCCAGGGTCTCACCAAGGGGACAACAGCGGGAGAACTTCTCCCCTCTCTGGCTTGGATGACAGGAGCCAGGGCTGGCACTCACGTCTGCTGGAAGCTGTATAGGACTGACGGGGAGGAAGGGTCCGTTCAGACCCACAGTCACCATAAGGAGGATGCCCGGCAGGGGGAACTCCAGAAGGAAGGGAGCGCTCTGGACCTCAGGACACCTCAGGACATGCAGCGAGGGGAGTACGGCGCCACAGGAACACCCCCTAGACACCCTGACACCCTGAGATACCCTGACACCCTGACACAGTCTCTCAGGGTGCACCTGGGCACGGCTGCGGCCCTCCGCCAGCTTTGGGCAGCCTCTCCTCCGTGCCCCCAGCAAAGCCCAGCCCTCCTCCCCACACATCTCACAGCCACGCCCGTTTCTGTGTCTCCAATTTTCCTTCATGTCCACACGTGGCCCTTCATGTGGGAGCCCAGAGAGGATGACCTCGCTGTGGTGACACCAGGGACCCGTGGGTGCTTGGCTGATGTGGAGCAAAGAGTGTGGTGGGGAGGAGGGTCCACCTCTAGAGGTGTGGGATGTGGAGCGGGCAGGAGTCTTGGGAGCGGAGGGAAGATTGCTTGGCTGACACGGGCAGGACCCTGTGGGCCTCTGGAGACCACAGCCCTGGCCCGGCTTCTGGCTCGGCCTTATACCTGCTGTTCCTGGTGTCGTACTGCCTCATGTTCTTGATGAAGTGGGTCTTCTTCAGGCCTTTGTGTCTTGGTGATCCAGATGTGTGTTTGGTTCTGCAAGGCAAAGGACACAGGTCACTCTTTTCCTCCCAGGACCCTCTGGCCCCGCAGGGGTCAGTGGCAGCCTGAGCGAAGTTGTAGAGCTCGGGGCGGTCGGGGGCGTGTACCTCTGTGCTGGAGCACATCCCACAGCATCTTCCAGAAACTCCAGGGAGCAGCGCTGGGACGTGACTCGCTTCCTGCAAGATGACAATGGGGCCTCAAAACAGGCATGGGGCCACCAGCCCAGGCACCGCCTTTGTGGCCAGAAACTGAGTGCCGCCCGCTGTGCAGGGCCCCCAGCTGCACACCCACAGGCCAAGGGGCTTCCAGAGCCTGTGCAGACTGACACAGGGAGGAGGGGCACCGCATGCCTCGAGAGGTTCCTGTTTCAGAGGCACTGAGCTCTTCTCTGGGGACCAGCGGCCCTGGGGACAGGTTCCTCAGGCACAGCATAGCGCAGCACAGCACGCCAACCTGCCCTGCCCACCAAGGGTCGCTCGGCCCCAAGCAACACCCTGCTGGGGGCACCACCAGCTCTGACAGGCCCATCCCACCCAGCGCTGCCTGAGGCTGGTGCTACCTGCCCCTCCCTGAAGCACAGCTTGGCATCGGGGCACCATGGCGCAGGCAGGCGGGGTGGGCAGCGGGCAGCCCTTGCTTTCAGGCCACCTTCCCGTGACTCGCAGCTCCCTGCATCAGCCACACCCTCCCACCTCAGCGCCATGACGGGGGCTCCTCCTCAGTCTGGAACATTGTGTTCCTGCTCTTCCGGTGGCCACCGCTTTCTGAACGTTTTGGCTCACAGGCGGCCCCGAGGGAGGCTGCCTGGATCGCGCTATTCTGTGACCTGCTCACGGCACTGGTCACTACAGCAAGGAGGTGTCCCTGCCTTACCACCCACCTGCCGTCTGCCTCCCCTTCCAGAGTGCCAGCCCCATGGGTGGGGCAGGGTCTGTCCCCGTTCACTGCTGTCCTCAGTGCCTGCCCTCCTGCCTGGACTTCAGGAGTCTCCCAGGTGTTTCCCATAAGTGAAACGTGCAGGCAGATATCTGTTGGCTGAATGACTGTACAACACACTTCCCTGAAGACCCCCTCAGGACACAATGCCCACTGCTCCTCAGACCCTCGACCCTCAGGACCAAGTGAGGCCATCCTGATGTGGAGACATGACGTGGTTCAGTAACTCTCAGGGCCACGCAACTCCAAGCGCAGAGCTGTGTCTTGAACCCGGGTCTGTCAGGGACTCCAAAGCTTTGTTCTCTCCCTTATACTGGGCACCAAGGCATTCCAAAAACATAGCTTAGGAGGTAAGGTCCAATGCCAGTTGATGCAATGTTGCAGTATTGGAAAACCACTCTAATTGCAATGACAATGATGGGGCAATGTGGCGTGGCACATCTGAGGAGCCTGCCTGCCCTGCAGGGCTGTTGGCCCCCAGAGGGGAGCAGTTGGTGGTGGTGGTGACAGTGGTGGTGACAGTGGCGGTGGTGATGGTGGTGATAGTGGCAGTGATGGCGGTGACAGTGGCGGTGGTGGTGATGGCGGTGGTGATGGTGATGGTGGTAGTGATGGTGGTGATAGTGGCAGTGATGGCGGTGACGGTGGTGACAGTGGCGGTGACAGTGGCGGTGGTGGTGATGGCGGTGGTGATGGTGATGGTGGTGATAGTGGCAGTGATGGCGGTGGTGGTGATGATGGTAGTGATGGTGGTGATAGTGGCAGTGATGGCGGTGACGGTGGTGATGACAGTGGTGACGGCGGTGGTGGTGATGGCGGTGGTGGTGATAGTGGCAGTGATGGCGGTGACGGTGGTGATGACAGTGGTGACGGCGGTGGTGGTGATGGCGGTGGTGGTGATAGTGGCAGTGATGGCGGTGACGGTGGTGACAGTGGCGGTGACAGTGGCGGTGGTGGTGATGGCGGTGGTGGTGATAGTGGCAGTGATGGCGGTGACGGTGGTGACAGTGGCGGTGACAGTGGCGGTGGTGGTGATGGCGGTGGTGGTGATGGTAGTGATGGTGGTGATAGTGGCAGTGATGGCGGTGACGGTGGTGATGACAGTGGTGATGGCGGTGGTGGTGATAGTGGCAGTGATGGCGGTGACGGTGGTGACAGTGGTGGTGACAGTGGCGGTGGTGATGGTGGTGATAGTGGCAGTGATGGCGGTGACGGTGGTGACAGTGGCGGTGACAGTGGCGGTGGTGGTGATGGCGGTGGTGATGGCGGTGGTGGTGATAGTGGCAGTGATGGCGGTGACGGTGGTGACAGTGGTGGTGACAGTGGCGGTGGTGGTGATGGCGGTGGTGGTGATGGTGGTAGTGATGGTGGTGATAGTGGCAGTGATGGCGGTGACGGTGGTGATGACAGTGGTGACGGCGGTGGTGGTGATGGTGATGGTGGTGATAGTGGCAGTGATGGTGGTGATGGCGATGGTGGTGACGGCGGTGGTGGTGATGGTGGTAGTGATGGTGGTGATAGTGGCAGTGATGGCGGTGACGGTGGTGATGACAGTGGTGACGGCGGTGGTGATGGGGCCCTTTGTGGGGTGCTGTGTGGTTTATTAAATGGAGCAACTTGGCCCCTGGGCTTGGCATGGGGCCTTCTCAGCGTGTCAACAGTAGCCTTTTTATTAAGTGTGAGCCAATCTGGACTCCTGGGCAAGGGCAGGTGTACTGCTGGGGGTCACTTCTGGGAACCCTCCAGGTGCCAGGCCAGCGCCATCCTCAGGGTCCCACGGGCCTTCCCCCAGCAGGACCCCAGCTTACACACAAGGCCTGGTGCGCTCAGGCCCCCGCTATGGTGGAGCCGGCCTGGAGTCCAGGTTCCTACACCATGCCCTCGCCAGGAGCCTCCCACTGAGAGCCAGTGTTTGTCCCAAGGCGCCGGGTTGGGCACAGCCACAGTCCCACAGTGGGTGCTGCCTGTGCCAGCGAGAGTGCCACAGTCACCACTTCACCAACACTCAACGGGTCACAGTAGGGGCAGTGACAGCCACACCCACTCGACAAGTGGCACAGAGAGGCCTGGCCCTTGCTCAAGTCACACAGCCAGTGTAGTCCTGGTTGGTACCAAGGCTGTGTCACCTTGACACCAACACTGATGCTGTCATTTTTTTTCTTTTTTTTTGAGATGGAGTCTCGCTCTGTCGCCCAGGCTGGAGTGCAGGGGCGCCATCTCGGCTCACTGCAAGCTCCGCCTCCTGGGTTCAAGCAATCCTTCCTCTTCAGCCTCCCGAGTAGCTGGGATTACAGGTGCCCGCCACCACACCCGACTAAGTTTTTTGTATTTTTTAGTAGAGACAGGGTTTCACCATGTTGGCCAGGCTGGTCTTGAACTCCCGACCTCAAATGATCCGCCAGCCTCGGCCTCCCAAAGGGCTGGGATTACAGGCGTGAGCCACCATGCTTTATTTTATTTATTTATTTTTTGAGATGGAGTCTCATTCTGTTGCCCAGGCTGGAGTGCAGTGGGTACCATCTTGGCTCACTGCAACCTCTGCCTCCCGGGTTCAAGCGATTCTCCTGCCTCAGCCTCCCGAGTAGCTGGGACTACAGGCTCCCACCACCACGCCCAAATAATTGTTTTGTATTTTTAGTAGAGAGAGGGTTTCGCCATGTTAGCCAGGATGGTCTTAATCTCCTGACCTCATGATTCGGCCACCTCGGCCTCCCAAAGTGTTGGGATTACAGGCGTGAGCCACTGCGCCCGGCCCTTTTTTTTTTTAAAAACAAATGCTGGACTGATTATGGGGTCGGGTCCTTTTTTTTTTTTTTTTTTTTTTTACGACAGAGTCTCGCTTTGTTGCCCAGGCTGGAGTGCAGTGGTGCGATCTCGGCTTACTGCAACCTCCACCTCCCAGGTTCAAGCGATTCTCCTGCCTCAGCCTCCCAAGTAGCTGAGAGTACAGGTGCCTGTCACCACGCCCAGCTAATTTTTGTATTTTTGGTAGAGATGGGGTTTCACCATGTTAGCCAGGCTGGTCTTAAACTCCTGACCTCAAGTGATCTGCCCGCTTTGGCCTCTTAAAGTGCTGGGATAACAGGTGTGAGCCACCGTGCCCAGCCGGGGTCAGGTCTTGATAAAACCACCCTAAGCAGAAAATACAGAGTCACAAGTTAACTTAATACACCTACCTACGGGCATCACAGCTCAGCCCAAACTCAACAGGCTCAGAACACTTGCACTTGCCTGCAGCTGGGCAAAGTCATCTCACACAAAGCCTATATTTTATTTTGAGACCGAGTCTTACTCTGTCATCCAAGCTGGAGTGTAGGGGCTTGATCTTGGCTCACTGCAACCTCCACCTCCCAGGTTCAAGCGATCCTCCCTCCTCAGCTTCCCAAATAACTGGGATTACAGGTGCCTGCCACCACTCCTGGCTAATTTTTGTATTTTAAGTAGAGACGGGGTTTCAACGTGTTGGCCAGGCTGGTCTTGAGCCTCAAATGATCCACAGACCTCGGCCTCCCAGTGCCAGGATGACAGGCGTGAGCCACCGTATTTATAACAAAGTGGGAAACAGCTCCTGTAATTTGTTGGATACTGTACTGAAAGTGAAAAAGAACGTGGTTGTAGGGAGTACCAAGTACAGTTTGAAGTCAGGAACTTAAGATGTAATTAAAATCTTTTAAAAGGCAAAGGCAACAAGAGCTTGTTGAAAACAAGCTAGGATTGAAAACAGAAAATCCAGTAAAAAGCCTGGTGCCTCACACTGGCCCCATCAGCAGACACAGCTGTGCACCTGCCCAGTCCCAGCTGGAGGTAGGGGCAGGGGACCAACCAGACGGCTGCAGGTGGGTGAGCAGCTGGCCAGAAGAGAGCACTTGGGCGATGGGACCAGGAGGGGCTGGGGATGCAGTGGGCTGGCCTGGAGAGTAGGGTGGGTGGGGAAGGAGGAGCTAGGGCAGGCAGCAGGCTCTGAGGGCAGCGGAGGGACACAGCACCCAGTTGTATGCTGAGGGGGTGTGTGTGGCAGATGCTGGCTGTCCCGAGAAGCCCAGGTGAGTGAGTGCTGGCCTGTGATGGGTGAGGGCGGACAGCCTGCCCCAAGAAGAGCCCAGCGGAGGCTGGATGGGCAGGGCCCGTACTGGGGAAAGAAGCCGGTGAAGGCGGAGATTTGGGGACTGTCCCCAGATAGGTGTTTGCGTGTCCTGCCCTACAAGGCTGGGCCTGGAGGCCCTGAGGACTGGCCTGTGTGTCTTTCTGGAAGCTCCTTCCCACGGGTAATTACCAGGGGATGCCTGGGTATTTGCATGCCTGGGACCTCATTTGGAGGCCCGTGGGGGCCCCAGCACAAGCTGGGGGCCCTGTGGCAGCCTGCCTGGCAGTACCATTGGAGCCTCTGGCTCAGGATGCAGAGGAGCTGCAGGGGGGAGGCTGATGCTGCTGCCGGCTGGCCCAGCTCCTCCATGATTTTCTGGTCACTGCAGGGATGATGGGTTTCTCTCTACCACGCTTTAAAATCTGTTCCCAGCGGGTTCTTCTGCAGATTTTTCTCTGTGATTTCCTTCTCCTTTCTTCTTTGTAAGCATCTTATTAGTAAACTAGATCTGCACGATTCTAGGAGGGAGGCAGCATTCTGACCCTCATTTCACGGGTGGGTAAACTGAGGCACGGAGGTGTTTAGCAACTTGCCCGAGATGACATGGCTGGTAAGAAACAGAGTGGGGACCTGAGCCCATGTGGATGGCGGGGGTCTGTACCCGGCGGTGCCGCTCCCACTGCGTCAGCTGGAATGGTGGCTGCTCTCCACTGTTTCTCAGGGGTTCATTTTCTGAACCTGGCCCTGCTGCAGGTCACGTTTTTTGGTTTGAGTCCAGAAGACTCTGACAATGCTGAAGGAGGTGCCTGCCCATAGGTGCAGGGCAGGGTGGCCAAGTGGGGAGGACGCCGCTTTGGCCTTCCCTTCCCCTCTGCCTCCACGGGAGCTGGCGCTGAGGGAGAACGAGGGAGGTGCTTCCCTTCCAGAACCAGGCTGTCACAACTGCATGTGTCACCACAGCAGGGCGCTGCTGCTAACGGGACAGGCACTGGCATGTGCAGATGGGACCCAGGCCAGCGTCCACTGCTTGGCCCCTCTGGAGGATGGGCTGGGAACCCATGAGATGGACCCCTGCTCGCCCCGGCCTCCATAGAGAGGTGTCCGTGTGTCTGGCAGACACGGAGAGGATCATGCATGTACAGATGCACCACCTCACACCTGGCTGGGGGCAGCACACATGCCAGTCAGCAGGAGGCAGGAAACGCGTGATCAGGGGACGGCATGCACAGCATGGCTGCACGTGCACACAGACGCCACGCGGGTTGAGAGGCTCGTCACGTAGTGACACAGGTCACTGTCTCAGTGTGGGGGAGGGGCTGAGGGGCACCAGGGAGTGGCGGCTGGCCTGTGTCTCAGCAGGGGAGTGGTTACATGGGCTGTGCCCAGGCACACGTTCCATGTGCTTCACTCATCCTGCATGCACCGGCCCCCCCCATCCAAAACATGCCAGGAACAAGCGAGCAAAGCAGAAAGAACGAGGCCCTCAGCAAGGCCCACACCCCACACCCCACGCCCCACACACTGGGGCAAATGCGAGTTCTGCTGAATTCCAGGAGGCCCCGCTCCTGCCCAGCCGTGGCAGAGTTAGACCGGCAGCGCCGACTCGTGGTTCCCCCTACACGGCAGCGACCTGCTCAAAGCTGCCTCCATCTGACTTTTGGGAAGAAGGGGTTAGGGGTTGGGGGGTTAGGGGCTGGGGCAGCAGGAAGGCTGCCCTCCACATCTGCAGACACACCTCACTCTCAGCGCTAAACGGCGGGCCACCAACGCCTCCACCCAAAGTCATGCTCATAGACAGGAAGAGAAATCGGCTATTTATTAAACACTGTTTCTAGTGTTCGGTACACTTCCTTTCCTTTGTAACGGAAGAAATGCCCAGAAGGGGCTGAGGCCTGAAGACCCCATCCCCATTAGAAACCCAAAGCTGTGTGTAGGAGCCGCTGTGAGGCTCAGAGGGAACTCAGGAGGCCCGGCTGGGCGAAGGGGCCGTTGAAATGACCTTGACAGTAGGTCTGACAACGTGAGGATAGCTGGGAGCCTCTGCCGAATGACTGCGCTTCTGTCCCATGGCGTGCCCGCTCCAGCACTGGGGAGACTGGAACCCTCCCTCGCCAGGAAGGTGCGGGCAGTGGTGGTGTTCGGGTGCTCCCAGCTCCAAGTGTGGGCAATGGTCTTGTCTGACCACGCCCAGCCCCATCCCCTGGCCTGGGCACCTGGCAGGCCATGGACCCTGGGGCACAACTGGTGAATGCGTGGCTGGTCTCGGGTGCCCTGTCTCATCAAGTCCCAGGTGAAGCAAAAACACCCAAGTCCAGCACTCCCTGCTGCCTCGCCCAGCGAAAGCATCCATACAGGGTCCCGGGGCTGGGCGGAGTGGGAGGTGTCGCGTGGCCTCTGGGCTGCAATGGGAGATGGGCCCCCAGGCTCTGGCCTCAGCTGACCACTGTCAGCTGCTTGCCAGCTGGGGAGCAAGAAACCCCCAAATCAGGCTTGTAAACAAAGCGCCAGATGCCAGGCTGAAATTGGTTTAACTTGGACAGCAGCTTGGCAATGCTGAGTGGCTCCTGGCCCAGACAGCAGCCTGTCTCCACAGCTGCAGCCCAGCCCCAGGCCCAGGACTTTCCCCAGATGCATCTCGGCACACACCCTCCAGAATTGGGGGCTCTGCTTGCTGATGGCTGCATGTTGGCTCTTTGCTGGGCCATATCTGTCTGCAATTCGGGGAAACTTGTTTGCTTGAGGGGATGCCACTCCCACTTCATTAACGCTGTGACACTCACCAAGGGCTGTTGTGGGTTAAACTGTATCGCCCCCAAGAGAGGGTGAAGTCCTAACCCCAGTATCTGTGAATGGGACCTCGGATGGAAAGAGGGTCTTAGCAGATGTCATCAAGTTAAGATGTCACGGGGTAAGTCCTAATCCAACGACTGGTGTCCCTGTGAGGAAATCACCATGGGGAGACACGGACACGCAGGAACAGTGAGGCGCGGAGGCGGAGGCAGAAAATGGAGCCACAAGCCCAGGAGCACCTGGAGCCACCAGAAGTAGGAAGAGGCAGGAAGGATCCTCCCTGGAGCCTGCAGAGGGAGCGTGGGCCTGTCCACACCTTGAGGTTGGGCTTCTGGCCCCCAGAGCTGGGAGAGGCCACGCTGGTGCCGTGAGCCACCGGGTTTGGGGCAGGGGTCGGTGGGGAGGAGGCTGCAGGTGGAGCACCCCAGCACCTGCTCAAACTTAGCTGGGGAGGCCCAGAGATCCTGCTTGCTTTTGGACATTAGGCAATGGCAATGTTAAAAGTGAAAATAAACCTGGTTGGAAGTTCTGTGAGGAAAACAAGGATTCTAACGATTCACTCACTGGCTCAACACAAAGTGCCACACCAGGCTGAGCCTCCCTGGGAAAGAATAACTATTAGGGACTGAGATGTGACTGTTCCCTGAGCAGCCTTGTTGTAACAGGAGGCTCCATTTGGCTGGGTGTGGTGGCTCCCACCTGAAATCCCAGCACTTGGGAGGCTAAGACGGATCACTTGAGCCAGAGTTTAAGACCAGCCTAGACAATATAGTGACACCCCATCTCTGCTAAAATAAAAACTTAGCAGGGTGTGGCGGTGTGCGCCTATAGTTCCAGCTACTTGGAGGTTGAGGCAGGAGGATAACTCGAGCCCAGGAGGTAGAAGCTGCAATGAGCTGTGATTGTGCCACTGCACTCCTGCTTGGGAGACAGAGAGACCCTGTTTCAAAATAAAAGAGGCTCTGCTCACCTCACATTGACTCCTGCCACATACTTCACTAAGCTCTGGGCACGCATCTGACCTCTGACCTCAGGAAGGCCGTGCTTAGTGTGAACCTGATTCTCAGAGGAGATTGAGGCTCAGAGAGGCCATGTCACCTGTTCAAGGTCACAGAGGTACTGAACAGTGCAGCTGGGATTCCAAGCCAAGTCTTTTCCCAGAGCCCAGGTCAAACCACCACACGCACGAGACCAACATCAGGGCTACCTCCAGGACTTTCAGAATTCTCTCCATTTCCTGAAACCAACTCATCCTAGAACTCCTGAGCCAGGAGCTAGCAGCCCCTTTTGCTGGGGCAGCCACACTTCCCTCGCCCAGCAGCCAGGCCCAGGGAACACAGGGAGAAATGGATGTCCTCACACTGGGGGCTGCCTATCAGGGGAGGGGCCACGGCCCTCGGACCCAAGGTCAGCACCACGAACTTGGCAGCAGAGCCCCAGGAGGGATGCCTCCCCACCAGGAACAGAGTGGGGTTCAGGAAAGACCTGAACAGGGACGTGGGGGCCGAGGAGGAGGGAAGGGAGGAGACAGCCCTGGGTGAGGCAAGGGGTGGGGGCGCTCGGGCCCATGGTGGGTACGGCAGGAGGACCCCAGGCACCCAGCCCATGCCACGTCCCATCCTGTGCCAGGGATGCCAGCCACAGCGCACCCTCTAGGATCCCACGGGGCAGGGACGTGCCACACATGGGCAGCATGCTGCACTCAGGACTGTCACCATGGAGGCTCTGGGCCTGCAGCGGGGTGCCTTCTCAGTTACGGGCACTTCCCCGCAGCATCGCCCTGCCCTGCCTCCCTCCACTGGAGTGGGCTCCACTCCATGCCAGGCCTGGTGCACACAGAGGTGCATGAACTCTGTGGAAGGAGGGCCTACGACAGCACCCGGTCTGCCTGGCGTCACCATCCGGTTCTGCACACTCACATGCAGGACTGAGGGAGAAAGCTGCTTCCATGTCAAACAGCAGGGCCCAGAGTTAGGGAAAAGCCCAGCACACCTGCAGCGCTCGGCCCGCTGGGGTGAGCCCACTTCCCATGGAGCCCACACCTTGGGGCCTTGCCCCCCCGCCCTGGAGAGTCACCGCCTAGTTCCATCTCTCCCGCTTTCCCGAAGGAGCCGGCCATGCCAAGTGCATGGGGCCTGGCTGCCACATTTGGGCAAATCCATCCCTCTGCTCCAATCGCCCTCTGACCCTCCCTGGAGCAGTGGCCAGGCATGTCCGTGGGGGACATCTTGTGGACAGGTCTGGGTCTGCAGGCGCGCTCAGCCTGGCTACGGCCAGGAACACTTCCAAGGATGGAGTGCTCTGCGACCTGCGTGTGATGCAACCTGCATGTGACATCATCGTCTCTGAGGACAGAGTGCTGTGTTCTGGGCCCAAACTTCCCCAACCAAAGACCTTAGAGGAACCCAACGCCTCAACCTGCCTGAAGGCCAGGGGTGTGGGGCGACTCTGATGACCTCTAGGTAACCAAGGCGGCCATGCCAGCCTTGACCCAAGAGCTCTGTGTCAGCCCCCTTCAGTGCACACCTGCAGGGGCTGCCTCTGGGAACAGCGGCCCAGCAGGCACTTGGACCCGTGGACAGTGGCTTCCTTTGAAAAGGAACCGCAACAAGCAGCCAGTCCTAGGCTGAGAGCCTACAGTCACTCCCGGAGGTGAGGGCTTCGGGGTGGGGTGGGACAGCCCCGGGGCGCAGGAGGCAGGGTCATCCAGGGCCTATGGTCTCTGGGAGAAGGACACAGGGTGTCGGGCAGCGAGGGGCCATCTGGGCAGGGGGCACACGCTGGACAGGCAGGGCTCATGGTTGGGGTTGCCCTGGGATGGGCTAAGGTAGTTCCCAGAAATGGAATCAAGGCAGGGGGAGCAATGGCAAACCCAAGGTGTGACAGGCCCAAGGGTACCGAGCTGAGAGTGATGGGGGGGAGAGCGGGGATCAGCAGGGAAATAACAGGTAGAGGGTGCCAGAGACCAGTGGCTGTGGGACGGGAGGTCTGAGGGGACTCTAGGAACAGGTGTCAGTGACAGTGCCAGGAGGACCCCGGCCCACTTGCTGCATCTGAGGAGGTGGGCACGGAGGGTGTGGCCCGGTTCAGAGAATTCGAGGAGATGCACAGGGCTTTCCATGTGTCCCTGTGTCCCAGGCACTGGTGCCAGTGGATGGGGGTGGGAGCATGTCCAGAGCCCACAGGGCTGAGGGTCTCAGGGGTAATAAGGGCTGAGTGAACCCTAAAACCCATTTCAGAGGGCTGACAACATGGAGTCCCAGACCCCACATCCAGGGGCTGAGAGAATTCAGGGGACAATGAACCCTACGTGTGTGGGGGCTGACAGGGCCTGAGGAAACCCTCATCGAGCCCACGAACCCCCAGTTCTGTATCCAGGACTGAAAAGGCCCCAGGTGAACCCAACCCCTGTGTCCTGGGCTGATGAGGGCCCAGATCACCTGACCCCTTTGTCCTGGCCTGAGGCCCCCGGCTGACCCTGACCCCTGTGTCCTGGGTTGACAGGGGCTCAGGTCACCTGGACCTCTGTCCGGGGCTGACAAGGCCCCAGGTGAACCCAACCCCTTTGTCCTGGCCTCTGTCCAGGGCTGACAAGGCCCTAGGTCACCCTGACCCCCTTGTCCCGGCCTGATGAGGCCCCAGGTTGACCCCGTGTCCTGGGTTGATGAGGCACCAGGTGGCTTGACGCCTGTGTCCTGGCCTGATGCGGGCTCAGGTCACCTGAACCTCTGTGTCCAGGGCAGACAAGGCCCCAGGTGAACCCAACCCCTTTGTCCTGGCCTGATGAGGCCCCAGGTTGACCCTGACCCTTGTGTCCTGGGTTGATGAGGCCCCAGGTGACGTGACCCCTGTCTCCAGGGTGGACAAGGCCCCAGGTCACCTGACCCCCCCCCCTTGTCCTGGGCTGATGAGGCCCCAAGTAATCCTGACCCCTGGTCCTGGGCTGACCCCGCCCCCGTCCCCGTCCCGGTCCCTCTACCCAGCGTCCTGGGCTGACCTGGCTGGGCCCCCACTCACCTCTGGCGCTGCCCGTCCAGGCCGAGGCCTGTGGGCGCCTGCGTGGGGCTGAGCAGGCCCTGGGGCGCGGGGGTCCTGGCGGGCAGCCCGGGCAGGCCGGCGGGGGGCTCCGGCGGCGGCGGCGCTGGTGGTTCGCGGGCCTCGGCGGGCGGCGGCGGGGGCTTCTCTCCGCCCGGGCCCAGGCTCGGGGGCCGCCCGTCCAGGGAGATGTTGTTGAGGAAGAAGAGCGCGGCCTGGCGGCGCCGCGAGTCCCCGCGCCTCCGCAGCGCCTGCGGCGGGGCCCGAGCGGCCGAAGTCGGCGCAGCGGGAGGCGGGGGCCCGGCGGAGCCGGGGGCTGGGCCCGGGGCTCCACCGGCCGCGGCCGCGGCCATCCTCAGACTGCGCCCGCTGCCGCGAAGCGCCCCGCCCCCTGCCCGCGCGCCCGCGCGCCCGCCCCCCATTGGCCGCGGCGCGCCCACATGCAAATATGTCGCCTATTGGTCAGCGATGTGCCGCGCTCGGGGCGCTCCCCTGGGTCCTAGAGACCGTCGGGCGCGGCCGCAGGGAGTCGGGAGCTGCGCGCCTTCCCGCCGGTTCGAGTCCCCGTCTTGGGAGCTGCGGCCGCGGGACTCTGGCCTTCTGTCCCCTTTGCTGTACGGCGGCTTTCACGGTCAGCCTTCATCGAACGCGCATTTTAAGGCTCCGGACCCAGGGCAGCGTGGGTGAGGCCCAGCACACTTCCCTGTTCGGAGGTGTGTCTGGGCGGTGCTTCAGCAGGCGCAGGGTGGCCCCTCGAGGAGCCCCACCGCTTCCCGGAAGGGCCGGCGTTCCACCTGGCCTCCTTCATTGACAGAAGGGACTGAGGGTCTGAGTGGAGAAGGCACCTGCTTGTGATTGAAGCCCAGGCAGAGTCCTGCACTTCCTGCAGTAGCAAAGTGACCTTGAGCCTGGCTTGTGCCCACGCCTTTTTCTGTCCCCGGGTGTCCCTGACTTCAGAACCTGCGAGCCGGTGCCGCCGAGATGCTCAGGGCCTGCCTCTGGAGCCCGGGAGCCTGTCTGCGGTCTGGAGGGGAACCCACTGTATCTTTGTGGAGGGACTCAGGGCCTTGCACCCACCTCTGTGCCACCTGCCTGCTCTGTCCAGCTTTCTTTCGTGGGTTTACTTATCTTTAAAGAGGGACAGTGATTTCAGCCTCAGGGTGTTGTCAGGATGAAACTGGCTCAGTGAGGGGATCGGGCTGTGGCTGGAGGCCAGACACATGCAGTGGTCAGCCCGCAAATGCACTGCAGTACCCCCGCACCTGCCGGCATGCGCCCAGCCTCTCCTGTGCTGGGTGCTGGGGACCCGGTGGGACCGACAGGCACTGCGCTGGCCCTAGGAGCACCTGGTGTGTGGGGAGGCAGCATGATGGTCAACAAGACAGTGGGTGAGTGCACAAGGCAGGGTCTTCATCACCACCCCTAGCATGGGCCCCTGCCCTTCAGGCCCCTCCCCACCTCCCACCTGCCCTGCTCCCTCCTGTGGGCCTTCACAGGCCACCACTGGGGCTCACGCAGCACACAGCACCTCTGCTTCCTTTCCCTCTGCGCTTCCAAGTTGGCCTCCAAGGCCTATGCCAGCCCTAGGGGAAGGTGGGCAGCTGTCCTGTCTGGAAGAATGTGGGGCTGGGTGGCTCGGCGGAGGGGCGGCTGCGGATTGTGGATCCACAGAATGCGCTGCTGACTGTATGTGCCTGGGGGGTCCCGTGAGCGGGGAGTGAGTGCGACCAACAGTGTAAGGTGCTGAGGCTGGGGCAGGCACACAGTGGGCCCTCCATCCCTGCTGGCTGTCACCAGGAGGAGGGGCCTGACAGCAGTGGGTGGGTCATACACCAGCGGCTTGCAGAGAATCTGGTGTCAGATGAGAACAGAAAGGGGCAAGTGAGGGTGGAGGTCAGGAGGCAGGAGGCAGCTGTCCATGCTGGCTGCAGCGCCAGGCCCTGGCGATTGGCTGTGCTGAACTTTGAGGGACCAGAAGGAATGCTGAGGCAGGAAAGGGGTCTCTTCCTGGGTCTGCTGAACCCCCTTGCTAGGCTCCCACTGCCAGGCTTCTCCCCTCCCCAGGGTGTCGATGGGTGGCCAGAAGCCAACCTGGCCTGCAGGTGGTGCGTAGGGAACACACGGCTTTTGTTTCATGTGATTCTGGAGAAATTAAAGCAACCTTTAACACACCTGGGCTTCCCTCTTGGTAATTCAGTGCCTCTGGCCTCTCAGGCCAACAGGCAGACAAGCCACCAACAGGCAGACAAGCCACAGGCTGCAGGTGGGAGGCAGTGCCCCTGAGCCAGGCCCGCACGCCACTGTGGCCCAGGCTTCACCCAGCCCAGTTGTTGGCCTGCGTCCTGCCATCCCTGTGACGCGTGGTTTTAAACGCCCAGCTCACCTTGGTGCTGTGGCTGCAGAGGGTCCTGCTGATGAGTTTCACTCCTGATTTTCCTTGGCTCTCAGCCTGAACTCTGAGCAGGTGTCAAGCGCGTTGCTCTGTCTGGATGTCCCCGACTGCAGGCCTGGCCCTCGGGCTGACTTCCTAGTTTCCCCCTTGACCTGACACCCCTCCGTGGCCCCCACCTTTCCTTTCTGCCTGATCCTTGTCCATTTTTCTAGAGTTGGGGTTTCAGCAAACTTCCCAGAACATCCTAGCCCCTTGCCTACTCAGCACACTCCTGTTCATGCCTCAGAACCCACATTCGGGTTGCAGGTGCCACCTGCCTTGACCTCCCAGGGACACCTGCTCTCCTCCCCGTTCCCCAACACTGGCCATGACTTGGTGCCATTGCTCCTTTGCCCACCACTCCCTGATGCCCAGCGGAGGTGTCAGTGCCCATTGTCTCTGCCCTGGAAAGGGCAATTCTCAAACTTCACATTTAGGAGAATTATCCCTGGGAGCTTCTTAAAACACAGACTCCAGGCCCACCGCCAAGGTCCTGGTTCAGTGGATCCGGGGTTGGGCCCAGGAATCTGTTTCTTAAGCTCCTCCCATGAAGCTGGGAGGTACTGATACCCATCCTCCCTGGAGGAGCAGACAGCCCTGAGTGCTCCCGGTGGAGTCCTGGCAAGCTGCCCTGTGGCTACCAGGCCAGGGACTAGTGAGGAAGGGCAGGTGCACACGCCTGCTGCCGTTGCCAGGCACTTCCCTGAGGGTGCCGTGGTCCCTTCCCGCTGCGGACTCTGCAGAGGAGCTGGTTTCATTCTGCCCTCCCGCAAGGGGGTGACCTCCCAGTCCCTGGCACAGTCAGGGGTGTCCTGGGGCCCGGGCGGGTGGAGGCCCAGTTGAACTCGGCCCTGCCAGACACACGCATGATTCTTCAGGTGTTTATTCTCCATCACTCAGGGGACCCCGTCTGTGAGGGTGCTGCTGCCCACTGCCTCCCTCCACCCTCACTGCCAGACATCTGTTTGCCGGGAGCCCACGAGGGGGCGTCCAAGACTGTGCTCGGAGCTTGGTGGGCAGGGGTGCGGGTCCGAGTGGTCCGTTGCCTCCCAGAGCATGGGCACTGCGTGGGAAGGGCTGCAGTGCACAGCAGTGGTGGGGCTGGGCTGGAGCCTGAGTGATCCTGCCTCCAGTCCCCACACCCCCCAGGGAGCAGGTGCTGGGCTGTGGGAGGGGCCACAGTGCATTTCCCAGGTGGGTGGAGACAGGGTGAATCGCCAGCTTGAGACCCCTCTTGGTCCTCCAGCCCTTCTTGAAGTGGGCCAGGATGTGCCCACCACTGGCTGTGTGGGGCTGCCTGCTGGTTGGGTGGTGTGGCCTCTCCAGGCCCTGGTGGGCAGGTGGAGGGCCGCCCTGGGCTTGCTGTGGACCCTGGTGCAGGCTGGCTAGGTCTCCTCCCAGGGGCTGCTGTTGGGGGAGGGACTGTCGTCCTTGGCGTCCCTTGGGCTCCTGGGGCCCTCAGTGGCTGTCAGTTTCTTTCTCCCTCTGGATGGCTTTTTGGAGGCTATGGGAAGTGGTTGGAGGTCAGGCCGGAGCTGCGTGCCTTCCTTTGAGGCAACACTGGCTCTCACCTAGGGCCTCCTGGGTCTCCTCTGGGCGTGGGGAGCTGGGTGCTTGGGGAAGTTTACTGACCACCCTTGTTCCTACAGAAACCAGTGCCCAGAGCAGGAGTAGCCTGACCCTGAGAACTGGGTGGAGGGTGGACACTCTCTCCATTGTGTGACCCCGAAGATGGCGCTGACCCCACTGGCCCCCTTGCTACCTTGGAGGGAACCAGGCCATAGTGGCCAGCCTGAAACTGGCTGCGGGCCTCAGCGGTCCTGCCCCCGGGCTGGGGCTGCAGGGGAGGGGAGCCTGGTCCCCGAGACGGTCCGGGGATGGGGATCCTGCCGAGATGCTGGGCTCAGGCCGTCTCTGGGGCACAGTGAGCTCAGGCTCTGAGGTAAATGGGTCACGTTTGGATCCTGACCCAGCTCCCAGACCTGTGACCTTGGGCAAGTGACCTCTCCCCTCTCAGCCTGCATTTCTGCACCAGCCAAACCGTGATGATCCCACCTGCTGGGCAGGGTCATGAGGCTCACAGGCAGCCACAGCTGCACCCCCTCTCCCGGGGCGCCAGGCACGAGGACACTGGCTTTGGCGCTGAGCTGTGCCCATGCTGGGCAGGGACCTGCTCTCACTGACCGCCATGTCTGTTTCTCAGGAACCCCTGCCAGCGTCCCTGGCCCCGGCTCAGCTAGGAGCACAAGGGGGTGCTGGCTCACAGACTGCACCCCCCGGGGCCATGTCCACCCACTCAGCAGGAAGTGCCTCGAATAAGGGCTGTGCTCGTCTTCACTGCCGCTCCGGGCAGACGCAGGCCGCGGCCGCCTGCCAGCAACAGTGGCACATAATGGCAGCACCACCCTGCCTGCTGCCTGTGGGCCCTGCCCGGACAAACACCAGGGCCGTATGATTAGGTGTTCAAAGTCTCTCATGGGCTCCTGGACCCCAGCTGGAGCTGCCATTGAGCCCAGAGCAGGAAGTGAAAAGTTGTCCTAATACCCTCGGACCAGGGCCGAGGCTCCTGCCAGCCTTGCTGGGAGGAGCTGGGCCCAAGGACACTGCCCTTGGCAAACACTGGAGCCATCCGCAGTTCCCCAGGGGAGCAAATGTGCCCCATGTCCCTTGGAGCTGTGCCCTCTGCGCTGCCCCCATCTGCAGGTGGACAAGAGGGATCTGCTCCTCATGTCAGTGGCTTATCCTGTGCGCCAGGACGCCCTTCCTCCCAGGACGATGGTGGGGACAATGACCACCCCCTGGCTCCTTCTCTCCCTGAAATCTCCTACGATCCCCAATGTCAGCCCCCTTACAGGCCAGGAGACTGGGGCTCAGATTTGGAAGGACCTGACACCAGGCTACAGCGTCAGAGGCTACACAGGAAGGACTCACTCTGGCTGCCCCTGCCCTCCTCTGTGGGGTTCATTTGGGGAGGGTTGAGGTTCATTTTTGGCTCCATCATTCTGAGGCTACCATTCTCCAGGCAGCCAGGAGGGGATGTGGCTACCCTCGCCCCGCCCCTCTGCACCTGCCCCATGCTGGCTGTACCTTTGTCCCCGGGCTCCGAGGCCTGCTTCCTCTTCCGTGGCAGACCCGGCCCGTGCTCCTGGGCGCAGATACACCCGGGCCCCTCCCCAGTCGTGCTCTGGTCCGCCTGGGGAGAAGGGGGTGTGGTCAGGAGGAGGAGCACCTCCCGGCCTGGCCCTGTGGAGTGTGTGGCCTGGACCCACCTCGCTGCCTGGGGTGTCTGTCTCATCCAGTTCATTGGACTCTGGTCTCAGCACTTCAGCCTTGCTGGGCTCTGAAGGAAGCAGGGTGTAGGATCAGGCCAGGCTGGTGGCCCCAGGAGTCGCCCAAGCCTGCCAGACTAGGATGGGTGGAGACAACTCTGCAGATGGGGAAACTGAGGCACAGAAGGCCAAGTGACCTGCCCCAGGGCACCTGCTGACAGGAGGCAGACTGGGGTTTGGGCTCAGGCCCAGTGTCCCCATCAGCTGGGGTGCCTGCCCCTGGCTTGGATGCTGTGTGATGGGGTACTCAGCCTGCTTGCCAACCCTAATTGCTAAGGTGCTTTTCCCCCTCACTGAGTGTGGTTAGAGAGGCTCCTGCCAGGCCCTCAGCTTCCTCCAGTGGCTGCAGGTGGAAAAGCCAAGCCCTGGGGCCTGGAGTTGCCCCGTCAGGTCGGCAGGGCAGAGCTGGGCCTGGAGACACCTCTTCCCGGTGGTCACTGACCACCACCCTCTCTCCCCATGGGGAAAACACCTCCCAGCTGGACTCTGACCCAGGTGCTCAGTGTACCTGAGTGGCCGTCCAGGTCGGGCAGCTGTGGGTGGGGAGCTGGCAGAGGCCTCCCTGTGTCTTCATCTCCTGTCCTGCCTGGAGAGGACAGGCTGAGCTGGGACCCTGGAAGTGGGCGTGAGGGGTCCTGGGGGGAGGCAAGCAGGTGGCTGGAGTTTATTTGGGAGACTTCCCTGCCCCCAGCTCAGCCCTGGATGGCCGGTGGGACCCCTCTTGAGGCTGCAGCTGGTGGGGGGGCCCGCCTTTCCCTTTCTAGCATGGATGAGGCAGCCTTGCTTTCTCCCTGGGAACCAACTTGGTGGGCAGAGGGAAGAGAGCAGCCCGAGGTCCGGCTGGAGGCTGGCCTGGGATGGGGGATGTGGAGGCTGAGGACAGGGTCTGAGCCAGGGCCGGGCTCCTTACCACGGGAGTGCGAGCCTCCTCCTGCTCTGGTGCTCTGGTCCCCTTGGTGCCATTGCTGAGTGCCTGGGGACTGCGAGTCAGGGGTCCAGACTGGGTGGGTGGCTCGGGGCTGGGAGTGTGGGCAGTGGCAGGGCTGAGTGACCCATGCTGGCTGGCAGGCTTGGGAGTGTCCTGGCCCCGGGCCCGGCCCCACTCCGAGAGGTCCAGGGGCTTGTCTGGGGCACAGTCCTGCGCTGCTGCAGCCTCCGTCCTCTGGGTGCGGCCTGGGCCTACAGGCTGTGTGTGCCGCCCTCCAGGCAGGCCTGCTGCTGCGGCCAGAGCTGCCCTGGCCCCCTCACTCTCAGGGCCCTCAGAGTCTGAGCCGACTGGTGGGGAGGGCAGCATCTCCCCGGGTGTGGGCTGGCCCCTTGGCCTGACACTGCCTACCCTGGCCCGAGCCCGCAGCTGCTGCTGGGCCAGGAGCAGGTGTAGTGCCCCCTCCAGGCGAAGGTCCTGCATGCCCGCCAGGGCACTGGGCAGCCCCAGCAGTTCTATAGGCTCCTCCCAGGCCTCTGCTTCTCCGGCCTTCAGGTCCTGGAGCCGGGGGTCACGGGGGGCTGCAGCAGGGGCCAGGGGGCTGCTGCGGGGGCTCCGAAGGTGCAGGGAGAGGGGGCGGTTTAGGAGGCAGAGCCGGTCCACCTTCGGGGAGTGCTTCAGGGTCTCATGGGTCATGGCAGAGGGCCGGGAGGCCCGCAGGAAGCTGTGAGGGAGGAGAAGCCCAATGACCATGGCTACGTTGAGCTGTGACCGTCCCAGTGAGCCCTGAGAGGATGAGATGACAGGCACCCACTCCACAGGTGAGGAAACTGAGGTCCAGAGAGGTGGAGCAAGCTGCATGGGTCCCATGGCAGGCAGTGGAGGGAGGGGAGGCTCAGCCCCCGGCTCTGGAGGCCATGCTGTGTGGACCCGGCCAGAGGTGGCCTGTGGTCTGGGCTCCAAGGCAGGGCCAGATGCCGAGGCCTCCGTGTCTTTTTGGCGGGGACATCAGCCCCCTGCTCCTCACCTGGAGGGTCCTAGCCACCTGCCCACCCTCCACACCCTACTTGTTCTCACACAATGTCCCCGTCCCCTGCCCCCACGCCCCACACCTGGCCACTCCGGAGTTGTCCACCTGGGAACTTTGCTCCAGGCTGGGTGCCCAGAAAAAGTCAAGCCAGAGAAGGTCAGAGGCTGTGAGGGATAATCAGAGGGACTGCCCTGGGACCAGGGGTGAGAGAAGAGCTTGTCTGAGGCTGCTCTGGATGGGGGTGGGGCAGGCGGGCACCTGTCCAGAGAGAGGCCTCGCTCATACGCTGGGCTGGGTGGGCTGCTCCTTGCGGGCAGTGGTGGGGGCGTCCCATTGGTGGGGCCACGGTCAGCAGGGCAAGCCTGGGACCCAGGCCGTACCACGGCGATGGTCCCGTGCAGCTGGTTGGAGATGCGCTGGGGGCTCTGTGAGGATGGGTGGGTCAGCCTGGGCAGGGGCATGTGTGGCCTCTGCCGCCTGCCCTGGGCTGCTCCCACTCTGCCCCTGCTCACTGCCGGACCCACCCACTCAGGGCTGCGCCCCCACCCACACCAAATGGAGCGCAGTGGCTCCTGCCCGGGACGAAGGAGGGGCACATTCGGGGTGAGGCGCATGAGAGGCTGGCATACTGCAGGTGCAGCTGTCTCCAGCCTCCTGCCTGCACTGGCCCAGCTGTGCATGGTGGGCTCCAGGTCCCTGCACTTACCATGTCTGGGGCCCACGACTCAGGCAGGGTGGCCCCTGGTGAGATTTTGGCCACTGGAGATGCCCTGTGCCCTGCTGGCTTTTCTGTGGGAGGAGAAGCCAGGGGTGGGAGCTTGGGAGGTGCTCAGAGGGGCGGCGTCTCAGCCCCAGGGGGAGGATCCCTGGTCCTTTGGGGGCCCAGCCTCTCAGCCTTACCCGGTCCCCACAGTACCTTCTCCCTGTAGGCCCGCGCCCTGGTGGTCTTCCTCAGCCTCCTCATGGCCTCCTGGTGGCTTCTCTGTGATGGCCTTCCAGCCACCAGGGGAGGGGAGCAGCAGGGGTGAGGGGGGGTCTGAGGTGCCCTCCTTGGCCAGGGGCTTGGGCCTATCTCTGGAGGGGAGGGAAAGACAGGGAGGGTGAGGGAGAGTAACATCCCAAGAGATGATCAGAAAAGCCGGGCCCACTCCTGGGTGACCCCAGGGGACGCAGCGGTCCCGACACTGCCTGAGAGCCCTCCATGGGTGGTTCCCCCAGGGACGTGTGCCGAGTGCTGCTCAGGGGCTGCTGGGCAATGGGGTGTCTGAGCCCTGGGACTCCTTCTCACTCACCCCAGGCCCCGAAGCCGCTTCACCTCCTCCTTCAAGGTCTCATTCTCTTCCTTCAGCCCGTTCATCTCATTGGCTGCAAAAGGCACTGATTAGCAAAGCAGGCAGGGGTTGGGGGGGACAGGGGCTGGGGTGGGGTCAACACAGCACCAGGGAAGCCCCTCAGCAGTGCCCCCAGCACGTAGCCCAGGGCCTGGCAGGCAGCAGGTGCGCCGTGGATGCTGCTGCGTGCGTGGCTGATTGGATGCCGCTGAATGAGCCACGCTGGCCTCGAGGGAAGGGGGCTCGCCCTTGGTCATCAGGAGGGCCACGGGGCCTCAGGACTGCAGGACCTTCCGCATCACAGGAAAAAGGTCACGCCCTGTGGGGGCAGGGATGCCCCCAGCGCAGGGGAGGGAGGCTGTGTTGAGGGAGGGCCACACCAGGGCCAGCTGGAGGCTGTGTGTGTCTGTAGATTGGGTTGTGAGGTTCCCCCAGTGGTGTGGGGCTGATTGCCCTGCCTCCTTTCCCCACCCCCCGACATGGACTGAACAGGCCCTGGGGTTGCTTGGCCCCATGGGAGAGGACTCCAGCTGTCTGGCGGGTGGGGCTTACTGAGGATGAAGATGTGCTGTAGGTTCTGCAGGTGGGAGCTCTGAAACTCCTGCTGCCGCTTCCTGGCCAGCTCCTGGGTGACCAAGCAGCGGTCGCACAGGCCGGCCCGCAGCCTGCAGGGATAGGGACACAGGGAGTCTGAGGGATGGCATGGAAGCCAGAGGGCCTGGGACCCACCACCCCACTGCCAGGAAGTGCCCCTGCCCTTCCTAAACTATTCCGTAGAGCCCCAGGCCTCTTCCCACCCCATGGGCTAGGGGTCCCATGTTTCGCTGAGTTTGGGGAGAAATCTTGAAAATGCAGTTTACTTAAGGCTCTGAGATGTCCTGCAGTGGAGAAACCTTCCTGGTTCAGTTTGTCCTGCACTTTCCCAAACTTGTTCTCCGAGGAGCCCTGTCATCTCCCCCTCCCCTGAGCCCACCGGTCCTGGCCGTGCTGTGAGGTGTCTTCCCAGGCCCACCTGTTTTCCAGCACCCGAAGGTTCTCCTTCAGTGTCTTCTGCTGTTCCCGGAGCTGGTGGTTCTTGGCAAAGAGCTCCTCGATCCTCTGGGCGTCCCTGTGGCGGGAAACAGCTAAGGTGGGGTCCTGTTCCATCCAGGAAGACACATGCTATCCCCACCATCCAGCCTGGGGGGCCAGTGCCATTTGGCACCTGCAGCCTTGGTCTGGGGCTGGATCCTGCTCAGTGCCCCTCACTGTGGGGACTTGCCCTTGAAGTGGGCCCTGTGGGGCAACGCCTAACCCGGCGACCCCCAATCATCTGCACGCCCCTCTGTGACGTCTGTCTTGTCCAAGCACCACTTTAGTGCCATGGTGCAGGCAGAGCCACAGCCAGGTCTATAAGCCCCTCTGTGACATCTGTCTTGTCCACGCACCACTTTAGTGCCATGGTGCAGGCAGAGCCACAGCCAGGTCTATAAGCCCGGAACGCAGGGAGCCTGCCTGCCCGCCAGCGTATGACCAGACATGACCCCAGCTCACCATGAACGTACTGTTGATATTCTGATCATGATCCTGGGGTGGGAGACACCCTGAGTAGAGGGCTTGCCCCACCCCTGGGAGGCCAACGCACCTGGGTTCAAGTCCTGCTCACCATGTGACCTTGGACAAGTGACTCCCCCCTGCCTCCACACTGAGCCTCAGTTTCCCCTCTGCACCATAGGATGGTGGCACACCAGAGCTTCAGGGGGATGTAATGGCCAGTGTGGCCCTGCGGAGAGGGGCCCTGCTTGGCCTGACTCACCGGCACCTCTCTGAGTTCAGTTCCAGAAGCTTGTTCTGCAGGCCTGGGGGAGTGAGCAGAGGGGCAAGTGGGGGGCGGTCAGGCCCAGCTGCTGCTTTCCCTGCAGCCTCCCCACCACGGGGTCTGGGCAGAGCTGCAATGTGGCACTCTCGTCCCCTGCACCCCCTGGGGGAGCCCTGCCAGGTGGGTCCCTGTCTGTGCCTAGGCCCAGGGCTGCCTGAGACTCGGTGGTCTTGGCCCAGTATCTGTCGCTTCCCCTGGGGTCTCTGCCTCTGGCATCTGTCTGGGGGTGTCTGGGGGTGAGCAAGGACCCCGGTGCTGCAAGTGACCAGCCACCTGTGAAAGGCAGAGGGACCGGAGGGCCACTGTGTGTGTGTGTGTGTGTGTGTATGTGTGTGTGTGTATGTGTGTGTGTGTATGTGTGTGTATATGTGTGTGTGTGTGTGTGTGTGTGTGTGTGTGTGTGTGTGAGATAGCTAGTATTGAAATAAGATGAGCTTTTGGGGCAGACCCCATCAGACCTCCTCCTTGCCATATCTTAGGATCCAGCCTGGGCCTGGCTAACCCCAGCAGCCCCACCTCTCTGGGTTGCCTGGGAGACAGCCAGGTCCTTGGACCTCCAGGTGGGCACGGGTGCTCAGTGGAAAGACCAGGGGAAGGTGCTGGCTCTGGGACTGGACTGGGGGTGGTAGGGGGCTTCGGCCCTGTCCCTGGTGGGGGAAGTGGACAGGGGTGGGGCCTGGGGTGTATCCTAGAAGGAAGAGAAGAGTTGCATCTCAGTGCCTTGACATGTTCTGGATGGGTCCAGAGAGCCATAAGCTCCTGTTTCTGGCAGTGGCTCTCTGTGCTGTGGTGAGCTCAGCAGGCCGGCCAGAGTGGGCTCTTCTTTCTGCCACATGGCCAGCCCCATGGGAGAACAAAGCATGGGCAGCATGTAGCCTGCGGGTGACAGGTGGCCATGAGGTGTTGGTGGCAACCCTTGAAAGTGGCCCTCCCCCTTGGGGCCACACTCTGGGAGTGGCTCGAGGACATCCCAGCTTGAGGTCAGCACTTGCGGGGCCCAGGCAGGGTGTCTGTCCACTTTGTCGCTCTGGGTCAGGACTTGGGTCAGGACTCCCCTGCCTGGGCTGAAAAGACAGGGTCCATCCCCTGACTTGTTGGGAATTGGAGGTGATCATGGGTGCACCCTGGCCTGCCCCGGCCCTTAGGTGAGGGCTGTGGAGACCCCTCCCTAGCCCGGCATCTGTCCCTGGCCCCTCACCCAGGACTTCCTTCTCGTGGATCTCCTTCAGCCTGTTCAGTGACTCCATGAAGCTCTCCATGGCTCCCTGTGGCCCTGGCCCGGGCCCCTCTACGCGGGGGTTGTGGAGATGCTTGCAGCCTCTACAGCCCCTCGGTGTCCATCCTGAAGAGGAGGAAGAGGGGACAGGATCTGCTCAGGAAGTGCTTGTGGGCTGTGGAGTCCAGGAGAGGATTGGGACTCCTTGCGTCTATGTGGAGCAGACCCCACGTCCTGTGGTAGGGCCACTCATGGGAGGTAGGCTGGAGGCTCCGGAACCCCACGGGCAGGCGCAGAGATAGTACATTGTGTGGCTTCCTCCCACACATATGTGGACGGGGGCCAGAGGGCAGGGCGCTGGCTGCTGTGTGGGAGGGGATGGAGGGGCCAGGGGGCATCCAGGGGTGAGTGCCGGCCCCTCTGAGCTGCCCCGTCCTCCCCAGGTATCCGGCCCATCAGTGCCTGGCCTGGCCCCACATAAGCCCTGCCCCTGACCTCAATGGAGGGACAGGGAAGCCTGGTGAGAGCTGGATGGTGCCAGTGGCACCTGCCCAGATGTGACGCTGGGAGTCAGACCTCACCAGCGAGTCCCTCAGACCTGACCATGCCACTGTACACACTCCAGCCCCAACACTACGGTCACAGCGGCTCCTTCCCTTTCACCGGAGCCCTTGTACTCAGTTCCCTCCTGGGATCTCTGCCCCCCTCCAACGCTGTGGCAGCTTCAGTCTTGTCACATAGGCACACACATACACACACACACACAGATAGCATGTACACACAACACACATGCACACACATACACACACACAGATAGCATTACACACAACACACATGCACACACATACACATACACACACAGCATGTACACACAACACACATGCACACACATACACACACAGATAGCATGTACACACAACACACATGCACACACATACACATACACACAGATAGCATGTCCACACAACACACATGCACACACCTACACACACACAGATAGCATGTCCACACAACACACATGCACACACCTACACATACACACATAGATAGCATGTACACACAACACACATGCACACACATACACATACACACACAGATAGCATGTACACACAACACACATGCACACACATACACACACACAGATAGCATGTACACACAACACACATGCACACACACACACAAACAGCATGTACACACAACACACATGCACACACATACACACACAGATAGCATGTACACACAACACACATGCACACACCTACACATACATACACAGATAGCATGTACACACAACACACATGCACACACCTACACATACATACACAGATAGCATGTACACACAACACACATGCACACACATACACACACACAGATAGCATGTACACACAACACACATGCACACACCTACACATACATACACAGATAGCATGTACACACAACACACATGCACACACATACACACACAGATAGCATGTACACACAACACACATACACACACATACACACACACAGATAGCATGTACACACAACACACATACACACACATACACACACACAGATAGCATGTACACACAACACACATGCACACACATACACATACACACACAGATAGCATGTACACACAACACACATGCACACACATACACATACACACACAGATAGCATGTACACACAACACACATGCACACACATACACATACACACACAGATAGCATGTCCACACAACACACATGCACACACCTACACATACACACACAGATAGCATGTACACACAACACACATGCACACACATACACATACACACAGATAGCATGTACACACAACACACATGCACACACATGCAAAAGACACACAGAGCATGTACACACACAGCACACATGCACCGACAGACATGCACACACACAAAGCATGTATACACACAACACACATGCACACACCTACAGACACACACATACAACACATATGTACACAGAGGTGCCCACACACAACACACAGAGATACATAGACATGGTTACGTGCTGACACAAATCTGTGCAGACATAGAGACACGGCTACACATGCAGTTGCAGGTACACAGAAACACACACAGCCACAGCAGCCCCCTCTACCCAGAAGCAGCTCCCACACACAGAGGCTGGAGGGTTCCGGGAAGGGGTAGGAGCCACTACCTACTCCTGGCATCTCAGTGCCTTGACGTGTTCTGGATGCAAGTGTGCATGTGTGTGTGCCATGTGTGTGCACGCCCGAATGAGTGTGCATGTGTGTGCCGTGTGTGCACGCCCGAATGAGTGTGCATGTGTGTGCCGTGTGTGCACGCCCGAATGAGTGTGCATGTGTGTGCCGTGTGTATGATAGCCAGTGTGCATGTATGTGTTCCGTGTGTGTGCACACCCGAACGAGTGTGCATGTGTGCATGCTGTGTGTGTGCATGCCTGAGCCAGTGTGCGTGTGTGTGTGTGTGTGCTGTGTGTTCACGCCCGAGCTGGTGTGCATGTGTTTTTGCCCTGTGTGTGTGTGCTGTGTGTGTGCACGCCCAACCTACTGTGGAACCACTGGTGCATCACCTGAACAACTGTGTCGGCCTCCTCCCTGCCTGGCCTCCCCCTCAACCTCCCCTGAACCCCCTGCCTCCCCGCATCTCCTCCAGAACCACTCTCCAGGGTGACCATCCCTGGGAAGCTCTGGTCTCTGCTCAGATGTGCACTACTCTGCTCAAAATCCAACTTTGGGCTTGTGGCTGGAGGCCATACCCAAGGCCTCGCAACGGCCAGCCCAGCCCAAGTGGACCACAGAGGGGAGCAGCCATGGCTGCAGCTGGGTTTTCAAAGGTCAGCCTGCAGACGCCCACATGAGGGTCCTCTCCGCAGCAGCATTCTACAGAACCATCCCAAATGGGACCCCCAAACCCCATCCCATGATGGGTGGAATGGCGGCCACCCAGCCCCACACCTATCCCAGCGTGGCGGCCACCCAGCCCCATGCCCATCCCAGTGTGGCGGCCACCCGGACCCACGCCCATCCCAGCGTGGCCAAACCACCCGAGACAGACTTGAGGGTGCATTGAACACAGAAAGAGGCACTTGCCCTGGGGCCCTGGAAGTTGGGTGGTGGGTGTCTTTGGGGCTGAGGCTGGGGGTGCCTGTGACTCAGGGTGGCAGGCCTTGGGACCCCGAGAGAAGTCACGGGGCCTGGGGTGGGGATGGTGACTGGAGCCACTTGGAAGGAGACTCTCCTAATTCCCGCCGAGCCCTTGCACCTGCGGTCAAGCGTGTTAGTGCTGAGCCTGGTGGGGCAGCGAGGGGTGTGGTACAGAGTGTGGCCCCTGTTTGGGGGTGGCCACAGCGTCCCCAGGGGCCCCTGACAGGGCTGGTGGGGCTGCATGGAGGGCGGAGCATCAGGATGCTGGGCTCCAGCGACTCAGTCCACAGACCCGCCTGGGCTTTGGGACCTCAGCCACGCTCGGAGGGAGTGGGGGTGACAGTTGGTGGCTCTGTGTTGGGTGGATTAGGGATCCTGGGACCAGGAAGACTTGGAGCTTTCCTGGTGGGAGGCTGGGAGGGAGCCAGAGCTCCCTGGGAGGGATGTCTTTGCCGGTGAAGGGGGCCAACAGGACGTTGAGCTCCAGAGGTGGGCACAGCATGGAGCCTGCCGGAAGTAGGTCACGTGGCCAGCATCAGTGGTTCTGACCCCCGTTTCCCGAACTCCATACACACGGAGACCTTGCTAACAGCCCATGGAATCTTGGCCACACCACAAAGACCCCGCTCCAGATGGGGAAACTGAGACTCAAACAGCTCAAACCTCCCGTCTCAGTCACCCAGTGGGAAGTGGGATCTGGGTTGTGCCTGGCTCCTGGGGCTGTGGGTCCTGCGTGCTCTGCCTGTGTAGACTGGGGCGTCTTCCCCATGGCTCTGGTGCACCCAGCTGCGCTGGCTTTTCCTGGCCAAGGGGCCCCCGGGAGGAAGATGTCAGAGCCGGGCCTCCCTAGGCTCAAGCAGCTGAGGAGGGCCAGGAGGGGGCTGAGCTGCAGTTCCTGAAATTCCACCTGGACCCGCCCAACAGGCGCTCTTCCCTGGCCCCCAGCACCTGCCATGTGGGCTGGGCCGACGCCCATAAAGGAGCCGCCCAGGGGAGCCCATGGTACCTGTGGGCCTGGGAGAAGTCTGCACAAGAGAGGTGGGCTTCCTTCCCAGTGAAGTCACCGTGCTACAGAGGCCGGGACTGCGCCTCTGCTGTGCTTCCCACTCACAGGATCCTTTCTGTGCCCCAAACCACCTGCAGGCCCTGCCTGGCTGCCACTCTCAAGGCCCCCAAAGGACTGCAGAAAGAGTCCCCATCCCACTGGGCAGGGAACGGCGCAGACACATGCCCGGAGCAGGGCTGGTGGGCGTCTGGAATCGCTGTAGGGTGCACCCTGCTGGGGACCCTTGTTTCCCAGAGGCCCAGAGTTGGGGTGGGCCTGGGCAAGGCCACTGGGCCCGGTGAGTGACAGTGCCTGGGGCTGGGGGGACTTCCCTCAGGGTGAGCAGGTGACAGAGATGCAAAGTGGGCAGGATCAGTCTCCCAGGCTCCGGCGCCTCTGGGACAGCCCCAGTCCCAGCTTCTACCCTCCTAGAGTGCTGGAGAACTCTGGGGAAGGGATGGGAGATGGAGGGAAGTTGCAAGCCCTGATGTTTTTGGGGAGAAGAAATGAACCGGGATTGTAGAAATTCACCCAGACCTGCGCCCGCAGCCTTGTGCCGGGGGTGAGCAGGGGAGTCAGTGGGGCTGACTTTTTCTTCCTGAGTCAGCCTTCTTGGGGTTTGTTGGGCTTGCCAAGGGCAGCTAGAGGTGCTGAGGCCGGAGGAACTCGGAGGGAGGGTCTCCTCCAGGCCTGGGTGGGGGCTGCAGTGGGACTGTGATGGGGGAGCAAGCCTGCCAAGGTGGGGAGGAGCTGGGCTGAGACTCTTGGGGGGCTTCACAGGGCTGGGGTGAGACAGGTGGGCTCTAGTCAAGGGTAACCCTCAGCCACTCCTCCCACTCCCAGCCCTCCCACTCTGGGAGTCCAGGCTAGAGGGTCTCTGCGGGTGCTGAGCCCCCTGGAAGGAGTGAGGGCAGGGGAGGGCAGGCTAGCGAGCCGCTGTCCCACCTGGGGCTCACAGCTGGGCCATGGGAGGGACAGGTGTGAGGGGTGCATGGCTGTCCCCCTCGACACCACCCTCACCCCACCCTGCCTTGCCCTCTGCTCCGTTTGCCACTGAGAACACGACCCAGAGTTAGGGTCTTGCCCACGGTCAAAGCTAGTGAGAGCCGGGCTAGGCTTTGGCTAGTCCAGGTCCGCACCGCCGCCTCCTGCGGTGAGGTGCTACTGGTGCCAGCACCTTTGCCTTCCGGGGACTGCTCCTTAAAACCAAGAGGCGACGTGCTGCTCTCACCAGTATGGAACAGAGCCCATCCAATAAACTGGTGCCTCTTATCCCCCAGCCAGGACCCAGGAGAGCCCTCCATTGGGAGCCTAAGGCTGGTAGACCACCTTCCACCTCATGTTCTCACCCAGGGAATGGACATGCACTGTGGGCCCTGCCTGTCCCTCAGGACTCCCACCTCTCTCTGAAAGCCCCCAGAGCCCCCACCTGCCCTCCTAGGGTCTCCACCCGCCCTCCTAGGGCCCTCTGGAGTGGCCACTCAGAGCGTGCAGAGGTTTGCTGTTGTTAATCCAGCCTCACGGGTTCTCAGAGCCCCAGCAGAGAGGGTACACCCCCCACCGCCCGCTGAGCTGGCTGGAGTGGGGCAGGGGTCGCATCCCTGAAGGGTGCTGGCTGGAGAGTCAGTCTGGGCAGAGGGTAAAGGTGTGGGCTTCCCAGTTGACGGCCCTGGTGGGGCTCTCGGACCTGTCTCTGCTCTCTATGCCACCTTGGGCAAGTTACTTTTCCTCTCTGAGCCTGTCTCCTCACCTGGGGGTGAAGGCACCCCCACCCCTGTATCGGGCTGCTTAGAAGCTCCTTACAGGTGGTTCCTGTGCTCCTTACAGAAGCTCCGTAGACGGGGGTGCTCAGTGAGCAGCAGAGGGAGACCCCGAGTTCACCTGTGCCTCCCTCATGTGGGACCCCGGGTGTCCAGCAGTGCTAACGGCAGGACCCTCTGTGCTTGGACAAGGTCAAATCCCATTGCCACAAAGGCCTTGTGCAGGAGGACGCAGCCCTCCCCACACGCAGGGCGGAGGTCCAGCTGCTGACAGTGACGACACGCATCCTCGGACGGCTGCTCACTATGGACTCCACTGGGCTCACAGCATCTCTGTGGCTGCGCCCGGGGGAGATGCCACCTGCCTCCCACACACAGGCCAGGGAATCACAGGCCCAGCCGTGGCCCCGGCAGGACCAGGCATTGTCCGGCCAAGTGGCAAAACCCACAGTGATGCCTGTTCTTGCCCTGTCCTTTGGGAGGCCGGGCCCCTGAGCATCTCTGCGTCTGAGCAGGCGGCATCCAGGGCATCACTGGGCTCCCCGCCTCTCCCAGGGTACTCAACCACAGAAGCTGCCTGGGCACCAGTGCTCCAAGGATGTCTGCCGGGCCGGCTGCTCTTCACCCCAGCCACTGCCCCCCAGCAGGCCCTTCGGGGCAGGAGTGTGGAGCTGGACACTGGTACCCTCTGTCTCTGAGGCCTGGGCTGTCTGTGTGTCCATCTGACTGACTGCCCACCTATCCAGGAGCAACGGTGACGGGCGCAGCAGTAGCAGTAGCAGTGGCAGTAGCAGTGGCATAGCCATGGCAGTAGCAGTGGCGGTGGCATAGCCGTGGCAGTGGCAGTGGCAGTAGCAGTGGCAGTGGCAGTGGCTGCTGTTGATCACATCCTGCTCTGTGCCAAGCACCACGCCCAGGCTTTTTCCCACTTGCATGGGTGCTGAAACCATCCTGCAGTTTTGCTGAGGCAGCCAAGCTCAGAGCGGTGCCCTCTGCACCTTGACCCGCTTCTCCCCAAGGGATTCCCCTGCCCCCGTCCACCTCCTGGCTGCCCCCTCGGAGCACCCATTGCATTAGCTAGGCTGGGCACACGCATGTGGTCGGGGCCCACCTGGCCTCAGAGGAAGTGCTGATTGTCTCATTCTACAAGTTTGGACACTGAGGCTTGAAGCAGATCAGAGATGAGCAGGTGGAGCAAGATTTGGACTGGACGTGGCCTCAGAGTCTCCTCCTACCCTCTGCGGTGATGGGCAAAGCCTCTCCCATGGAGACTTCGGCCAGGTCGCTTGTCTGGCCGTGCCTCAGTTTCTCTGACTGTAGAACAGATGTTAGTGGTGAGTCCTGACCCAGGCTCATGGGGGCTGTCAGGGCACCTAGTGGGTGCCCCAGGGTCAGATCAGGGACAGGCAGTCAGGGCCAGCCTGGGGGTGGAGCTGCCTCACACTCGCCCATGGAATGGCTTCAGCAACCCTCACTTTGTAGATGAAGGAGCTGAGGCTCAGAGGTGTCATCTGTCCACAGTCACCAGCGTGCAAGGACACAGCCAGGACACAGCCAGGGCCTCCTGGTGACTCAGGCCAGTTCAGGGTGGGGGCGGGGGCAAGTCCAGAGAGATGTCTCTGCCAGGGCAGTTTCTGATGTCCTCCAGACACATGGACCCACGACAGACATGTGTACATGCGTGACACCCACACCCACATGGGTGGACAACAGCATCCTAACTCGGGGAACACACACTGGTGCACAGTCCAGTGAGCAGCCGCCTGTGCTGCCACAGCCACCCTCCCCTGCTGTGCACACAGCCGCTGCAGGGGCCCTGGGACAGCTGCACACGTAGGTCATGTGTGTACATGCACTCGTGTACCCCCCACGCACGTGCCCCCCCACCCCGTGCACTCGTGTGCACACATGCACAGAGGAGCCAGCCGAGATGTCCCTGCAGCTCAGGTAACAGCAGCCCTGCAACCCGACTCCCTCCCGGAGGTGGAGGTGGGCCGGGCTGCTCTCCTGCCCTGCCTGCTCGCTCCCTGAGGCCTGGCCCGTGGGGGAGGGGGTTGAGCAAGGCCGGCCTTTGTGGCTGCTTCCCCACAGACACAGCGGCAGAGGAGTCCCCTGCTCAGTGCCCAGCTGCGGACGCTGCACCCCTGCACCACCCTCACCTCTGTGGCTGCGCCCACTTGTCCTCTTGTGAACCTGGATGGCGGGGCAGGGCAGGCCCAGGGTGGAGGGTGAGGCCACTAGCCTGTCCCTGATGCCCCAAGCCCCTCAGCAGACCAGGGACACTTCCTGGGCCCTGGTGCCAGACTAGGCCTGGCCTCTTCGCACCCAGCTCCTGCCTGGAACGCCCACGGAGCTCTCTCCGTTGCTAGGCCCCTGGACCAGGAGCAGCCTTGTGCCACCCCTTAGGGAAGACGTCCAGTCCCACCAACCCCCACGGCTCTCCTCGCAAGAGCCCGAGCTGGGCCTCCAGCCTCCCTGGTGAGTGCCCCAGCCAGGGATCCCAGCCTACCCGGCTGCTTGAGTGGCCTGGCCCTGGGGTCCCGGGTACTCACATGGCTCCTGGCCCTGCCTCGACCTCCCTCGACCTCTGAGCAGAGCCCCCCACGCTCTCCACGGGGAGAGAGAAGTGAGCGGGGTGTGAACCTGCACAGGCAACAAGACAGGATTTTGGCCAAACCCGCTTGACAGGTTTTCGATTCTCCCAGCCAGGAGCAGAAAGGAGGCAGAGACTGCCCCGAGCCGCCAGGCGGGTTCTGCCATCTCGCAGAAAGTGGCTGGACAGGTTGGGTCTGAAGCCACATAGAGATGGGATTGTTTCCTCATAATCACCGCGAGGAGGCTGGGCTGCCGGCAGGAGCCAAGCTGGTTAGCACTGAGAATCCAGTTTGGGACCTGGGACACGAAGAGCCCGGGCGGGCAAGGGTGAAGGGCTTGCAGGGGTGCTCGGGTGAGGGGCTGCAGGCGAGAGTGAGTAAATGTACTGTCTTGCCACCTTGGGACAGGTGGCCTCTGGTGCAGAGTGGCCCCTCCTGCTGTTCACAGCTCAGCTCGCTATGGGCTGACCATAGGCAGGCGACAGTCTCCTTTCTGGCCTCGGTTTCCCTGTCTGTAAATTGGGGATAATAGTCTCAAGATCTGTCCCTGCCAGAGCCCAGCGGACGGAAATCCAGCAGCTGCTATGGGATCGACCCGCCCAGCATGCCCCGCCCTGCCCGGGAAAGCAGGCCTGCTGCTTGAGGGGGACTGGGCGCGCTGGGCCTCTGGTCTGCGCAGTCTGCCCGGGGTCCGTGAGTGCTTGTGAGTGGGCGTCTCCGGTCTCCAGGTAGGCTGGGTGACCCTGGCCAGGTGGAGCCCAGGGGGGCAAATAGTCTGGGGGATGGCCTGGCCCTGGATGGCACGGCCCAGGTGCTGGAGCAGCCTTACACTGTGGTCTCACGTGTGTTCCCTGGACAGCAACGCTGTGGCTGCAGAGCACAGCCCTGAACCCCCGTGCCCCACCCGCTGTGTCCTCCCCACGACTCTTCCCCACTCCCTCCTCCCCACCTCTGCCTCCGCCTCATCCTCAGCCTGTCTTAGCTCTGCACAGAAGCAGAGTGGGGGTTCCTGAGTCCTTGGGACCACGATCCCCAGGGCACCCGAGGACCCCAGGAATGCACGGGGCTCAGAGGAGGAAGCCTGGGAGCCTGGCCTGCAGCCCCTGCCGTGAGGGGAGGACGGACCTCCTGCTCCCTGGCAGGGCCCCTGCTGGTGGCTGGTGGCCCAGCTCTGGGCTTGGGATGAGGGTTGGTCGTCTCTGGCCCCACGATGCCCTCCCACTCAGGGCTGGGCTCTTGGGAGGAGGTCGTGGTCAGCATGGGCCACTCCAGCTCTGGCTGGCCTGGGAGCTTTGTGGAGGCCCCTCCTCCGGCCACCTCCCTGCTTCCGGCTGGGCCCTTTGCGAATGGGGTCTGCTTGCTGCTGGAGTGTGTTTTTTGTGTACCTGTGTGGGGACTGTGTGCATGTGTGAGCGTGTGCGTGTGGATACGAGTGTGTGTGCATGTCTTATGTGTGTGTGCCTGTGTGTGCATGTGTGAGTGTGTGTGTGCACATGTGTGCGTGGACACGTGTAGCTGCTTTGTGCTGTGGTCTGGATGTTTTTTGTGTCTGCCCCAGATTCTCGTTGAAATCCTAACTCCTAAGGCGATGATGTTAGGAGGCAGGGCCTCTGGGAGATGGCAAGGTCATGAGGCTGCAGCTCTCCTGAGTGGGGTCAGTGTTCTTCTACAAGCGGCTCCGGGGAGGTCCCTTGCCCCTTCCACCATGTGAGGACCCGAGTGGTGCCGTCTATGAACCGGGAAGTGGGTCCTCTCTGGACATGGAGCGAGCTGGTGCCTTGATTTTGAACTTGCAGCCTCCAGGTATGAATGCGAGCTCTGCTCTGGGCTCACTGCCTATGGGGAGACCTGCCTCACGAGAAGGGGTCCCTCTGTGGCTGCCATGCATGACTGCTTCAATCAAAACTGCTGTCTAACACCATCGGCTCGCCCTCGAGTTCCTCCCTTGGCAAAGCCAAGCGCCCTCCTGGACTGAGCCAGTTTTCGCGCCTGCCTGCCCTGGCTCATTGGCCAGGGAGCCCACCCTACCGTGTCCAGGCCTTGGTGATACAGGACAGAGGTGTCCGTGCAGGCTGTGCCTGTGGCTGGGTCCCCAGGGGGACAGTGGCACCCCAGGTCAGCAACCTCCTACCCTGAACTCCAGGCAACATCGTTGGCCCCCTGGTACTGCACCTGCACCGTGGACGGAGAAGGAGGGAAGGCTAGGAGAGGAGGAGGGCGAATGTCGCTGGAGGTCGGTGTCCTACAACCGTGGGTCTGTGTGCCCCCTTTGTTCATTCATGCAACCACCCAAGACCCATTTCCTGGCCGCCCACCAGGCCCTGTCCAGGCTCTGGGCCCACGGATGGCCATGAACGTGACTCACACATTTGGGGGACCTTTGGCTGTGAGAATCGGGCACATAGAGGGCGCTGCCCGAGCCTCAGTTTACTTGTCCCTTGCAGGGCTGATGAGGATGAAAGGGGGTCCTGTCCTGGTCCCACTCACCTGTTCATTCCTTCAGCCAATGTCTGTTGAATCCTGATCAGTCAGGAGCTGGGGGGTGTGATGGACACCCGGGCACCGGCGTCCAGGTTCACAGGAAGCGTCGCGGAATGAGACAGCAAGCCCTCAACACGCTGCTGGCAAACCGTGGCCAGGTTTCAGTTTGGGGGCTGCTCCATCGCCCCATTATACAGCTGCGGAATGAGGGCCCAAGTGTGTGTGTGACCTCCCAGCCCCAGCAGCCACCCCCCACCTGCACCTGAGGGCTGGGGCTGCTGGGCCTGAGGAGGGGGACCAAGAGGGCTCCCTATGGCCCCCCAAGCCTGCTTCCTGGGCCAGATGGGGGTACAATGCCCCACCCCAGGGGTGAGGCAGCTCTCGGGCCTTTTATCCCTGAGCTGGGAGGGGTGGGAGATAAGCTTCAAAGGCACCTCGCTGTAAACGCACCTTTAACAGCCGGCCCTGCTGCCTGGTATCTGTGTTACTGGAGTGATAGATAAAGGGTGGGTGGGCAGTGCAGGCCAGCCCTGCAGCCCTGGCCCCCAGGTAAATGGGTCACCTATTAGTGTGGCCCTGCAGGAGTGGGGCTGCCTTTTGTGATGACGGGGCCCATCCCCACACTCCCCGCAGACAAGCCCTTGCTGGCCTGGCTGGGGGGCATCGTGATGGCAGGTGCTGTGTGCCCATGGGGCCAGGCTGCGCTGGGCAGGAGGGTACAGATGTGGGCCCTGCCTGGGCACTTGGGAGGGCGGAGGCTTTCTTGGTGGCGGGAAGGAAGAAGCCCCCCATCTTCCCTCCACGTGGTCTCACTGCTAGTCACCCTATTTTACGTTCTCATGATTTTTAGGAGTGTAGCTTCATGGGGTATAAGTACAATGATGCTGCATTGAGACGTGGTGCTGTGTGGACTTGGGGCCTTTGGTGCATCCGTGGAGGGTGCAATGTACCCGGCACCCCCGAGCAGCCACCCGTCCTCCCTTCCCTCCACCCTGCGAGGCCCCACTGTCCGTCCGTCCACACTGTGCTGCAGGAGCACTCGTGACTTAGCTCCCCCTTATGAGTGAGAACCTGCAGTGTTTGTCTTTCTGTGTCCGAGTTGTTTCGCTTAAGATAACGTAGGCACCCTCTTTTAAAAATCACTTTTTGATAATATAAGAACTGCAAGGATGCCCCCTCCTGCGAAGCACTAGACATGACAAATGAGACCAAAGTCTCCTTTTATTGTCGAGTCTCGTCCCCTCCCCAGGGAGCTGCTGCTTGAGGTGAGCGTGCTTCCTGCTGGATGCGTCTCCGTGTAAGCACCTGCCTGAGTGTCAGTCCTCTTAAGGTGAACCGCTCAGTGTCATTCATGTGTTCACAAATGTGTGCGGCCATCATCGTGATCTGATTCCAAAACATTTTCTTCACCTCCAAGAAAGCGTTGTACCTGGCAGCAGTCACTCTGTCTCTATGGGCTTGCCTATTCTGGACATTTCATAAAAATAGAATCGAACGGCATTTGGCTCTTCATATCTGGCCTCTTTCTCTGAGCACGATATTTCGAAGGTTCAGCTGGGCCTCACTCTTGTTCCTGGCTGAATAATATTCCAGTGCATGGCTGGACCACAGTCATCAGCTGACAGACACTTGGTGGTTTCATCTTCCCACTTGTGTGAATAGTCCTGCTATGAACATGGGTGTGCAAGATTTTGGTTGAACACTTGTCCTCAATCCTCTTGGGTGTGTATTTAGGAGTGGAATTGATGGGGCTTATGGTAACTCTAAGTTTAACTTTTTTTTTTGAGACGGAGTTTTGCTCTTGTTGCCCAGGCTGGAGTGCAGTGGCACGAGCTCAGCTCACTGCAACCTCCGCCTCCAGGATTCAAGTGATTGTCCTGTCTCAGCCTCCCGAGTAGCTGAGGCCACAGACATGCACTCAGCTAATTACCACGCCCAGCTAATTTTTGTATTTTCAGTAGAGATGGCGTTTCACCATATTAGTCAGGCTAGTCTTGAACTCCTGACCTCAGGTGATCTACCTGCCTTGGCCTCCCAAAAGTGTTGGGATTACAGGTGTGAGCCACTGGGCCTGTATTTTTAAGAAGTCTAAATTAATAGGAGCAATTCACAATTAACCAAATATCCAAGTTTCATATAAAGACAGGATTAGGGCGAGGCAGGCGAGTCCCTCACTCTTGGGGCTGTGCGAGTGTGGGGTGGAATTGGCGTCAGGGTCCCAAGGTGTGGCCAGAGCATGGGCCTGGCAGGGGGACCCAGGCATGGGGGATCCGGGCATGGTGCTGGCATCTCCGGCCTCTGTCCTGTAAGGGTTTGCCCATGGCTCCACCTCATCAGATTGCTCTAAAGATAGGGCACAGCGGCACACAGGGCCCAGGCTGGGGTGGGTGGGCCCCTCCCTGAGACCTTCATCTGCCACGGAGGTGAGGACAGCTATCAGCCTCCTCAGAGCCTTAGGGTCTGATCCCTCCTGGACCGGCCCACAGATGCCCACTGGACTGGAGTCCCCTGTGGCTGCTCCTCTCCCTTTCCCAGCCAGCTCCTGGGCATCGGAGCACCCCTCTGCAGGGAAGCCCTCCGTGATTGTAGGTAGGTCAGTCCTTTCTCGCACAGGCCTGTACGATACAAGTCCTTGGTAGAGACTGTGTGTTGGCTCGGGGGTCTTCAGGGTGCCACCTCCTTGAGGCAGGAAGGGTTTGCCCATTCATTGCTGAGTCTTGGCCCCTGACATGTGGTGGACTCCATAAACATTTCTTCCTTTCTTTTTCTCTGAGACAGGGTCTTGTTCTGTTGCCCAGGCTGGAGTGCAGTGGCATGACCATAGCTCGCTGCAGCCTTGAGCTCCTGGGCTCAAGTGATCTTCCTGCCTCAGCCTCCTGAGCAGCTGGGACCATAGGTACATGCCACCATGTCTGGCTAACTTTTAAAAAATGTTTTGTAGAGATGGGGTCTCACTTTTCTGCCCAAGCTGATCTTGAACTCCTGGGCTCGAGCAATCCTCCTGCCTCGGCCTCCCAAAGTGCTGGGATTACAGGCGTGAGCCACCGTGCCTGGCCCTGGTGGGTTGTGTCTTACCCAGAAAACTCAAGCCCTAAGAGGCAAAGCCTAAAGGTTCCTCTGGGCTGAGACGAGACGGGCCCTGGTTGGTGAGAACTGGGGAGTGGTTTAGGGGAGGGCTGTGTTCCCTGAAGAGCCGACAGAACCGTTTTACTCTGGCTAAACTATTTGTGCCTATGCCTTTGTTAAAAATTGTGAAAATTAGGGAACATGTGGAATGGTGACCCTGTGTGTGGAACTGGGGGGCTGGCTGGGAGGGGTCTTCCCATGGCCAAGTCCTGGTTGGGCTCTTGCCTGGGGTGTGTGGGGTGGAGGCTCCGGAAGTGGGGCAGAGGTGCCTGGGCCATTTTGACCTCTGACCTCAGCTTCCTTTTTGGGACAGTGGGGCTGCCCTGGTGTCTCTCTCGGAGGCTGTGGGGTTAAATGAGAGGGGCTGTGTGCCAGGGGCCCAGGGCTGTGCTGCCCACCAAGGGTCCTAGCCACACTCCTGAGATGGTTCTTATTTCGTCACCGTTTTCCAGGGCAGTGCCAGCCTTGGCAGACGGGCCGGACAGAGGTGGGATGATGGCTCAGGCCGGCAGGGGCTGCCACGGGGCAGCGATGGCCACCTCAAGCCTGGCCAGTGCTTCTGGACTTCCTCTCTGCTGACTTTGTCCCCTGGCTAGAAACAGCCGTGGCGGTGCTCCCAGACCAGGCGTCTGCACAGAGTGGCCTCAGCTTCCTCGAGCTGTGGGAATTTAACGAGAGTAAAATGGGACCATAAATCTCTGTCGGTCGGGATAACTTGATCCATGATTTTGGAGGGCAGGCCACAGCGGGGACGAGGAGGTGTCTGTGACGGGAGCGATCCCAGGACTGAGCTGGGCTGTCTGCCGGCACGTCACAGATAATAAAACCGGGTCGTCCTGCAGCACACGGAGACTGTGTCAGATCGAGATGTCGTAACCTGTGCCTTGTGGCCGGGATCCTGGTGTCGGGGAGGTACCGTCCATACATCACAGATCCCGCACACATCATAAAGATACTTTAATGGTCTATGTGTCTTTAAAGAAATACTAATATTGCTGTTTTATGAGAAACCAGAGTTGAAAATACTAGAAGTCAGAATTTTATGGCCTAAAAGAAAGTTAAATGATGAGGATGTGGGAAGGAGACTGAAGTATCCATCACTGCCTGGGCCAGCGTTCTGGATGGGGACATGGCGGGGGAGGGGCCGCCTGGCTTTGATGAACTTGGCCGGCTCTGGCAGCCTCTGCGTGAACCTTCGGCTCGGTTAGAAGCCTCCTCCTTGGGAAGGGTTTGGAGAGCTGAGATAGAGGACGAGGGTGTTGGGGTTGTCCAAACAGTTGCCGGGCTTGGCAGTGGGGCGCACGGCAGGAACAGAGCATCCAGGAAGTCTGGGCCCTCCTGGTTTGGGGCATGATCAGGGAGTGTGGATGGGGACACCCAGAGGACTCGGTTTCACCCAAGCTCTTTCCAGAAGGAAATCCTCCTGGCTTACCACACGCTCCTTGTCAGACAACAATTTCCTCTGGTGCAGGTTTAAACGTTTATGTGACAGATCGGCTTGAATGCCCCTCAGAAAAGGAGCAAGTGAAGGGACGGTGGAAGGCACCGTGGACGCCTGGGGTGTCGGGGGCGAGGTCCTGGCCTGAGCCATGCAACCACGTGTGGGGCCGAGTCCCCCAGACTCAGAGACCAGCGCCTTCCACCCTGGAATCTGCGTGCAGCAGGCGCTGATGAGCGCCTGTGGACGAGGGATGGACTGACTGGGGTGAACGCGCCTGTGGACGAGGGATGGACTGATCTGGGTAAATCACTTTTCTTCCCTAGCTGTGCCCCTTACCCACAGCTGTGCTCCACGCTGGAGTCAGTGGGGAATCTGGGGCCTGAGGGCTGTTTGCAGCTCTCTCTTGCCCCGTTGTGCCTGTGTGAGGACCCCGGGGACAGGGACACACCCAAGGCAAGGATCTGCCAAGGCTTCGCTCAGGTTTTAAGATGATTATTACTAAGGTGAGATTTCCATGAAATAAAATCACTCATTTTAAGGGAGTCAGTTCCGGGGTGTTTAGTGCATTCACTCTGTCATGAACCAGCACCTTGACCTAGTTCCAAAACATTTTCCTGCCCCCAAAAGGAGACCCTGTGCCCATTAGCAGTCCCTCCCCTTCCCTCCCTCAGCCCTGGCGACACTGCCCTGTGTCTGTCCCCGGATTTGCCAGCTGGGTGTTTCGTATCGCTGTATCCACGCTACATGTGATCTCTTGTGTGTGGCTTCTTTTCCTGAGCACTGTGCTTTTGAGGGTCACCTCCATGGTAGCTTGTGCCTGTGCTTCGCTCCCGTTAAGGTCTGGGCTGCATGGGTGGATGGCAGTGATCTGCTCATCCGCCGATGGGTGTCTAGGTGGCCTCCACTGTCGGCTGGGAAGAGGCTGCTGTGGGTGTCCGGGCGCACTCCTGCCTTTGGCTCTTTTAGGCATTTTGTTCAGGCTTTGAGACACGTTTTCTCTCCCTCAGAGGAGCGCCTGTTGAAGAATCATGACCTCTATTGAGCATTTACCTGCTCACAGACATTTTGCTGAAGAATTCACAAGTTCATATAAGAGCACACTTCATCTCGAGTGTCCAGTTCAATGAGTTTTGACAGATACGGACAGTCGTGTGACTCCAGATCACAACATAGGACGTTGTGGTCGCCACGGGCTCCTGGGTGCCTCTTCCTAGTGGATTTCATCCCATGCCCTGCTTTCTATTGCAGGAGATTAATTCTCTTCTAGGACTTTGTATAAATGGAACCACACTGAGGCAGGAGGTGGGACTTGACCCTAGAGGCAGGGCTCAAACTCTGGACCAGATTGAAGACTGGCTGAAACAGGGAAGAGACACCTCTCCATAAGATGCCCACCAGTGCCAGGCCAGTTTACCACTGCCACGGCAACACTCGGGAGTTACTCCCCCTTTCCATGGTGATGACTTGGAAGTACCACCCTTTTTTTTTTTTTTTTTTTTTGAGACGGAGTCTCGCTCAGTCTCCCAAGCTGGAGTGCAGTGGCCGGATCTCAGCTCACTGCAAGCTCCGCCTCCTGGGTTTATGCCATTCTCCTGCCTCAGCCTCCCAAGTAGCTGGGACTACAGGCGCCCGCCACCTCGCCTGGCTAGCTTTTTGTATTTTTTTAGTAGAGACGGGGTTTCACCATGTTAGCCAGGATGGTCTCGATCTCCTGACCTCGTGATCCGCCCATCTCAGCCTCCCAAATTGCTGGGATTACAGGCTTGAGCCACCGCGCCTGGCCCAGTACCACCCTTTTACTAAAAATTCAGAATGCAGGTACGAATATGAGTGCAGCACTGCCTCTGAGCAGCTGCTCTGGGCTCGCCACCTAGGGGGGAGTCCTGCCTCACAAGGAGGGGTCCCTCTGCTGCCGCCGTGCACAGCTGCTGCAATCAAAGCTGCTAACGCCACCGGCTCACCCTTGAGTCCTTTCCTGGGTAAGCCAAGAACCCTTGTGGACTAAGCCCCAATTCTGCGGCTCGCCTGCCCTGCACCTGTGCTCTGTGTGGCTCTGATGTCTGCTGGAACAGGGGACTGGAGGCCTGTCTGTGCGGCACGTGTGCCTTGTGTGGGTGGCACCCTGCTCACCCATTCACCTGCGATGGCCGCCCACATCATTTGCACTTTTTGGCGATTGTGAACGGAGCTGCGATAAACATCCGTGTGCCAGTTTTGCAGGAGCACAGGTGTGGATGGCCAGGCCCTGTGATAAGCATCTGTGTAACTTTATAGGAAACTACCCACCTGCTCCCACAGTGGCCACGCCATTTCGTTCCTGCCAGGGCACGGGAGCGTCCCAGTTGCTCCAGCCTTTTCTGACACTTGGTATTGTCTGTCTTTTTAATTTTAGCCTTTCTTGTTGGTATTAGTCGCAATTTAAAGATCAGAAAATGGAGGCTCAGAGAGGCGAAGTGACCTGTCCGGGCTGCACAGTGGGGAGGGCAGGTCAGAACCTGCCCATGACCTTTGGACTGTGACCCCACCTCTCAGACAGAGCAGGTCTGTGCTGGCTCCTGAGGCCCCAAACTGACTGCAAAGGCCTTCACTTCACACCACAGCCCCATGCCCCCCTGTTCCTTAAAACCCTCAGTGGCCCCCCTGCCTCCAGCCCATCCCTGCCCTTCTCCTCCCCGCTTCAGCCATGCTGGTGTCTTCCTCTCCCCAGGGCCTTTGCACGGCTGCTCCTGCTGCCCCTCTGCCCTGGTTATATCCTTCCCGTGAGCCGGGAACAGCTCACCTTGGCTGGCGTGTGCCCTTGGCATTCATGCAGAGTGATGCCTTTGAAAAACGACAGCAAGTGGCAGTTGATACCTTTCCATCCTGCTGAAAAGTGAGACCAGGAGGGTGGAGACCAGGCCTGTCTTGTTGGTCCTGGGGGCTGTGCCTGGCAGCTGGTTGTTGATTTGGGCAGCACCAGTGTGGCAGGGAACACCCTGACCAGCCTCACCCTGTCTAGAGATGGGAGGAAGCCAAGGGTCCACCTCCAGAGAAAGGTGCTGGAGGAATTATTACTGGACACTTCAGCCTAGAGGAGAAGCAAGATAACCAGGACAGCATTTCCGCCCCAAGCGGGGGACATTCTGGGAGAGACCCCTCTGAAATTTCAACAGTGCCCCCACAGGGTGGACAGGGACCCCACCTCAAATATGGGCACTGGGGTCTCGAGGTAGCCTGGATGGTTCCCTGGCCTCCCCAAGGCCGTGGGAGGAAGGCCCTGGAGCAGGGGTCGGCCGTCTGCTACCAGGGGCCAGGCAGGTCGCTGTGCTCTGGGGACACTGCCTGGGCTGAGGCTGAGGTCTGTGTGGTCTGTTGCGGTCCACGTTGCTTTCCTAAACACACACAGTTACATAAACGATGATAACACTTCATAAACATTTTTCTAACATGTGGAATGTTTGACATGAATTTCAGCTATTTTAAAATGAATAAACAATTGTCAATGTCCTGGCCGAGAAGCCACGGCGCTTTATGGAAGATCAAAGGCAAGAGAAAGGTCTCTTCTTTAGAGAAGAGGAAGGGAAAGAGACCCATCCTGTCCCTCTGATGGCAGGGCCTTTGGAGAGCAGCCCTGGGCTCGGGCTCTGGGCGGAAGGGCCAGTGGAGTCAGGAGGTGAGTGCCCCTTCCCGTAGCCACTGACAGCCCAGGGCTAAGCAGGCAGGCAGGGAGACGCCTCGGGACTCACGGGTGAGGGGTGTCGGGTGGGGGCCATATGGGTTTGTGAGCCTCGCAAGCTGCCGGGCCCTGGCCAGCTGCCCGCCTCAGAGCCACAGCTGGCGCCGGGGAGCTGGCAGCCAAGCGCCGTCCTTCCAAAGACGTGGTGCTCCAGGGCGCGTGGCCCACCACTGCCGCCGGGCTGTCGAGACACCTGAGTGGAGTCCTCACTGCCGGCCCGCCTGCGCTGCCTGCTCTCGGCCTCCCTGTGTGTCACGCTATGTCGTGTGCCGGGGCTGGGCGGTGGCCGTGTGAGGCCTGTGAGGACACACGCAAATGGGAGAGGGAGTGTGCATGGTGTCGGCACAGGGCAGTGGTGCAGAGTGACCGGGCCAGGGGGCCCCCACACTGGACAGCCCTTCTGGGGCAGCAGTGGTGCCGGAGGGCTGCCCGGAGCTGGCAGAGTGTGGCTGGGGACAGCAGGGCCTCGGTGGAAAGGCCCCGGTGCTCTTGTGCAGAGAGAGAGGCCACCACTGTTACCAGGCTCGGGGGGGCCTCATGAGGGCCCGGCCCCCTCCTTCTGGGGTCAGGTGGGGTGTTGCGGATTCCATCGGAAAATGTGGGTAATTCCACTGGAGAAGCCTGGCCTGGGTGGATTCGAGAGGTGGCGCTTCCTCGGCCTCTCCTGTTACCCTCCCTCTTAGTGCCACGATGCTGAAAGACACGCAGAGCCCAGGGCGTTGGTGAAGCACCGATGTTTACCTGTGCTGTGCTGACAACGCACACTCAGCTTTTGGTGTGACTCCCTCCCTACCCCAGGCTCACCGCTAGGGAGACGATTGTTTATCCTTCTACAGAGGAAGATACTGAGGGTCTGAGAGGCACACAGCGGGGGTGGGGGGTGTCACTCGTGTCACCGGAAGATATGCTGAAGTTCCTTTTTTTTTTTTTTTTTTTTTTTTTGAGACGGAGTCTTGCTCTGTAGCCCGGGCTGGACTGCAGTGGCCGGATCTCAGCTCACTGCAAGCTCCGCCTCCCGGGTTTACGCCATTCTCCTGCCTCAGCCTCCGGAGTAGCTGGGACTACAGGCGCCTGCCACCTCGCCCGGCTAGTTTTTTGTAATTTTAGTAGAGACGGGGTTTCACCGTGTTAGCCAGGATGGTCTCGATCTCCTGACCTCGTGATCCGCCCGTCTCGGCCTCCCAAAGTGCTGGGATTACAGGCTTGAGCCACCGCGCCCGGCCGATATGCTGAAGTTCTAAGCCCTGGCACCTGCGAGTGGTCCCTTGGTCCCCAGTGACCTCGTGTGGGCATAGGGGCTTTGGAGATGTGGTCAAGTTGAGGTGAAGTCTTGGAGGTCTGACTCACATGGCGGCGTCCTCACAGGAAGCTCACGTGATCCTGGACCCACAGGGAGGGCCTTGGAGAGGAGGCGCAGCCTGGAGTGAGGCCGCCCAAGGCTCGCCAGAAGCAAAAGGAGCCTGTAGCAGGACACCCTGTGCTCCCAGCAGCCCACACTTAATGTGTACCCCAGCATCTCACAATACCCCTGGAGCCTGTATCGGGGCGCATTTGCGGCCTGGCGCACTTGATGTTGGGATCCTGGCCTCCACAGCTGGGAGAATGAATTTCTGTTGTAAGCTGTTCATTTTGTGGAGGCCTAGGAACCTGAAACCATCCAGAAAGGCACTCTATAGACATCTGTGAGAGGATGAGGAAGTGCAGAATCCTTCAGTGTGCTTTCCGAGTGCACCAGCCAGGACTCAGGGCTCCAGGTGAACCTCACAGCCTGGCGCTTCCCAAGTCTTGTTTGGAGGCTCTGCGCTGAGCCTGCAGGCGCCCTGAGGCTGGGCTTTGGGCTTCTCGCTCCTCATGCCTGGCTCCTGAGTTGCTCTCTGGGCCTCTCCTTGCTGGGGGCCACTCCACCTTCCCAGGCCACTAACTGCCAAGCTGTGGGTCTGCCCAGCTCACCCTGACCTGCTCTCTCTCTCCCTCCCTGCAGGGTGGGACGCCGCTCCTACTCCACATCACCTGGCCCTGCCTGCTCCTGCTACCAGCTCTTCCCAGGGTGGCCTCCAAGCAGGTGTTCAGCCAGAATGTGACTGAGTGGTGTGTGCAACTACGTCCACCAGCAGGGCCTGGCTTGGGGACCCAGAGCTCTGGCTCCACACCTGTGAGCTGGAACACCTGCCCAGCAGGGCCACATGCTACTGGGGCTGAGGGCTCAGACACTGTCAGGCTTCCCCCAGGTTATTGGATCCCTGTTACTGGGTTGAGACACGCATGTCTCCCCAGCTGTGTGTACTCCAAGCAGCCTACCCCTAAGTGCACCCCAACATCTCACACCTAAGTGCACCCCAGCAGCCCACACCTGTACCCTGAGCAGCCCACACCTGTGTCCCCAGCAGCCACCACCCGTCACTTCTGAGAATTGCTCTAAGAAATCAGAGCCACCTTACCAGGAAGGGCCTGGGAGCTTGTGTCTTCCCACCTGCCCCCCAGGCAGCCCACAAGCAACACTGCTGAGCAGTGTTGGGGTAACACCCGGCCCCGCCTCTGAATGGGAGAACCTCTGTGGTGCAGTTCACCCGCCAGGGCTTCCCGCAGGAGCAGACTGAGGCTGGACGCTTCCGGGACCCCATTCTTGCCCAGCCCTCCCTCTGCCGCCCTGCCTCCCCATCTTGCACGGCCTCCCTCACCTTTCTCCTGAATGCAGCCTCAACGTGTCACCAGATGCTTGATCTCAGGCTCTGCTTCTGGAGAATCCGACCCAGCACGACAGAGGTCCCAGTGTGGGTAGACGCCGCTGTGATGGATGAGTGCGCGTTCATGGTGACATTCCTGGAGCTGTGCTGGCTTTTTAGTCCCATGTGTTTCCCTGGTCAACGGTGCCTGAGCGCTCAGTGCCTGCCCTGTGGGGTCGTCTCCTAGAGCAGCAGCCGCATTCTGGAGCCGCCTGGCTTTCCTGCTGGGAAGTGGGGTATCCAGGGGTGTGGGCTATGCCTGGTTGGGGACAGGATCTGCCTTGAGGCAATGGCTGGTTGCTGCCTGAGGGATGTCCATGTCACCCTGAGGGTTGGGTTCCTGACCAGGGCCCAGAATGTTCTTTTTACAGAATTGACCACTGCTTTGGTATCCACCCAGGTCTGAGGTAATCCCCTGGCTCAGGACACCCGTTCCAGCTCCAGACCTCAGTCCGGAGGGAGATGTTGTCAAAGGGACGATGCGGGCGTGGCTGGCCCGCCACTTCTGGTGATGCCGGGGGCCCAGGAGGAGGGAATGGGGTGACCTCTAGGGGACAAGGGGGACTTGTGCATCTTTAAGCAATTTTAAGCGTGAGTTTTTTTGGTGTGTGTTTTTAATATTTTGCAAATGATTTTATAAAAGTAGCTCTCTGGGAGGGAGGCCATGGAGGATGGGAAAGGGCCCAGACTGAGCTCCCCCAAAGATGTTGAGTGTCACTGCAGAGCCAGCCCCTGGGAGATGCCAGGTGGAGGATCTGGGGTGGGGCTGGGGGCACAACAGGAGGCCTCACGGTTTGCAGCGAGCAGAGGCAGAGGGTCCCACCTACCTTGCCTGACAGCCCTGGTGTCTGCGCTTGGGTGAGTGTTACTGACTGGTTTGCAAAGTCCCACGCCATGTTGGCCAAGGCCGGGGTCAGCTCAGAGTGCACGGGAGAACCTGAGCTCGTACCAGGGTTGCCAGGCAGAGCCCGAGCGCTCGCCCCAGCACAGCGGGCTTTGCATTTACTGGGCGCTTGTTCTGTTGGGATGCACCTAGGACCCCTGGGGGGATGCCTGGCCCAGGTGTCTGGAGTTGAAGGGGCAATTCTGGGTGTTCCACTCAACTCTGTCCTTTAGAGGGGCTGGCAGCCTTAGGGGTGTCCTGCAGGCTTCGGGGGCTTTGGAGGCTCCTGCAGTCCATGTCTGAAGGGCTATTTGGCACTCCTTCCCAGCTTGCTCCCCACACAAGGGCCCAGTGCCCTGCCCTCTGCTCCCAGGGTCACCAGCGTCCAGGCTGGTGTGCCCTCCCGTCCATAACATCTAGCCCAGGGCCCTCCTCTCCTCCAGCTATTCCTCCTCTCATACCTTTGGGGATCCTCTTCCTGAACCCCCCTTTGCTGGAAACTCCCCTAGGCCATTGCTCCCGCATCCCCTGCCTGGGTCTTAGCTGGGCCTAGGAAAAGACAGAGCACGCCTCCTCTTCCTTGGGGGCAGGGGTGGGTAGAGGCTTCCCCGCGTGGGCGAGGGCGGTGAAGGCACAGAAAACCCTGCCCTGTGCCTTGTGACCCTGAGAGGAGGGGGCGAGCCCCGCGGGGCAGGGTGCAGAGAGGCTGCCTGTGAGGCCCCTCCCTCCACAGAGGATGCCTCCTGAACACTGATGGGCTGTGAGGACTCCGCATGTGTCTCTCTGAGTCACTGCAGCTCCCCGAGGTGCCGGCACCCATGTAAACCCATTTTGCAGGCGAGCACATGGATTCTCAGAGAGGCTGAATCACTTGCTGCAGGGTATGAGGCCACTGGGGCTGAGAGCCAGGGGTGAGTCCAGGCCAGTCTGCTCACGGTCAGCCCTGGGTGGTGGTCAGTCAGGGTCAGGGTCAGTCAGGGTCATAGTCAGTCAGGGTCATGGTCAGGGTCATGGTCAGCTGGCTGCGGTTGAAGCAAGACTTTCAGGTTCTCTCTGGCAATAAGGGTGCTGCAGGCCCCCAGGTGGGTTAGGAGGCCCCACTGTGGCAGAGAGACGTCCCTGGACCCTGGGGTCCAATGTGCTTGCCATGCAGGTTGAGGAACTGATGCCATAAACTGCTTTCTTCACTTTAACAATATTTCATGGGTGCGTTCTCTCATTTTTTAATATCATGCTATATATATATATATTTTTTTGAGACGGAGTCTCGCTCTGTCACCCAGGCTGGAGTGCAGTGGCGCGATCTTGGCTCACTGCAAGCTCCGCCTGCCAGGTTCAAGCAATTCTCTGCCTCGGCCTCCCGAGTAGCTGGGACTACAGGCGCCCGCCACCTCGCCTGGCTACTCTTTTGTATTTTTTAGTAGAGACAGGGTTTCACTGTGTTAGCCAGGATGGTCTCGATCTCCTGACCTCGTGATCCGCCCGCCTCAGCCTCCCAAAGTGCTGGGATTACAGGCGTGAGCCACCGCGCCCGGCTCACGCTATAATTTTTAAAGCTGCATAAAGTCACATGGGATCCATGAGCTGCTCTGGTTGGGCATTGGGGCTGTTTTCCCTTTTATCTGGGGGTGTCATAAACAACCTGGAATGAGCATCTTTATATGGAGATCTCCAGGCGCATCTCATCCGAGCTTATGTCTTGGGAATGGTCCCCAGAAGTTGAACCTGTGGGGGCTACGCCACACTTGTTTCTTTCTTCTTAAACGAGACCTTGACTCCTGGTGGTGCTGTGCCCATTTCTAAGGCTCTTTACACACCGACATTTGCCCTGCGGGAGTCCTCCCCTTGACCCCTGTAGCAGACCTGAGATGATCTATTTCTGCACATTCTCACCAATGCGGGCATCACATCTTTTTCAACTTTGCCAATTGCTGGGTAAAACAGTATCTTATTTTAATCTGGGTTTCTCTCTCTTTTTTTTTTTGAGACGGAGTTTCACTCTTGTTGCCCAGGCTGGAGTGCAGCGGCGCAATCTCTGCTCACCACAACCTCCGCCTCCCGGGTTCAAGCAATTCTCGTGCCTCAGCCTCCTGAGTAGCTGGGATTACAGGCACCCGCCACCACGCCTGGCTAATTTATGTTACTAGTAGAGATGGGATTTCTCCATATTGGTCAGGCTGGTCACAAACTCCTGACCTCAGGTGATCCGCCTGCCTCAGCCTCCCAAAGTGTTGGCATTACAGGTGTGCGCCACCACGCCTGGCCCTTAATTTGGGTTTCTTAGATTACTTGTGAAGTTGATCGTTTGTCATATTTATCTGTCACTTATATTTCTTTCTTGGTGAACTGCTTTCACATTGTCTGGTGTCTTTTTTCATGATGAGGTTTTCATCTTTTTCTTATTGATTTCTAAAAGCTCTTTATATTTTAAGCCTAATAATACTTTATCATATACGTTGCAAATGTTGTAGCCCGTTGATGTTTTCCTTCTCATTTGTTTGTAGTGTCGTGGACAGAAGGGTTAACATGGATGTAGACATGCCTGTCAATCTTCCCTTCCTCTGGGCCTCGTGCCGCATGCATGGGGGACAAGTTCCACAGGTGGTGAGGGCAGGGTTGGGGCCTGGGGCCTGCTCTCCAGAGCCGCACAGACCTGGCCAGACGGTTCCTGACTGGGGCCTCTCAGGGCACATCCTCCTGTCCCTCCTTCTCTGTGCTCGCTGCCGACCACCACCCACAGCAGCAGCCTCGGGAGGGACCAGGGCCCCTCTTATCAGCAGCCTCCCCCAGGCCTGGCCTCAGCGTTCTCCCTGGAAAACCTGAGTCTCCACTCCCTGCTGCTCGCTGCTACCAGGCCCCTTCCTCACCAGGCGCATGAGCAGACGCCTCCACCTGGCAGCAGACGCTGGCACGACCCTCACCCCGCCTGGGTGGCCAAGCTACTCTGGGGAGCGGGCTGGAAGACTACGTGGAAACCCCAGCCCATCTACCGCTGCGTGGCGGTCTGCCTGTGGGCCTGGGGACTCTGATGGGGAAGGCTCAGCGTCTCTGCACGCTGACTCAACCCTTCATCTGTGGGGCTGGAATGACAGCCACAGGGCTCTGGCTGGCCAGGGTTGGGATGGGGAACAAAGCCCCTGTCCCCATTCCCTGTGGGTTTCATGGAGGAGACTAAGGGTGTGGCGTCCCAGACCCTCCCCTCTCCTCCTCCTGTCCCCTGGGGAGGGCACCAGGGGCAGCGTCCTGCCCCTGCACCCAGCTGTCTTTTCCCACCCACACCTTGGAGCCATGTGCAGCCTCCCGCCCACCCACAAAGATGTAGCCCTGGCCCCAACCCAGCCCGGGTCACAGCACATTTGTCCGTGTGGTCATTCATTTGTATAGCAACTACGAATAATCGTCTACAGCCTGGCACGCCCTCGCTTGTGGGCGTGGAAATGGGGAATCAGGGTTCCATGGAGCCATCTCCTCTGGCTCAGTGGCCCCCAGTCACACTGGCTGCTCCCTGGTGAGCTGTGGGGCCGGTGCAAAGCTCACGTGGACTGTGAAGACCTGGGACAAACAGAAGAACCACTTGTCACGTGTTAGGCTGATAATGTGCTGAGCTGATGACATTTCCGATGCACTGGGTTAGCATATATCGTTAAAATAATCTGTTTCTTTTTCCTTTTCTTAGCACGGCCACTGGCATGTTTGAAATCACACACTGGGCAGCGCCGGCCTGAACAGCGAGACAGACATCTGACAAGCGGGCCAAAGATGATGACATCTCGGATGATAGTCACTGATGCGACGGAAGTCAGTGCCACGACGGAAGTCAGTGCCCCGCCTTGCCCAGCCACAGGGTGGACCCTAAGTGGCTCATCCCACCTGGCCCATCCTGCCTGCTCTGTCCCTCCCAACCCTGCAGTGGGCAGATTTCTGGGGGGCAGTCTCTGACCCACTGTGGCCCAGGTACAGAACCCCGCCTTCAAGTCTCTGGGCCTCAGTTTTCTCATCTATGTGATGGGGACAAAGATGCCACCCGGCCATCTCACCAGGCTGCCGAGCATCTCGGAAGAGCCCTGGCTGTGAGGTCAGAGGCCCTTTGTCTGAAAGGTCCAGGCCCATATGGGTGCATAGGTTGTGGTCTTGGGTGATATTAGCAGAGCTAAGTCCTCTCTCCTGGGCAGATGACACCAGAGGAAGGATGGAAAGGTGGTGGAGAGGCCGGTGGCCTGGTGTGGGCTGTCATAGCAAAGTGCCACAGACCGGGTGGCCAAAACAGTGGAAATCCGTTGTCTTGCAGTTCCAGAGGCCACAAGTCCGCGTAATCGAGGCATCGGCCGGCCTGGTTCCTTGAGAGGGGGTGAGGGACCTGCTTCCCATTCCCAGTTTCTGATGCTGTGCCACAGTGGAAATCCATTGTCTTGCAGTTTCAGAGGCCCCAAGTCTGGTAATTGAGGCATTGGCCGGCCTGGTTCCTTGAAAGGGGGTGAGGGACCTGCTTCCCACTCCCGGTTTCTGGTGCTGTGCCGTGGTTTCTGCTGCTCTTCTGCTTGTGGAAGCATCATGGTCTCTGTCTTCAACTCGTACCTGCTCCCTGTGCCCGTCTGTGCCCGATTTCCCCTTTCTCAGGGCCCAGGCATCTTAGATAAGGGTCCACCCCAACATAGCACGACCTCATCTTAGCCAATTACATTACCAGTGACCCTATTTCCAAATAAGGCCACTTTCTAGGGTGCTGGGGAAAGGACTTCAACGTGAACATTTGGGAGACACAGGTGCACCCACATCACCTGGGGTATGTGAGAATGAGCAGCTCTGGGCCCTGGACCCTGTCTGCAGGATCTCCGAGTCCCACGGCACTTGGAGTTGGTTGAGAATGGGGCCGGGAGCCCCAGGGTCAGGTGAATTGGTGCTGGGGATGCCTGTCTCATACCTGGTTCCCACAGGCTTTACTACGATGCACAGTTTCCCGAGAAACAGAGTCTGAGATGGAAATTTTTGTGCAAGGGACTCACTGAGAGGTGCTCCCAGGAGAAAGGGGGATTGGGATGCAGGATTGGGAGAGCTGAGCTGGGAGGGGCTCTCAGCCACAGCCCAGTCACAGCCCCAGAGCCTGAAACGCACCCCAGAGTCGGTCCCCCTCACTCATAAGGGGCGTCCCTGCACCCTCCTCTGGCAGCCATTGGCTGTGGTGGCCTCACAGGGGGGGCCTGGGGGTCTATGTTCACACTGCCCAGCAGCAGACCAGGCACACGGTGGGCTCCGGACTGTGGACACTTGCTGGCTACACGTGGGGACAGAGCGGGTCCTTCCCTGCACGTTCCATTCATTGATCCACGGAGGGATTCACTCATTTGTCCACTCACTGGCTCCACTCAGCACACCCCATTCACTCAGCTCAGCATGGGCGGCAGAGAGGTCAGAGGCGGTGAGGGCAAGGCGAGGGCCCACAGCCATCTGGCTCCTGGCGGGGGCCTCTCTGGGGCTCATCCTCCTGCCCCACCCACCTCCCTCTGCCTCTGTGCTTACTGCTGACCATCACCCAAAAAAGCAGGCATTTCTGGGTGAGGTGGGTCCTGGCCCCCTCTGGCCGAAGGTGTTCCCCGGGAATGGACAGCTGTGAGCAGGTGGAGGCACACACAGAACCCCTGGGCTATGCAGGTGAAGAAGCCACGTGGAGCCACACAGGAGGCGGAACACTCAGGACCCCTTTCTGTGGGCAGAGACCCAGTGCCCGGGGAGGCCTGGCTGGGTCATACCCCCAGGCTCACCCTGGCTCAGGACGCCGGCACCCAGAATCCTTGGGCCACTCCAAGTCCAGAGACACCCAGGCCCTTCTTGAGCTACACGCAGCTTTCAAACGCCCATGTCCTTTGACCTCCTCCCACCCAGGGGGTTTCTCTGCTCTCTCCCCTTGAATCTGGCGGCCTCCATCCCGCCCCAACCCTGAACAAATGAGTGAACGTCCCCAGCCTTCTCAGCCCTCAGCACCATCGCATACGGCACTGCGTGCGCTTCTCCACCGTCTGCGTCAGCCCCAGACAGACGGTCCCAGTGGGACTGTGTCCCTTTTACCTGTGCGTCCCCATCCCCTGAGTGGGCCCGGCCGACTCAGCGCCATGCGTACGATGGGTGAAGGATGAATTTGTGAAACATTTCAGATACATCACACTTGACGCCGTGTTAGCTCCGTTTCACCTTTTTCAGTTCTTGATATTCCAGAAGCCCCAGGAAGATGGAAAAGGCTTGGGCCCCGGGTCTGGGGAGGCACCCAGAGACCTTCACGGTTTCTTATCTGTCCTCAGAGAGGCGCTGAACTCTGGGGCATATCTGGCTCCCAGTGAATCCCGGCGGCCACTCAGGAAGCTTCTGCTGAGAGAATGAGGGAAAGGACCCCCCAGGAGGGTCTTTGCTGAGCAGAGGGCCCGAGTCCCCACCTGCTGCCCATCCATCCCGGCCAGCGGCTCCCATATGCACTCCTGCCGCTGGCGGCGACTGCGGCCCCAACCCTTTCTTCCATGAAAGCTGCCCTTTGGTTTATGGCTGTTTCTTGTTTCTGGAACCTTTGTACCAGGATCCCTGCCCCTGTGTGTGGCAGACGTCTCCGAGGTCATTCACCCCGGCCATGCTGCCTGGGGCTCCGGGACCGGCCACTCCTTCTGACCACAGCTGCTCTTCACCATCCCGCCCAGAGGCTTGTCCTGCCAGGGCTAGCAGGGTCTTCAGGATAAGGCTGTGGCCCCCCTGGGGTAGTTCCTCAGGCCATGGGGACGATGCTCAGTGGGCGAGAGCTGTGAGCTGGATGGTGTGGACCTGACCGTGGGCAGCCACTGTCTGGGCGGGCAGATACTCCAGGGCGCTGGGCTGTAGCTTCTCCCTCACCACTAGCGGAGAGCGGCCCGCGCTGGAGGGTCAGGCCTGTGTGGTCTGGGCTCTGCAGTCCCCATGGCTTCCCAGGCAGCCCCCTAACCTCACTCTGGGTGGGACAGTGGGGACTATGCCCAGGGGGCAGGCGGCCTCTAAGTGCACAAGGTGATGTGCCCCTCTGACTTCCAATGTCCCAGGAAGGCGGAGTGTGCCTCACTTGTGCTGGTCATCAGTGTGCAGGGGTGGCCATGCGAGACCAGGCAGGCACCAGGTGGACAGTCCTGTAACAGGAACAGGACGCCCCTGCCCGTGAGCATGCACTCCCTCCTTGTGCTAGGACCCCCCTCCATCCTCCTCCCAGGAGCCCCTCTATTGCCCTTCCGGGTTCCCCCACCCCCTCCCCGAACCCCCTCCCTTCCCCTCCCAGGATCCCCTCGCCCCTCCCAGGCCCTCCTCCCTCCTCCCCCAGGTCACCTCCCAGGACTCCTTCCCTCCCCACCAGGCCTCCCTCCCTCCACCTCCTAACACACCCTCCCTCCCCTCCTCTCCCCCTCCCTCAGACCATCGTCCTAGAGACAGGAATAGCCACCATCCCGACTCTGAGGAGATGGCTCTCTGTGACCATTGTGGTGGGGGGTCAAGGGGACAGAGTGCCTTGGCAAGGACCTGGAGACAGAGCAGCCACCAAGGGAGCTAAAGCCAACGCCTTCCCACAGGTCAGACGGGGTTCCTCTCCGAGCCTCAGCTGTGGCTCTTCAGCACCCCAGGCCCACCTGCTCCCCACTCCACCAGGCACCTGGGGGGGCCTGGTGGGGCCCAGGCCTGTGGGGTCCTATTTGACTAGTGCCATCTTGGCATCATCCCTCAACACACGGTGGAATCAGGAGTCTCACCTGGGCCATGGAGGCCTGGGTGGTGACATTCCGATCAGGGCGGGTAGAGGGAGTGCAGGCCATCCCAGGCCCCCGACCTGGCCAGCCCCAGGCCTCACAGCCTCCTGAAGGATGAGGGATGAGCGCATGCATTTGGGGAGGGCGGGCCTTTGTGACGGCAGAGAGAGGAGACAGAAGAGAGAGAAAGAGAGATGGAGAGAGAGGGAGAGAGAGGGAGAGACAGGGAGAGAGAGGGAGAGAGAGGGAGAGAAGGAGGGAAAGAGAAAGGGAGAGAAAGAGAGAGGGAGAGAGATGGAGGGAGAGGGGGAGGGAGAGAGGGAGGGAGGACGAGAGGAAGGGAGAGAAGGAGAAGGAGAGGGAAAGGGGGGGAGGGAGAGGGAAAGTGGGGAGGGAGAGAGAGGGAGAGAAGGAGAGGAAGAGAGTGGGGAGAGGTGGGAGAGAGAGAGGGAGGGTGGAGGGAGAGAGAGGGATGGAGAAGAGAGAGAGAGGGAGAGGGAGAGAGAGGGAGGGAAAGCGGGAGGGAGAGAGAAAGAGAAAGAGGGAGAGGAGGGGGAAGGAGAGGGAGGGGGGAGAGAGAGGGACAGAGATGGGGGAGGGAGAGAGAGGGAGAGAGTGGGGAGAGGGAGGAAGAGAAGGAAGAAGAGAGGGAAGGAGACAGGGAGGGAGAGGGAAGGAGAGGGAGAGAGAAAGATGGGGCGCGAGAGAGAGATACAAGGAGAGCAGAGGAGGGCAGAGCAGAGGCCTGCCTACCCTGAGGAGGGCAGAGGGTGGAGACAAATTTGCACCTTAGTCGTGCCCTCGGGCTGTCCCCGTGAGAATGCCAGGACGGTCCTAACACCCAGCACCCCAGCACGGCAGGCCCAGGTGTCTCTTGGGCTCAGGTTCGCCTCAGGGCCCTCTGGCTCTTGGAAGCCCCCAGCCCTCCTCAGTCCTTCTCCTCAGCCCTCGCTGTGCCCAGGCTGTGTGAGTGGGAGGTAGGTGTCCGTGTTATTCTAAGGGTGCTGCTGTCCTTTGGGGGTGACTTCTTACTGCCCCCGCTTTTCAAAGTAGGAAACTGAGGTTCAGAGAGGTTCAGGACCTGCCTGAGGTCACACAGCAATTACCAGCAGACCGGTGCCGCTGTGGAGCCTCTTTGGGGTCTCCACCCAGATCGCCCTCCAGGGCCTCAGACGGGGCTCCTCCGCAGGCTCCTGTGATGCAAAACCCTGGGGAGGAAACAGGACCATTTTCCAGGCAGCGGTCAGAGTTCCGGGGAGGCAGGCTGGGTGGGATGTGCTGGGAGGTGGGAAGGCCCCGGGTCGGGTCGGGTCGGAGTCAGGGCAGATCTGGGTGTGGCTGGGGCTGTGGAGGAAGTCTAAGGGGGCAGGGAGCCCTTTACTGCACTGCCTCGGTGACATTTCACCTGCTCTGTGATAAGTGGGGATAACTGGTCACCTGCCCAGCTGTGCTCACACCCTCAGGCCAACCCACTGCAGCTCCATGTGGTCCCTGGCACACTGACTGGCTGCGCTTCACTGGGGCTTGGCCACTGAGGCCCTTGCAGCAGCCCTTGAAGGGGACCCCGGTGGGTACTGCATGGTCCCAACTGCCGGACGGAGCTCTATTGAGCACCTGCTGTATACCAGGCCCTGTACAGGCCCCTTTGTACGGTAACAAACGTGGTCCACACGGGACCCATCCTCCTGGGGCTGGGATTCAGTGACAACTGCAAACTGTCAGTGACACCAATAACTAAGGAGTTGTGAGGGTGGCTGAGCTCCGGGAGGGGCACTGAGGGCCACACAGACCCATGTTGGCCTGGAAGGATGATGGGACCCACGGGGTGGGGGACACAGCCAGGCAGAGGGTGCCCAGGCGGGAGAGGCATGGAGCCCTGGCCTGGGCATGTGAGGATGGGGAGGTGGGGGGTGAGCTCAGGGGGTCTGCATGGAGCAGGTTGGCAGAGCCTCAAGGGCCACTGAGGCGGGGTCTGGGAGGCCCTGAGGAGCCATAGGGCCTTTGTGGGAAGGGAGTGGGTAGATGGCAACGTGGACTTGGTGGGGAGAGAAGGACACCGCCAAGGTCACCCAGATGGGTTTGCAGACCCCAGGGCGGAGGGGGTGGGGTCAAGTGAAGGAACTGTCACCCTCTCTGGAGGCAGGTGCAGCTGACATTGGCTGCCTGGGGACACCAAGGACGGCCCCAAGGTCCTCTGGGGTCACATAGAGGTCCTGCTGCCTGAGGGGGGAGCGGGGTGGGGCTGATGGCAGGGGCCTCCCATGGGCCTGGGGGCCGGGACAGAGGCGGCCCTGGCATGACCCCTGACCTTCCCTGAGCACCAGCTCTCAGTGGTTCTGGGGGAGACCTTGCTTTTTAAAAAAATTTTTCCTTTTTTTTGGTCTGTAGCTGGATTTAACTGTAAAGAGCAATAAATTACAAATCTGGAAAAACATCCCTTGTCCCCACAAAGGACACAGCTGTCCCCAGACGACAAATGAATTAACATTATTGAGTATTTATAACTTCCGCCGGACAGAACTTACAGATGTCACTGGCAAATCCTGCCTGCCTTCGGGGTATTTTTAGAGCCTATTGTCCATTCCTACGAGGTTCCTCTAACCTCGTCTCTACCAAGGAGGCAGCGTACACTGTTTGGGCCCAGAGGATGGGCCCGGGGTGCCCCAGCTCCTCTGCAGAGCTGGAGCGGCCCTGGCACTTGTGGGCACATTCATCCATCTGCAAGGAGACAGAGTGCGGGGAGAGGGCAGGAGACCCCGTCTTGCTCTGCGGGCAGGCTGAAGAGGGGCCGAGCAGAGCTGAGGCCAAGTGGCAGCCCCACCCGTGAAAGGGGATTCAGGAGTAAAGGCAGCAAGGATGTCTCAGGGACCAGCTGAGCGGCCAACACTGACCTTCAGGTGGGCACATGGCTGGAATCTTCGTTGGCTCTGTAGACAGGGAGGCCGAGCCACAGAGATCTTACCCTGGGCCCTCCACATTCAGTGGCAGCTGGGACTTGAACCCTGGCCTGAGCCATTTCCCAGCCGACTGCACTCTGCCGGACATCTGCCTGCTAGCAGACCTCCAGACGCTGTCCTGGACCTGTACTCAAGGGCCTCCGACCCGGCCCTGAGTTTTGGGCTTGGGGGCAAGGCCTGTGCTGTGCCCAAACCTCCCTCGCGGCTGCCCCTGGGGCTGTGCTGGGAATTCCCTTGGCCCCCACAAGAGCTGGGGGGTCTAAGTGTCTCTTGGGCTTCCAGTGCGTGGATGTACAACTTTGAGTATTTAATTTCCCCTCTCATTCATAAAATAAACAAAGGAGATTTATCTGAAAGTGACTGTGAACTCTTCCAGGCTGTCTGTGGAGTCTGGGCCCACAGTGCTGTGCGCTGCCCACAACTCAACCCAAGTGTCTGCTTGCAAGGGAGGCGCGGGCAGGAAGCGGACGGACCCGGTGTTTTCGTTAGGGAGGTTAACGGGCTGGGATGGAGGGCCTTAAATCTTTCACTAGAAAATCCCGGTGAAGCTTCAGAGGAGCCTGGGGGAGAGCCGGGCCGCAGAGCAGCCATCCGTCAGCAGAGGCACCCGCTCGAAAGCGCTGTTGATTTAAGGAGGCCAAGGTATTGAGGGTTTTCTGTGTTTATTTTAAAATCTTCAGAAAAACTCATTAGCACTCTCCCTAACTGTTTCTGGAAGCGGCGATCTCGGCTCGGGCTGAGGGATCAGAAAAGGCCGTTGGACGTGGAGGCTCACGGAGGGACCAGTCGTTTCCCCAGATCCTTCTGGAGCCCGGGCCGGGGTCACTGAGGGGACGGTCCCTCAGGGCCGTTCATCTCGGCTGATCCTATTTCAGCTGAGGCTGGGATGGGCTGTCCTGGCCCAGCCAAGGAAGTGACACCCTGTGTGACTGAGGACGAATTCCTGAAACTGTCCCGCCTCCCAGGACCCTTCTCTGCACCCCGTCAGCTCTCCCTGAGGCAGGGAGATGGGCCAGGGGGCACCGCTTAGAGGCTGATGACCATCACCCATCCTCTGAGGGGATGCCACTCCCAAATCATCTGAGCTCAGGGCCCCAAAGTCTCTCAGCTAATTCACGCTGGTGTCCCATCTCGGGCTGGCAGGACCATTGTCCCAGCCTCGTGCTGGCCAGTGCCTTCGGCTGACCTCTGAGCTTTGCTTGGGGGAGAGTGCCCAGTGGGAGGTGGGGAGGCACCTGGTGGTGGGCCCCAGCCCCTGTGGGGGGCTCCTCCCCAGACTCCATCTGCCCCCAGCACCTCCCTTTGGAAAGGTTGTTAGGAGACACCTGTATGAGGAATCTGACGGGATCCGGGCCTGGGGCTGGGGATCCTGACCATGCTGCTGGGAAGGGTTTTCTGTGTTTCTTTCAAAGCCCCCCAGAAAAGCTGCTCTGCTGCCTTCCACACCCCTGGCTGCCTTCCACACCCCTGAGATTGTTGCTGGAGACCTGACCGGGCAGCCTCTGCGGGGCGGCTCTGGCTGAGCAGCTGCCCAGCCCGGCCTGGGTCCTCCTCGCCCCTCCCTGACCCTCCAGGGCCGACAGGGACAGGCTTGTCGATGTGCCCCCTGGGGCCTGCATGGGCTTTGTGCAGCAGGAGGCTGGTGGGGGGCGGAATGCAGTCCCCAGGAGGTCACGGTTATCAGACCGGGGTCGGTGGGCCTGGTTCACTCGTCTCTCTCCCTTTCTGTCTCTCCGTCTTTTTCTCTGTTTCCATGGCTCTGCCTCATGAGCCCCCATCCTGGCCCCATTCCTTGCTCCCCACAGAGGGGCAGCCTTGGCCCCCCTCCTGTGCACACGGTGTGCCACAGACGTGACTGGACCTGTCCCCATCCCTGTCACCAGAGCCTCTTGGAGGTCAAGATCAAGGGCCCTGCATGTCCTGGGGTCCTGCAGACGACTAAATGAAGGGGTGCAGAATGAGGCCTCAAAATGGCAGACCCTCAACAGTGTTGGCAGCAAATTATTTGGCACGTTTTACACACAAGCATCACAATTTAGAAATGATGAGTTCCGAGGTCAAAGGGGAAGCCCTCGAAGTAAGTAAAGGGCTGGGTAATTGAGGCCTCCTCCCCACAGCCTCACATCATTTCCACATTTCTGGGACCCAGAATCCAGCAGACTGGGCCCAGCCGGCGTCCACAGGCTTCTCAGAAGGGCGTGCGGTCTGTGCGGCGGCTCCCGCCTGGGCTGGGGCCAGGGCTGCTGTTCCCCTGGACGGACTGCTGGGAGCAGCCTCAGAGTGGCCGCCTGGGAAGGGCCTCTCCAGAGACCTTTCCTGGCTGGGCTTCCCTGGGCTCCTGGCAGCGCGGCAGGCCCCTTGCTCTCGAGCTCCGGCACAGTTCTGGGAGAGTCCGGTGACTGGCAAGGATGGGTCCAGCCGAGCCTCCCCCGACCCGGAGAGGCTGAGTGGGCTCAGCACCTGCACCTCCTGCTGCACCTTGACGGCGGCCGTGGGGAGCAAGGATCGGGCCTCCCACAGGAGCAGGGCAGTCTGGAGAGGAAGGAGACCACTGCCTGGCACATTCTCTTCCTGGCTGCCTCCCACCTGGAGCAGTGCCCACCCTGAGGGGGCAGACAGCCCGGGACTGGCAGAGGACTCCCCACAGGTCCTGGAGCCCCTCCACAGTGTACCTAGGAGCACAGAGAGGCGGGCGCGAAGCGGCCTCCCTACCACCTGTGGCAGGACAGCACCAGCCGGTGCTTCTGGGATCCCTGCGGGCCAGGCAGGTGCTGGAAACACACCCGGATGGAGCTCACGCTGCGGCCTCCACACACCCACCCAATCACTAACAACCCTCCTCTCAGAACTTGCTTCCGGGAACCCTCCCCACACAGGCCCCGGGGACCCTCCCCACACACAGGCCCCGGGGACCCTCCCCACACAGGCCCCGGGGACCCTCCCCACACACAGGCCCCGGGGACCCTCTTCACACAGGCCCCGGGGACCCTCTTCACACAGGCCCCGGGGACCCTCCCCACACACAGGCCCTGGGGACCCTCTTCACAGAGGCCCCGGGGACCCTCCCCACACAGGCCCCGGGGACCCTCCCCACAAAGGCCCCGGGGACCCTCCCCACACACAGGCCCTGGGGACCCTCTTCACAGAGGCCCTGGGGACCCTCTTCACACAGGCCCCGGGGACCCTCCCCACACACAGGCCCTGGGGACCCTCTTCACACACAGGCCCTGCGGACCCTCCCCACACAGGCCCTGCGGACCCTCCCCACACAGGCCTGAGGACCTTCCTCACCTGCCTCCTTCAGCCTCCCTGCTGTCCTCCTTGGGGTGTGTCCCAGGTGAGGGGACATGGCACAGCTACAGGGCTGCCCCGGGAGCCTATGAAGGCCGCCTTCGTCATTTCCCTCCTGGTTATCAATGCTGATTCACTGGAGAAGGTTTAGGAAAAAGAACTTAGAATAAACTTTAATTGTCGAGAGATAACTATCGTTATCACCCACTCCCCTCCAGATCAAACATCATTGCACACTAAGTATTTGTCCACACAGGGGATAGATGAGACCCCGTACATGGCTTGAGACCCCGCATTTCCGTGGTGTGTCTGCGTTCTTACATCCTCCCAGGGCACCGATGGGTGAGGGCTCCTTGACACACGTGCCTTCGAGCCACCTGGGCAGCCCCTCTTGTTTGGAATTGCACCATTCCTGTTGTCCCAGGGCAGTCCAGGGGCCGGCGATGACTCCGTCTGTTAGAGACCAGGCAGTGGCCAGCCTGGGGCGGGGGATGGCCCCTGGGGTGGCACTGAAAGGAGGGCCCGATGCCTCTCATCGCAATGTCCCCACACCTGGTGTACACGCACATTCGGCTCCCAGGTGCACACACTGTCATGCAGGTTGTCCACACAGCCAGGGACCTCCTGGGAGGCCTGGGCTCCTGACCTCCAGGCAGGAGGGCTCTGTGCACTGGGATCCCTCCTGCTGCTATGGAGGAGGCATCGGAGGGCCTCGACCCCTGAGCACCATGTCCCGGGCTGGACACGGAGGAAGGAGGGCCATCAATCTGAGGAAACAGCACGTGTGGAGACTCCTGCACCTGAGAGTGGACGCAGGTGTCAGGACCCGGGGGCCTGAGGCCATGGGGCAGCCAGGGCTGGGCCAGCTGTGTGGAGTTGCTGCAGCAGAGCCTGGGCTTCGAGGGAGCGAGGGTTTGGATGCAAAGAAGAAACAGAACCAGATTCGCATCATGGAAATCCAAGCTGGGGCCAAGTGCAGGGGCATGGGGGATGGGCTGCGGCTGGAGCTGGATGAGGGGTGCGCTGAGAGGAGGGACCCAACTGGGGTTTTACCGGGACCAGGGAGGGCAGGTCTCGGGGGCCTCCCCACGCAGGGAGACCCCAGGTGGCTCATTCTAGGCCCACCAGCTTGTTGGGCCGTGGAGAAGGAAGACCTGCATGGAGGAGGTGGTGTGGGGATCCCTCAGTGCACCCGGCCCAGAGTGCAGTGTGCAGGCCCCGCCGGCTGAGGTGTGGCCACGGCTGGGCTCCTGGCTCCCCCACCCCGCCTTCCTCCTCCCCCAGGCCTGTGGCCCCAGTGCGGCCCGACGCCGTCCAGCAGTGGGGCCAAGAGCGCGTTATCAGATAATAAATAAGGCGGCTGGAGCCGTCCGTGTCAACATCTTGGCGGCCGCACAGGGCACTGTGCGGGAGGGGGCTGCCCACCAGGGACACCCCCACCTGGTGGGAGGCTGTGGGCTTAGGCAGCCTCTACTGCTGAGGCGCCTGTCGCGGGGGTGGACGTGGGCACCCTGGGGTCTATCCCCAGCCACAGCCTCACAACCTCGGGGGTGCCGGGTCCCTCAAGCGTCACTTCTTCATCTGTGGGATGGGGTTCCTCGCGTGGAGGCCCAGACACGGCCCAGAGGCAGACGTGGAGGGCTTGGGCCTGCGTGCTTGTTCCTCGGGCCTCACCTTCCACCTGGTGGCTTAGCACCTGGGGGCCGTGTGGAGATGGACCCAGCCTGCACAGGTGGGTTTGCTGCTGAGCGCATGCTGCAGGTGGCGGTGCCGGGCTGGGGGCCCTGGTGTGTCAAGAGCCCCACTCAGCCTCCCTCAGGGACCCCACCATGCACACACCAGGCCCTTCCCCACTGTGGGCCCTCCGAGGAGGAGGCTGGGCCCCAGGGTGCCCGAGGGTCCCAGTGCCAGCTGCTCCTGCCATGGGGAGCCTGGGTTGGGACACCAGGTACTGGCCAGCTTCTGAGGGCAAGTCTGATGTCCCCAGAAACATGGCCCCTGAGGCTGTAGATCCGGCCTCGCTCTCAGGTGAGAGCCTGGACTTGAAGGCCGTCCTGCCTCCCTCCTGCCTGGGCCGCTCTCCACCTTCTCTCCTCTCTGCTCACTCAGCCACGCTGCCTTCCCCACCTTCTCTTCTCTGCTCACTCAGCTGCCCTGCCCTCCCCACCACACACCAGGCCCTGACTCAGCCCACGTCTGACTGGCTGTCCCCGAAGGTTGCCCACATAACCTGGAGGAGGCAGCTCCCGAGCCCACAAACTGCCTGTGAGACTGTGGCACCAGCATAGCTGGGTAAAGATGTCCCCTTCCAGACATGACACCGGTGTTCCTGGTGGCAGAGTAACCTGTTTGACGATGGTGACAACAGGAACTGTTTTTTTCTGAGGGATGTCCCTATTTGGTCAAATAAGGAGGTACTTTTTGTTAACAATGTTCCTTTTCTTTCTGTTTTTACACAGTCTTGCTCTATCACCCAGGCTAGAGTGCAGTGGTGCGGTCAGCCCTCACTGCAGCCTTGAACTCTTAGACTCAAGCGATCCTCCCACCTCAGACTCCGGAGCAGCTGGGACTACAGGCGGACGCCACCACACCTGGATTATTTGTTATTTTTGGTAGAGACGGGCTCTCATTATGCTGCCCGGGCTGGTCTCAAACTCCTGGGCTCGAGTGATTCTCCCACTTCAGCCTCCCATGTTCCCTCCTTAATGAGCACGTTGCATGTTTCAGACAAGCCTTAGGGGCTTCATGTCCACTTAGCCATGAGCTGTCTTTTGCAACATCAAAGGAGAGACTGACCTTCTCCCTGAGCCCACCCCTGGAAGCTGTGGGCCCAGCACAGTGGAGATATGATGGGTCCCCAGGTCTCAGCCGCCCGGTGGGGTTTAAGCCTGTATAGTGCAGCTCTCGGGATCCAGTGTCCATGTTTGGCCAAGACACACCTACGGGGGTCAAGGAGCACCATGTTGGTTGGTCGCAGTGAGGTCCAGGAATGGTGGGAGAGTGAGGACGTGCCAGCCTCTGGGCCTGCTTTGAGGGCGAGGGCTGCAGCCTCAGGGCCTGGATGCTTTCAGGCTTGCTGCTCTGCTCTGAATGAAGTAATAAATTAAGGACTTGAAGTGGGAGGGCTCTATAAATGGTTCTGGGTCAAGAAGCCCCAGCTGACGGGGCTCTGCATCTCTCTTCTTTTTCTATGCCGCCCACGCTGTTTTGGGGCTTCACCAGGGCCTTCTCGCTCCCCCAGGGTGCCCAGGATGGAGCACTGTGGGGCTTCATGAACACTTTCTGCAGGCTGGAGGGGCCACTGCAAGGTCCTTGGGGATTTCCCGGTGCGGCACCCTCCTCCTCCAGGCTGCCTGGGCATCTGCTTTAGTTCAAAAGGTGATGGGAAGTCAGGGTGCCCAGGTCCAGACAGTGCAGGTAAAGTGAGCTTCCTATTAGTCCTGTCACTCTGATAAGGGGCTGGGCCACTTGGCCCGCCAGCCTCCAGCTCATCTGGTTGTTTATGGCCGACTGGGCAGAGTGCAGGGTAGGCTGGCGGGAGGGAGATCGCCCGGCGGGAGGGAGAGCGCACAGCGGGAGGGAGAGCGCACGGCGCCTGGCAGCTATATTAAGGCTCTGGTCCTCATGGCTTCCGCCCTAAGAGGAGAAAGGCTTAAATTTAGCAGCAGTGACCATGCCCAGCGGTGGAACTGTCAGCCTCCGTCATCCCGGACACATCCCTAAAAATGGAATAAAAACAGGGAAACGGTTGCTTCCCTTTGCTCATGGGCAAATCCTCCTGTTCCCTTTGGGGACCTCCCTTCATGGATGGGGTGCGTCCAGGGCCAAAGTCCCCCAGTCTGGTCAGCACCTGGACTCCTTCCTCTCTACCTGTGGGGACCCTGCCTGTCCTGCACATCACCCACAAACACCTCCAGGAAGCCTCTCCAGGTAGGGATTGGTGCCTGGTGCCGCCTCCCTACACTGGGGCCTCCCAGGGACCCGCCTTCTACACAAGTGCATGGATTACAGATATGGCCACGGATATGTGGCACCCCCTCCCCAGCAGAGGTGGGGAAACCGAGGCTGGAACGGAAGCAACGTGGCCAGCTCCACTGCACCCAGCACTGTGGTCTGGGGACGCCGTGCTGTGCCCTCTGACTCTGGCACCTTGAGTCACCTCTCTGAGCCATGGTTTTTCTCATGAGGGAAGAGGAAAACCAGCGCCTGCTTCCTGGGAGCGGTGAGTGTGAGGATGAGGCGCGCAGCGCCCACCCAGCAGCGGACGTGGGGAGGCGCTGATGTGAAAACCGCGACACAGAGTCGCCGGCTGCCTCCTGCTCCAGGTCCTCGGCCCAGGCAGCTCTGCGTCTTCCCCCTGGATCCCCGGCATGTCCTCAGGCCTCCTTCTCTCTGGGTCTGTGGGCCCCTCACCCCCTCACTCAGGGTCTGGGGTGCTGAGAACAGGCTGGGCTGGACTTACCTTCCATAGAGACGTGGATTCCCAAGGTCAGCCCTGCAGGTGGTAGAGGCAGCGACCGTCCAGCCTGCGAGGGGACAGACTGTCCTTCCCCAGCCGTGGCCTGGGCTGGAGAGGCCTGGGAGGTCACTGCCACCCGTTTTCCCATTCAGGGACCCAACGCCCAGCACGAGCCCTGAGGCAGATGTGCAGGAACCAGTATGAGGGGCCGACCCTCAATCCCCCGTGCCTCAGTTTCCTCACTGTGCACAGGCACCCGGGAAGGCAGCCTGAGTCTTCTGGGCTTGGAAACGACAGTAGCAAGAGAACTCCAACAGTGCCCAGATGCCACATGCGACCCTTATGGGGACACAGGGGCCACCTTGCCCCAGTCCATTTCCCCGTCCCCAGGTCAGATGAGCAGCGCAGGGACTTGAACTGGATTCAGACCCTGAAGCCATCATGGTGCAGGGTTCCTCAAAGTGTGGGCCCCCAGGCACGAGGCAGGTTTGAGGGGTTCCTGTTTAAAATGCTCACTCCCAGGCCCTCCTCAGATCCCATGGAGCTGAAAATCCCCCAGCATGGCTCCCACTGCATGGGCTGGAATGAGGGGCCTTGCCTGACTTCTCTCTTGAGCCAGGTCCAGCAGGGGGCAGTCAGCTGAGGAAGTTACTAGAGCTGCTCGCAGTCCCCACCCCAGTGCCTGATAGGACGGAGGAGGTTGGGAGAAGACAGGGAAGGCTTCCAGGAGGAGGTGGGCTTGGCTGGGAGGAGGCTCTGAGCAGCGACCCAGTCTGCGGGAATGGAGGTATCCACCAGCCCAGCCCCTCTGCTGCACCTCCGGAATAGGCCCCAGGCCTGTTGAGCACCACTGCCGAGCCTCACACCAGCCTTGCCCGGCACCCCTCTCCCAGCCGCTGGGGACCTGGGGGCACTGGTGGTCCTGAGCATCATCAGGGCCTGGAGATGTCCTTGAGGGCACCTGGGAGGATGCAGGAGGCCAGGGATGTTTCAGAACGCAGAGGATGGCCGGAAATCGCTGGGAGGGTGGTGACCAGCAGGCAGGGTGGGGCTGGGAGACCCCACGGGTGATGGGTGAGGGGACATGGGAGACCCCACGGGTGATGGGCAAGGGGAGGGAGAGTGAGGTTCAAGGCTTTATTTCACTTTTCCTGTGGCTTCATTTGTCTTTTTTAGAAAAGATGACATCACATAGAAATGGGCTGGAAGAACCTCTGGAGGGACAGCTCCAGGACAACCGGACGCACTCCTGAAGCTGATGCCAGACACGACTGGTTTCCAATACAGGGTGGTGCACTGGGGGTCTAGCTGGCTCACAATGTTAAAAATATTTTTGAATCAAATCGGAAGACTTAAAATTCAGGTTTCTGGCATTGCTGGAAAAATCAGGGCTTGCTGGTGAAGGGTGGCAGCCGGACGGAGGCGAGGACGTGCTCCTCGCAGGGTGCTGTGGCCGCCTGTACCACTCCCCCGCTCCCTGTGGCCTCCCGACATGACGTCACGGGCCATCCACAGCTGTGTTGGGTAGGGTGCCTCTCGCCAGCGTCACCCAGCGTGGAGGGGGCTTGCAAGGGAAAGGGGGGTCACTCACAATTCTCCTGGGACAAGAGACTAAACTGCCCGGCCCCAGATACGCCAGGACACGCGGCCACGTCATCACCAGCCCCAACAGCGCTTGGATGGGTCAGGACAGGGCTCCCAGACAATTCACTCTGCCTGTCAGAAACGGTCACGATACACAGATTCCGCCAGAACAAGGACCATTCCCATCTGCTCTGGAAAAACCGTCCAAACAAGTGTGTCAGTCTGTGATGACTGCAACGTGAGCTGCTTCCCCTCGGCGGAATCCTGGCACCGTGCGCGGCCCGCACTCCTATCCTTGGCAGTCCTGCACCCGTTGCGGGAAAAGTTCTCTGCACCACAGGTCCGTCCATCCACGTGGGTAACGAAGGGCAGCCCAAGGCCTCAGGAGGCCCATGTCCAGCTGCTCCCCTCATTCCTCTCCCCTGCTTGGCCTCAGGTGCTTCACTTGGAATCTTGGTTTTACACCAGGAGGTTGATTGTTTTCCCCCAACTGCTACAACTTGTAAACATATTGACGGTGAGCGTTGATGACGGAATTCAAGTTGGCGGTGGTGCCCTGCGTTGGCCTCTGCCGCAGGGGACCAATGTGGTCCGGAGCCTTGGGCTGCACCTGGGGAGTCCCTTGCTGTACGTGGGGTGGGAAGTTGAGCCCTTTCCCCACCAGCCTTCTTGCTCTGGGGCCCGACTGCTGTCTGCACAGAAGGCCTCCCCACCGCCGTGTGGAGACTCCAGGAGACCCAGTCTCTTTGGGTGGCTGGGCCTGCTGGTCTCTGCTGTGCTGGAGCAAAGCAGGCACGGAGGTGAATCAGTGGGTGCTCTGTTCCAGGCTGTTCCCCTGACATGGGCTGGCCTGGGGACCTAGGCCAAGGCCAGCGCACACCAGGCCTCTTGGTGCAGAGGCCCCCCGAGGCCAGCCTGGGGGCTCAGGGCTGTGGAGGGGAAGGCAAAGTCCTCAGGCTCGAACTTGAACTCCAAGTGGCCGGGGGCAAGGGAGTCATCCTCCTGGCCGGAGGCCTGCAGGGACAGGAGAGCATGAGAATGCGGGGTGGGGGGTGGGGAGGCAGCTGCGGCCTCTTAGGTCAGGAGCTCCCATGACCAGGATTTGCCCTTAGGGACCCCTTGATGCCCTGGAATGGCATGGGGGACCCCTCGTGAGGGACTGGGTTCCCCCATCTGGCACAGTCAGCTCTAGGGGAAGGTCCACCATACTGATGGCCGAAGGCCGCCGGTGTGTCTAGCCCACCTGCTGGAAGAGGTTCCAAGGGGCTCTGATGGGATCTGACTTGGCCGAGGAAGCACAGGGGCCCCAGCTCTGGGCACCCCAGCCCGCCCCCTTACCTGGGGGGCCATGCTGGGCCCAGGGCACATTGGGGACGCCAGGCTGGGCTTGGGTTTCGAAGTGGCTGCCGAGTTGTCAGTGCTGGGGACAGCAGATGGGGAGGCCGACGCGTTCGTTGTGGATCCTGGGAGGGAAGAGTGGGTGTTTACAGAAGGCCAGGTGTGGCCTCACTTCCCCTTCCTGCCATGTAGCCAGGTCTCCTCTGGCTCTGGCCCAGAGAGGTTTGGAGACTCCTCACGGTCACACCGTGGGCGTGGGTGGTGGGGCCGGGCATGGCTTCCTTGGCCCCACCTCTGCCCCTGCTGCCCACATGCTGTCACCATCCTGGCCCCCCACACCCCCCAGCAAGGTCACCACAGGGCAGAGCTGAGGGCATTTGGACTTCCAGAGGACTGTGCTTGAACCAAACACACAGGTCTCTCATGACGGAACTGGAGGCACCGAAGGCCACGCCGCAGGAGGGGGGTGACCACAGGGCCTGGCCACGCACCTGAGGAGCCCCTGGTCTTGGCGATGGTCTTTGGCTTCCGCTTCCGTGTCTGGATGCTTTCCTTCTTCATGGCCAGAGGCCGCGGCACCTGGCAGAGGTGGCGAGGGTGGAGGCTGGTCCCGTCCCTGCTCACCCCTGGGCCCCTTGCACAGCACCCCCTCATTCCAGTCCCCCAGAGCCGGTCACTCCTGGAGCTGGCTGTGTCCTCACAGCCCTGGTGGGTCAGCTGCCAGTTGGGCTGGGTGAGGGGGAGCCCGTGGAGCTGGATTCCCATCCCCCTGTCCGACAGAGCTGCCAGGGGCCAGAAGGCACCAGGGGTGCCCAGAGGGCAGGAGCAGTGTCCTTGTCTGGCCCAGGCGGAATGACCGTGGTGAGCCTCAGTCAGCCCGTCTGTGCCATGAGCGTAACAGGAACAGCCTGGGCCCCCGGGGGGTGGTGCTGCAGTCAGCCAGGACATGTGTGTAATACAGCCCAGGGGACAACAGCCATCCGGCCAGCTCCTCCCCAGCCTCCCGGTCTGGGAGTAGGGAGCGCGCTCACTAGGAGGCTGGACAGAGGCCTCCCCACCCTGCCCTGGGACCACACTCACCCCGTGCAGCTTCATGTAGAGACCGCAGGCGTTGCACACGGGCTCCCCCTCCGAGTTCCGCCGCCACAGTGTGGTGTTGGTCGTGTGGCAGTTGGTGCAGCAGAGGCCGGCGCGGCGGGATGAGGACTGTGGGGACGAGGGAGACGAGTGAGCGCGCGGCCGTGTGCACCGCTGGAGCAGGGGGAAGGAAGCGAGACTCAGGTTGGCCTTGAAGCCACGCAGGACCCAGTGAGAAGGTGTTTGGAGCATGAAGGTCGTGAGCTCTGCAATGGACCGGCCTGGCAGCTCTGCCTGGACACGCCCTCGAGTCCTGGGAAGGGTAACTTTACCTTCCTGGGCCTCCGTTCTTCCCCCTGCCCAGAAAAAGGGGGTGATAACAGACCCACCACAGGCCGGTTGTGGGGTTCAGAGCCCGTGGGCACCGGGCACCTAGACACGGCAGTGGTTTTCCTGTTGTCTGTTTTAGCACCAGCCCTGGGCCTGGACCCTGCGATTCTGCAGTGGAGCAGCACCCCAAGGCCACAGGGCCCCCTCAGAGGCCAGGACACAGCAGGCATCAGGGCCTGTGTTACCCCTGTGCACCTGCCTCCCAGACCGGGAGCCCCATCGGACAGCGTCTGAGGGCTCTGGGTCCCACCTGCCTATGTCTCCCCATTGCTGTGCACTGCACCTGGTGTTGGAGCAAGACTGGACCCATCTGGAACCGTCCGGAGGCCCCAACATTGCCTCCCTCCTTCCTGTGGCTCTCAGTAGAGACTGACCCCCAATCTGGCAGGTCCAGGTCCAGTCAGAGGTCCCGAACCTCCAGGGCCCCAGTCCGTGAGCTCAGTTGGGGCTCAGGAATCTGGACTGAGGGAGGCCTGGGAGGCTCCGAGCTGGCTGCCTGGGGAGTCCCTGTTGAAGGCGGACCAGGGGCCTCCCACCAGCTCACGCCAGCCTTTCTCCTGCTGGCCTCACAGGTTGGTGCTTGGAGGGAGGTGGTGTTTGGGAGCTCCAGCCCAGGGCTCCAGAGGCACCTCAGACTTGAAGCCCTTTCCCGAATCTCAGCGCACAGCTCTGCTGGTGGCACCACCCTTCCCAGCCACCTGTCCCCAGACCTGGCTCTCAGCCCCTGCCCTGACCCCATCGGTTCCCTTCCCTCGGGTTGCACAGCCCCCGCCTGATCCAGGTTCCTGGCCCGTCTTGCCAGGATCCCAGTGGTGGCTCTGCAGGAGCTCTGTCCTGCCCTCCCGGCGGCAGCCAGGGCCAGACCATCAGTGTGCCTCAGGCACAGGACGCAGCCTGTGAGGACGAGGCCCCCATGCTCAAAGCCATGCCCCCAGATTCTCTACCAGGACAGAGCCAGAGAGCAGTCACAAGTGAGCCAGCCACACTAGGGGAAAAGAGGAAAAGAATCCATCCTGAACGAGGGCTGAGTGGACCCAGCCAGCCTTAGCTTCACGGTCTGTTACTGACATAAGCAGACGCAGCCAGCCTCAGCTTCCCCATCTGTCATAGCCTGCCTCAGTTTCCCTGTCTGTTATAGCCTGCTTTGGTTTCCCCGTCTGTTACTGCCGTGAGCAGACACAGCCAGCCTCAGCTTCCCCGTCTGTTATAGCCTGCCTTGGTTTCCCTGTCTGTTATAGCCTGCCTCAGTTTCCCTGTCTGTTATAGCCTGCCTCGGTTTCCCTGTTACTGACGTGAGCAGACACAGCCAGCCTTGGCTTCCCCATCTGTTATAGCCTGCCTTAGTTTCCCCATCTGTTGTAGCCTGCCTCGGTTTCTCTGTCAGTTACTGCCCTCTATGATCAGATGAGGGCCGGCCTTGCTGACCATCTCCTGCCCACCCTTTTCCAAGCTGCTGCCAAACGCACAGGCCTACCTGTCCAAGGCCTGAGTGGGAGAGTGGGGCCTGCCTGCAGCCCTGAGAACCAGCCAGCTCCCAAACTCAAGACCTCCTTGAGCCCCAGCCGCGGCTGCAGGCAGTTGCCAAAGGCTCTGGGAACGCTGCCCCTGCTTCGTCTGGGGCCTCCGGTCTCCAGACAGGACCCTGCCCTGCACTCCATGACACAGGCAGAAAGGAAAGGAAGGGGTCCGGCCAGTGAGGCTGGGGAGGCTTGAGAAGTGCCTCAGCTTGCAGCTCCTGGCCTGACTGGGGGAGGACAATGTCCCCTACCTTAGGCCAGTAGCATCCAGCCACTCAGGGTCTCCAGGGGTCTCCCTGGGGGGACGCTGAGGGTGAGACTTGTGCTCACGCTGGAGGGCCCAGCCCAGGCCCCAGCAGAGCTGGAAGGGAGATGGCGCCTGGCCCCAGCTGGATGGGGGGCACCCTTCATGCAGGAGCAATTGGGGTCACCCAGGGCCCCCAGCTGGTGTCTCTCCCTGGGATGCCCCCGCCACACCCTGACGGGTCTAGAAGCAGCTACTGTGACTGGACAGGATTTGAGTCTGGTCCAGCCTCCCTCTCTTCTATCCCTGTCGGGTGCCAGGAGCTGTGGCTACTTCCTTGGTGGCCTCAGGCCACCGTCCAGCATGACGCATGGTCTCCTTCCCACGTCTCGGACAGCCACCCATCTGTCTGTCTTCCTGAGGTGGAAAGAAATCTCCCCCAGGGCTGCCAGACGTATCGACCCAGCATGCCTAGGTAAATGTGAATTTCTGATACATGATGAATCCTTTGTCTCCTGCAGTATTTGGGATATGAGGGCTAAAATATTTGTGTTTATCTGAAATCACGTGGAACCGCGTGTGGCCTGGAGTTTATTTGCTGACTCCCTCCTTGTGCCCCAGCAGTTCCTGCCTTCAGACCGAGAGGCATCCATGGCCCAAGGCCTGTCTGCTTCTCTGAACCAGCGGGACCCTCAGGTCTGGGACCGGCCATCGCCCCTTAGCACACACAGATAGGGGTGCACACACGTGAGCACACTCCACACGTCCCCCCACAGCTGCCAGCATGCCCCGACGGGGCCACGTCTGAGACACGGGTTGTGGCGAGAAACAAGGTGGGGCGCGTGCAGGACGTGTGTGGGTTGGGACAGCCCCCAGTAGAGGGCACACCCCTCACCCCGCACCCCTGTGAGTTCCAGGGAAACACCTGGAACTCACTTTGAACGTTTTCACAGTAAGCATGTTTCATTTCTATCAAATTAGGAAAGCGGGAAAAACACGGACCTCACAACAATTTTCAAAGTGCATCTTCACCTACCCTTTCCTAAATCTTCACCAGATCACCATTGTACGGGTGGGAGACTGAGGCTCAGAGGAGCTGAGGGACCAGAGGAAACTGGGGAGGCCCGGGGTGGACAGAAACGTCCCACTCAGCCAGATACTTTGGGGACACGATCCCAGCAGTGTGCCCGCGCTGGGGCTCCCTGTGCCACCGTACCTCGCTGATGCCTCCATCCGTCCCTCCTCACTGCCCAGCAAGCAGCCCCCAGGCCTCTCTCCCGGCTGTGCTTCGTTTTTCTATTTTGTCGGTTCTTTTCAACAGAAGTCAAACTTCAAAGCCTGCTTGCGTGCAGCAGAGCCGCTCTAAGCACCAGGCTCTGCGTGCATCTGAGACATCCAAATAAATCAGGCTCTGGGCAGGGCAGGGCCTGGGCCGATGCTGGCGGAAATTCAAGGAGCACGGGAGAGGGAAGGAGGTTCAGCCTGAGCCTGTCGTGCAGGGATGAAGCGCGCACGCTGGGAAACACTTTGGAGTAAAGGTGCAGGGCACAGCGACCCGCAGCGCAGCGTCCTCTGAGATGGAAGACCGGGCTGTGGACAGCCAGAGGCTGCTGTGCCACAGTCTGAGCCTTGGGGACCGGTGAGTGCTGGAATGTCTCCAGATTCAAACGGGTCCCGTCTCGGAGGGAAGATGTAGTAAGCACCTGATACAGCGCCTATGCCCCTTGCTGGCTGAGGGCAAACTGACTTGGGGACTTGGGTCTGTGAGGGGCTCGAAGCAATGAAACCCTGGGGTTGGGTGGGTGTTAGGTGCCTGACTCCAGGTCAGGGCCAGGCTTGCTCAGCGGGAAGGGACGGTTGGCCCCATGCGACACTGGGCTACTTCCTGGAGCTGGTGCCAGAGGTGGCCCTGGGTTAGGAGGTCTGCTGCCCGCACTGCCCTTGGCTGCCAGGCTCCAGGCTTCAGCCCGGGCTCTAGTGTTCTTGGGGGTGGGCTGCTAGGGGCCCAAGAGTTCCCAACCGTGTCCATGCACAGAGCCAGACCACAGGGAGAGGGCACGGTGGTACCAGACGGTCCCCACCCTCCGAGGCCTCTGGTCTTGGCAAGATGGACAGGAAACAGGAACCTCCCCCAGAAGGCATCCCAAAGTCCACCCTGCATCCCCCAGACCAGGGAATGGAGGCCTCATCACACCAAGGGCCCCCATCAGCCCGTCCTTAGAGCCAAGGCCCAAGCATACAATACCAGCTAATTTAATCTCGACAGCAAGGCATGGACGGTTCCAAGTTCCTCTTCCCAATTCTCAGATGAGGCGACAAAGGCTCAAAGAGCTGGGGAACGGTCTACAAGATGCCACAGCCTAGGAGTCTGGGATCCAGCTGGACACAGGCATTGCCCGGCTGGAAGACCCAGGGCAGGGCAGGGCAGCAGGAGGGGCTCCCTCCCAGCAGCTCCTCCTGATACCAGTGTGTCCCAGTGCCCAGTTCAAGGCCTGGCAGGGGGAGAGTGGATACAGCCAGAGGAGGGGCAACCCTTTGCATGGGCGAGGGTGGGGAAGAGAGATCTGGCCTGCAGTCTCACAGGAGCTGGGCTGAGCTCCCTACCACTTCTCTTTTTTTAAAAAAATTAATTTAATTTAACTTAAAATATAATTATTCAATTTCTTTTTCTTTTTCTTTTTTTTTTTTGTGATGAGGTCTTGCTCTGTTGCCCAGGCTGGAGTGCAGTGGTGCCATCTCGGCTCATTGCAGTCTCAGCCTCTCAGCTCAAAAGATCTTCCTGCCTTAGCCTCTCAAGTAGCTGGGACCATGGTTGTGTGCCATTGTGACCAGCTAACTTCTAAATTTTTCGTAGAGACCTGGTCTCCCTATGTTGCCCAATGCTGGTCTCGAACTCCTGGGCTCAAGTGATCCTCCTGCCTCAGCCTCCCAAAGTTCTGGGATTACAGGCGTGAGCCATTGCACAGGACAAATTTATGTATTTTTAGAGACAGAGTCTGCCTTTGTTGCCCAGGCTAGAGTGCAGTGGTGTGATCATAGCTCAGTATACCCTTGAACTCTTGGGCTCAAGTGATCCTCCTGCCTCAGCCTCCTGAGTAGCTGCGACCACAGGTGTGTGCTACCATGTCTGGCTAATCTATTTTTTTTTTTTTTTTTTTTTGAGACGGAGTCTTGCCCAGGCTGGAGTGCCGTGGCGTGATCTCGGCTCACTGCAAGCTCCGCCTCCCGGGTTTACGCCATTCTCCTGCCTCAGCCTCCCAAGTAGCTGGGACTACAGGCGCCGCCACCACACCCGGCTAATTTTTGTATTTTTAGTAGAGACAGGGTTTCACCGTGTTAGCCAGGATGGTCTCGATCTCCTGACCTCGTGATCCGCCCGCCTCGGCCTCCCAAAGTGCTGGGATTACAGGCGTGAGCCACCGCACCCGGCCTCTATTTTTTTTTTTTTTTTTAATTTTTAGTGGAGATGGATTCTGGCTGTGTTGCCCAGGCTGGTCTCGAACTCCTGAGCTTAAGCAATCCTCCTGCCTCAGCCTTCCAAAGTTCTGGGACTATAGGTATGAGCCACCGTGCCTGGCTCCTACCCCTTCTTAACCTCAATGGTTAACCCCTCAGTGAAGGCCACATGGACACGAGGCTGGAACAGCACACCTGGGAGCACAGGCACAGTCACAGGGGCAAACAGGCCAAGAGGGGGATGGACTCCTAGGAGCCTTCCCTCCGACAAGCAGGCATGGTAGGAGGCTGGGCCTGCAGAGCCCCAGGCTCTAGGCCAGCTCCAAGGAAGAGCGTGACGGCCGCCCCCAGCCTTCGATCCTTCTTCCCACATGCTCCACTGGGACCTCCCATGCTCAGATCCTGGTGCCCCATAGCCCAGGGTCCCAGGTTTTCCCCTCAGCTTGTGGCTGAGGGCCATACAGAGCTGCACCGGCACAGGGCGCGAATCCAGCCATCTAGAACAGCCAACCCGCAGGACAGCGGCAGGAGTGCTGGCCTCCACCCAGGGTGACGGCGGGAACTGGCTGATCGACCCCGCACGGAGGCCACACCACCAGCAGAGGAGGGCTTGGTGCCCAGGAACATACCCTTGCTCAGCCTTCTGACCCAAGGGCCACTGTGGCCTCCTCAATTTTAGATAACTTGCAAACAGCATCAACACCCCAAATTCTTATTTGTAAAATTACTTGAAAGTAAAGGTTTGCCTGGGAAAGCGTATAGAACAAAGTAACTTTCAGCCTCTTCCAGCCTCTGGGGACTGTGCCCTGCCTAGGGCAAAAGTCCGGGCTCTGGAGTCCCCCACTCCCTGCTCAGCCACAAGCTGGGAAGAACCAAAAGTGAAAACAAGTTTTGCCCACAGGCATAAACCTGGTGTCCCTCCGGTCCCTGAAGTATAGGTAGAAAGTGCTCCCCGAGGGGACTACAGACCCAAAGACTCTCCAATTTCAGATTTCAACACCCTTCAGTGAAGTATCCAGCGGCCACCTTCCCTTAAGCCTCATCCCAGGTAGGGTCACCTTGAGGCCTCGGAGACCGGGCCAGGCCACAGCCAGCCACCACCGACTCGTAGGGCTGAGCTCCTGGCTCTTGGCAGCAGCCCTTCCTGGACCCAGCACTGAGCAGAGCCTGGCTGGCACCGTCGCTCCGGAGCCTGGATTCCTGGTCCCCAGAGCACTCCCAGGGCTGGGCGCTATGAGCTGGTGGCCCCTGGCGTCCCCACTGGGATCCGCTGCCCTGCCCTGAGCACTCTCAGAGAAGACCTGAGCCGGCCTGGCCTGACCGACCGGGGTGGGCAACCAGGCTGTTTTTGGCGCATTCCCCTATCCCCCCACCCCAGGGGCTCTGGTGTCACCTGGGTGGATTGCAAGAGGTCCCCGTGGGGGAGCACTGCGCCCAGGCCCCCCTCTGCCCAGCCGGAACTCACCAGGCGCTTCTGGGGCCGAACGAGGGGCCGGTTGATGCCGTTCATCTTGTGGTAGAGGCCGCAGGCATTGCACAGGTAGTGGCCAGTGCCGTCTCGGCGCCACAGTGGTGTGGACAGGGCCCCGCAGTTGACACACTCACGACCCTCACCCGGGAACTCCTCCAAGAAGTCGGACACTGAAGGGACAGGCAGCTGGTGGGCCCAGGCCCTCCCCTCCCCAGGAGCCTCCCCAGCCTGTGGGCCAGCACCTTCCCCTCCCCAGGAGCCTGGCAGTTTTCGTCAGATGAACAAATTTAAGGCACAAATTTTGTGCCTTACATTTATTTTATTTTAAAATTTATTTGGTTATGTAGTTCATCTTATTTTTAAATTTTTAATTCACATATGATAAAATTCGCTAGGGTTGCTTTTTCAAGGATGGGGTGTTAATAAACAGAACCTGAAGTCAGACACCTGGGACTCCCGCTCCAGGACCAGGGGCCAGCACTGGCCTCTGCGTGTTTGACCTGCTGGGAAAGCAGGGTGTCTGCACTGGCGGGGGAGGTGGATGAAGGGGTGTCTACACTGGCAGGGGAGCGATGAAGGGGCTTTATCTAGCAGACACTCTTGGGATCCCCTGGGCTCTCCTGGGAACGCGAACCCCGCTGTCCTCCTGTTCTGCAAAGCGGGTCCATGGCAGGGGTCGGGGGTTGGGAGGGTGGAGGAGGTGCCTTCTGTCAGCTTGGCTGTGGTCGCAACCAGTGTCCTTCCTTTAGAAGGCCAGCCCCCCCTCGCAGCGCCCTGGGGCCGGGCTTCACACACTGTGCGGCGGGGGGTGGAGGTCTTCCTGGTCCCCTCCAGGCCCGGCCCGGCGCCGGCGCGAGGGAGGCCCGGGCGCCGAGTGGGGGTGGGGCAGGGATCAATCATCGCCCCGCCGGGGGTGGGCGCCAGCCGCGGGGCTGCCCAGGGCGGCGGGGGCCAGGGGTCCTGCGGATGCGGCTGAGCCCGCTTCCTGCGCCAAGGGACCGGCGGGGTCCCAACGGCAGCTCCGGAGCTGGGTGTCGAGGCCTCCACGGTCCCGGAGGGATGGGATGGGCCCCTGCGGAGCTCAGAGGCGCCGCCTTCGCCAGAAAGTGACTACGCTGCAACCGGGAAGAGCCGCTCCCTTCACCGGCCGAGAATCCGATTCTCCAAACTGATACTAGGCGAGCGACTGAAACCAGGTCTCAAATTAAAATAAGTAAGCATTCTAGAACCGAGACGAATGTGGCCACTTAAATACACCGGTGTTTTGGACTTTATAAAAATCGTTTCCAAAACTTTTCAAAAAAAAAAAAAGAAGAGAAAAAAACAAAACGATTAAGACTTTTTAGGCGCCACATTGGCACAATCCGGAATGCTGTTTGGAAGTAGATGTTCTCATTAACAGGTTAGAACAGAATTGTGGACGGCTGTTTCTCCCGCGGGGCGTTACCCAGGCTTTCTCCTGTTGCCCCGGGGCTCCTGGCGGGGAGGCTCGGACCGTGGGGGAGGAAGAGGGAGCGTTTCGCAGGGTGCGGGTTTGCACCCGGATTCGGCCAGCCCCCGGGCCCCGAGATTGTGGACCCCGCACTTACCGAAGGTGGGCCTGCGGCCTGGGAGGCCGTGCAGGACGCTTCCATCGAAGGGCCCGGCAGTCCAGGACGGGGCCACGTCGGGGCTCACGTAGGCCGGATAGGTGGCGGGGTATGAGGTCGTCACGGGCCGCCCAAGAGGGGCCGCGAACTGTTCTCGAGGCAATAGCGCGCCTTGGTAGGCGCTGCCGTCCCGGCCCCCCACGCTGCCGCCGCTGCCGGGCCCCGAGGGGCTGTGCGCAAAAGGGAAGGCGGTGGCCCCGGGCGGGTGCGCGGCTGGCGGGTGCGGGCTGCCCGGGCCGAAGGCCGACGAATCCGCAGTGGCGGTCTGCGCCCAGCCGGGGCGCGCAGCGAGCTCGGGGGGCTGCGGGCTCGGCTCACACCCAGACAGGTAGGACAGCATCGAGGGGACGCGCGCCGGCGGCACAAACATCGGAGAGCCGGTGCCCGGAGCGTGCAGGAAGGAGCCCGAGTCGGCGTAAGCTGCCTGGCTGGGGCTCGCGGCCAGCGCCAGGCTCTGGTACATCCTCCCAGGCGCGGTCTTGACCTGCAGGGAAGAGGGACAGGTGTGGAGGTCACCGGAGCTGTGCGCCCTCGGCCAGCGCCCGAGCTTGTGCCGGGCAGGTGCCGCCGCTTCGGGCCGCGCTTCCCACTCCCCAGCCCGGGCCGTTCTCGGGGCGGGTCCCTGAACCGGAGGGAGAGGAACCGCTGGGATGGGAGCGGCCAGCGCGTCATCCCCGGGGCAGTCACAACGCCGAGCCCACCTCCTCTCGGACCGGGGCTTCGTGGGCCCCCGGGGTGAGCTCGGCGGGGGGCTGAGAAGGACGGGCCCGGCGCGGCCGCAGGCCGCAGGGCCTTGGGAGCGGGGCCCCGCCGCGCTGGGAGGGGCCGGGTGGAGAGGGGCGCGCGGCTGCGGCCCGGGCTGGAGCACTCACCAGCCGGCAGGGAGGGCGGGAGGGCACGGCGGTGGCGGCGGTGGGTCGGCGACCGGCGGGCCGAAGACTGGAAGCTGGGGGCGGTGAGGCTCCGCAGCCCCCTCCGCGCCGCCCCGGCCCGCCCCCGCCGCGCCGCCCCTTCCCTCCCCGCGCCAGCCCCTCCTTCCCCGCAGGGTCAGCGCTGGGGCTCCGGCCGCAGAGCCACGTGACCCGGGCAGGCTCAGCTCGCGGGGCTTGGCGACAAGGACGCACGACACGGGGCGGCCAGCGCGGAGCCCGGACCAGTGCAGCTACACAGGCGGGCCGAGAGCTTCGTGAGCCCCGGCGAGTCGGGCGCAGAAACTTCTCCAACTTTGTGCGAGTCTCCAACTTTGTGCGAGTTCCTCCCTGGCCAGGTCCCCCGCCCAAGGCTGGCCTAGAGACGGGCTCCGTGTCTGGTGGCTGAGTCGGTGATCCCGGCCCCGCTCACCGATGGACACGCGGCGGTGGATCTCCGTGGGCCCCCTCGTTGCGTGGCCGCATTCGAGGCTCGGTGCAGGGAACTGGCTTCCGTAGGGACTGCCCGGCTCGGGTCGCTGGACTGGGACGGGGTGCACTGGCGGGAGCCCCCCGATTTCCTCGGTTTCTGAGCAAGCGGGGCCACGAGGCTCGGGGTCTTAGTGGGAGGCGGGCAGGGTCCAGCCTCTAAGGCCCGATCTGGGTGCCAGGCGCGAAGCCCGCAATCCCGGTGGGACTCTCAGCCGGCTCTCAGGGACTCGGGAAGAGTTTCCTTCAGGGGCCAGAAATGCGGGTAGGTAGGAAGCGACCCAGGTCAGGGAACTGTGTCCCACTCGCACTCCCGGTGAGGGCTGCATGGAGGCGTCGCTGCGGCGGAGCAGCTCCGCAGGTCTCGGGAACCGGACCGGTGGGTTCGGAGCACACCGGCTGGACCCAGGCTTGGCGGCGGCGCTTGGGGCCGTGAACGTTTTTCTCTGTCTGTCTGTCTTAGGCGGAGTCTCGCTCAGTCGCCCGGGCTGGAGTGCAGCTGTGCGATCTCAGCTCACTGCCTCCCGGGTTCAAGCGATTCTCCTGCCTTAGCCTCTGAGTAGCTGGGACTACAGGCACCCGGCACCACACCCGGCTAATTTTTGTATTTTTGATAGAGACTGGGTTTCACCAAGTTGGTCAGGCTGGTCTCGGTCGAGCTCCTGACCTCAGATGATCCGCCCACCTCGACCTCCCAAAGTGCTGGGATTACAGGCGGGAGCCACCACATGAAAGTTTTTTCTTGCAGAAATGGGCCCTCAGCTCCTGTCAGTCAGGGCTAGGAGAGGACGCTGGCTTCTCTCCTTGGTGGAGGGTGAAGACCTGGGAAGGCAGGAAGGCGGCAGTGTGGGGCTGTTGGGGTGGGTGTCACTGGATCCCCCCCACGGGGGTCTGGACAGCCAGCGCTGTCCTTCTGGGGAGAGCTGGGGTGCCCCACATGCGCCCTTATCCCTGGCCTTTCCTCTTCGGCCACAGCAGATAAGGATTCAGGGTGCTTGTGGAGGCGCCCAGGGTCCCTGCGTCTGGGAAGGCAGCAGGCTGGAGCCCCTGGTCTGTGGGGGCCTTGGGACCCCACAGAGGGCTCCACAGCGGGCTCAGGCCTGTGTAGAAGAGGGCGCAGCGCGGCAGGCTGGGGTGGGGGGTGAGTGCCATTGGGATAGGGAGCTAGGCGACCTTCCGTTACCCCTTTACCAGCTCCCAGCCCCCTCCTCGTCAGCTTCCCACCAGACACTCCCTCCTTTCCTGTCCTCAGAAACCCCAGTTGGTGCTGCCTGCCCTGTGTGGACTCCCCTGCTTTCTGCTCTGCCCGCGCTCGGGGTCTCCACGAGGGTCTCTCTTTGCCCCCACACCTGCAGACTTTGTCTGTGGATGGCAGTGCGCTCCATGACGGTGGGGAGAGGTGCCGGGCCTCCGTGGGGGTGAGGGGGCGCAGCGCAGTCCAAGCGGCTGCAGAGGGCTCTAGTGCAGCAAAGCTGGTTAGACCCAAGCTCTGACCCCTCTGCCCTCGAAGCCTCAGTTACCGAGCCCTCATGAGCACCAAGAAGGAAGAGAAGCAAAAAGGGACACGCGTGACTTGCTGGGAGCTGAGTCACCCGTAACCCCAAGAAAGGTCTAGAGACCAAGGAAAGAGGCACAGCAAACCTGGCACCCTGCAGGGCGAACGGGGGAGGGATTCGTGCTTCTTACTTGTAATAAAATTGGTGAAGTTCTTGAATAGGAAACACCAACATTGCCCGGGTGCTGTGATTTGTCCTGACATTTCCGTTTAATTCTCATATCAATCTTATGCACTAGATCACATTATCATTCCCATATACAGATGGAGAAACAGAGCTCAGAGAGATGAGCTAACCTGCCCCAGGCCACACAGCTAGCAATTAAACAAGCCAATTAAAACAAGGAAGGGAGTCTCTGAGTGATAGCAGTTGGTTGCTTTTTTAAGTTAATAAGTATCTACAATGGACATTTGTATTAAACCCTGGGACTCCATGGAGAGCAGAGAAGGGAAAAGTCACTCTTCGAAGGCCCCTCCGAGGCTGCACCCCACACAAGGCAGCACAGGGCTGGGAGTCCGGGCTGTTCTGGCCACTCGGTGTCCTGCTAGGCGAGTCACAAGCTCACCCGCTCTGCAGCAGCAGCAGAAGCCGCTGGCGGCGTTTTCCATGTGGATCCAGCTGCCTCCAAAGTGATGCATGGGGGTGGGCACCCATCCGCGGGGGGTTGTCTGTGACAGTATCTGGACCTCTTCTCAGATGTGTTTCTACTTGAGCCAAAACGAGAGGAGTCTCAAACCTCAAAACCCAGGTGCCCCCGACCTCCTTGACCCCAATGAGCCATGCTTCTGTGCGACTCTCCACTCCCAGTGCTCTGGGCCCCTCAGGAAGGAGGTGGCCCCTGAGCCAGGTGACCCAGTCCACCAGGCTACCCCACCCAGCAGCAAGCCCTCTTCTCCGCTGGACCTTGCCCATGCTGCTTCCTGAATGGGCCTTTTGCCCTCTTCCCTACTTGCCAAACTCCTACACATCCTTCAAGGCCCATCTTGCAGGTCCCTTCCTGTCCCTTCCCCTACGTTGCTCTCTTCCCTTCCTGGTGCCTCATTGTGCTGTGTGGTCAAATGGCTGTGTGCCTCTGCCTTGTCACCTCAGCAGAAGCTGAGCCAGGAGGACAGCTTCAGGAACAGCGGGTCAGGGCATCGAGTGGGCATAGTCAGGCCTTTGGGACTCAGCGTTGGCATCTCTAGGCTGTGTGGCCTTGGGTGAGCTACTTCCCTCTCTGTGCCTTTCTTCTTCTGTAAGAGGAGGGTGATGATAGTGCCTGCCTCTCACAGCGGCTTTGGGGAGGCATTAGTGGGACTGGGTACTAACAGCGTCTGACCCGGGATGGGCATGCAGCAGGCACTGGGCTAATGCTGGCTGAGATAAAACCCAGTGCAGGGATGGAGGCTCTGAGCTGTGTGCCTGGGGCCCTGATGCAGGGATGGAGGCTCTGAGCTGTGTGCCCGGGGCCCTGATGCAGGGATGGAGGCTCTGAGCTGTGTGCCCAGGGCCCTGATGCAGGGATGGAGGCTCTGAGCTGTGTGCCCAGGGCCCCGAGAGCCAGGGAGCCAGGGTAGGTGACGAAGACCAGGAAGGAATTTCTGGCCCTGCCACGGGTGACCCCTCTCTCCTGAAGGCTTCCTTGGTTCACAGGGACCCAGGGACCTGCCAGGGCTGGCCTGGGTGGGGATACCACTCCCAGTGAGATAAGAGAGTGGGCACATTAACCCCTGGTGGCCATGCAGAGTTAAGTTCCATGAGTCCTGGACTGTGAGGGGCTTCTGGGGGCCTGAGAGGCCTGGGATGGGGCTGGGGTGAGGGTGGGTGGGTGTTGGGGGGTGGCTGGCGTTGAGGGTTGGGGGAGGAAGGCTCCAACCTTCAGGCCCTGGATTTCATTTCCCACTGTCACTTTCCTAGCAGTGCCCGCATACCCTCCCCCCCGACCCGCCCCCAGCTTGGGAACCCTTAACTCAGACATACTTATCAAGGGAAAGAAAACAGTCTCATTGTTCAGCAGGATAAGGACCAGCTCCCAGGAGACGCCTCAGACCCCGCCCCCGTGGGTGGAGTCCTGGGTACATGGCCTCCCCCAGGGGCCTTGGTCTCCGCCCAGGAACGGCCCAAGGGAGGGCCCCTCCCAGGAACAGTCCAGAACAGCAGGCCTCCCGGAGGAGCAGCCCTGGCAGGTGGGTCCCCGCCTTGCACGCTGCTTGCAGGTGCTGGATGCTCCGCATTGTAGGCACTGGGGACGGTCCCACTTGGGGCTTTGAGCTCCGGTGAGGCCACCCTCTGTCCAGCCAGGGGGAGGGTGCCCCTGAGAAGGGGGTTGCCTGAGGAGTGGGATTGGGATGACCCCCCTCACACTCAGTCCTGGGGTTCCTTGGCTCTTGTCCCTCCCTGCAAGTGGGGAGACCATGAGAAGTTGTGGGGAAAGGCCCCAGAGACCCCAGGGCAGGGGAGAAGGCCTGGGGGCTGTGCTGGGACCTGGAAAGGGGAGGCCTTGTGCTACTCCCTGTGGTCTGAGGGGCAGGAGGTTAGAGGGAGGGGCAGACCTGCTTCCAGCAGGGCCCCTGGATCCCCAGAGTGGGAGAAAAGTCAGTTCATGGCCCCCTCCCACCTTCAGCACTGTGCCTTTCTCCAGGCTCCACCCTGGCAGGGCTTTGGGGCCTGGGGCATCAGCTGAGCCCGCTGGGCCCACAGCACCCTCAGGACCTCCCACCCCTTGGGATCCACAGGGCAGCATTCCAGGACTTCTCCTACACCGGGGGCTCCATTCACCTGAAGGCCAAGGACTGCAGAGCTCATTAATGGTTAGGGTGGCCCGGGAGGTGGGTGAGGTTGGGGAGCCTGGGGGCACCATACGGGTATAAGAATTCATTTCGGACACCGTGTGCCCCCTTCTGCAGGAACCTTTGAGTTCAACAGCCCAGGCTCACTGCCCCTTTGGCTGGTGCCACTTCTGGGTCAGTCTCCAGGGGCAAGGACAGGTTGGCAGTGTTCCCTCTCTGCCTAACTCCAGTGTGGACCCTTCTGGAGCATCCCATGTGCCTGGCTCAGCTCAGCAAGCTGACATTTGAAAGCTCACAGCTATCCTGTGAGGTGGGTGATTCTCATGTTCGTTTCATGAATGAGGAAGCCAAGGCCAGGACAGAAGTGACCTGCCCCAGGGCCACAGCTGGGCAGGGGTGGAGTTGGCATTTGAACCCAGCTGTGTGCCTCTTGGGTGCTGCGCAGCCTCCTGTCAGTTCCTTCTGGCGCCTGGTCTGTGGATGTTCCTTCGTCCAAGGCACCTGCAGCCCTCAGAGGGTCCATGGGGTGGGGAGAGAGCTCAGTGCCCCGCACCCACCAGCACCATCTCTGACCCCTGGGCAGGCTTTGTGTTGGAGGTGGCGGCCAGGTCCTGCCAACGGAAGATGCTGGGCCTTGCAAACAGCCTGCACTGTGGGTGACCCGGCCGGCCGGGCCCAAACTGGCTGCCAAGAAAAGGGAGCGGGAAAGGAAAACAGTTCTCGGCTACGTCGCCTGTGTAACCGAATCTGCTTTCAAAGCCCCTTACAACGCGGGCTCCGCATTCGGCATGGCAGGCGCTGGCCGCCAGATCACTGAGGGCCGCTCAGGGGGTCTTCTGAGGACGAGCCCAGAGCGAGTTTGTTTTCGGGGAGAAGGTCATCGCACTCAAGGTCTGCCCCATGACTGCAGGATTCTCAAACCTCCTGCCACGTGCTGGGATACCCCCACCCACCGCAGGCGTACCCTCCGGAGGGCAGGGAGGAGAAACAGGTTTGGGCTGTTAGGGCCACAAGCCAAGGGGCCTGCAGGGCATCTTAGTGATGCTTTTGTGTCCCTGCAGTTGGCGACACCCATTGTCACACCCCCTCCGCACCCTCAGAGTCTCCCAGATGACAGACTTACCTGGGGATGCAGACGGGGGCTGGTGATGACCTTGGCCCTGTGTTTATGACGGGGTCTGCACCCAATTCTCGCCTTCAGGTGCCAATGTGGGGGCGAGAGGAGGTGTCAACTGGGCTGGGCTGGACACGACTAGACTGTGGCCCCGTCTGGGAGCCCGGCCACCACCTCAGCAACGCCACCTCCTTAGGATGTGGGGCGGGATTTACTCGGGAGACTCTTAGAGCCAGAGGGTGGCTGGAGGCTCGTAGCCTGGCCCAGGCAGCCGGGGGAGGGCTTTGCCTGGTGCCTGGAACCCCCCCACCCCCGCATTCTAGCCTTTGCTTTCTCTTTTGCTCTCATTTTTAAAAACGTCTCTCCACTCCTCCCTCCCTCCCTGCTCTGGCCTGCCTGCTCCTTCATTCCTTCTCTGCTTCTAACCCCCTGATAGAGGAGCCTGGGGAGTCCGCAGCCTCCTGACTCCATGTTCCTCTTTCTCCCCTGTCTTCCTGGAGAGGTCTGCCAGTGACAGGCTTGGAGCCCCAGCAAGGGGACCTGTCTTGGGCTGGGCTGTCCACAGAGGAGCAGCGTGGGGAGTTGGGAGCGCCCAGCCTGCCTGTGGGCTGCATTGCCACTTCCTGCCCAGGAGCCCCGCAGCCGTCTGTCCGCCTCTGAGCAGGACAGCGGGGTTTCCTGGCTAGGAGCGGAGTGTGTCACGTTCCAGTTATGTCTGCCCAATGCTCAGCTTTCGGTGAGTGTCAAAGCATTAGCCCCACTCTGTGGGTGGGAGGGGACCCGAGATGTGAATCCAGGGGAGTTAAAAGGCTTCGGAAAGCATCCAAAAGGATGGAGAAAAAAAGGAAGGTTGAGGGGCTGGAACAGTGCGAGCCTTTTATTTTCATCCTTTAACTTTTTCTGCATTTCTGTATTTTCCACCATGAACAAAGTTCATTGATAATAGAGACTCAGATATTTAATGGATGATTCAAAGAGATAATCCGAAAAGGGAAATAACATTTTTCTAGGGTCTGGCTGAAGCTTCTCTGGGGATTATGCAAAAACCTGTCTGAGGGAGTGAGAACACAGAGGCACCTTAGGCCCAGCCACCGCTTCAAGCTCTGAGGATTTGCAACAAAGACACACATTTGCTGGGCCTGGGCAAAGAGAAAAAGCCACTCGCCTTCAGCAGCAAAGGAGAAGGAGCACTGAGATCTCGGTTTGGCTTTCTGGGTGGGCACTGTCATTCCAGAGGTGCAGCTGTGGGGTGCAGTCCTGTCTGGAAATGGGGATAGCAAGGGCTGAGCTTGTGCATGCACACCTGTGTGCAGCCACACACATACACCTGTGCACACACATGCATATACACTTATATGCATATACTCATATATGTGCACACACGCAGGCCCATGCTCACATGCATGCACACCTGTGTGCCCCCCACACTTACATGCACGCGTGCACAGGCACACCTACACACACTCCTATGCACCCACCCTGTGCTCACGACACCCCTGGGTACACTTATGTGTGTACATCCAGATGCACCTGCACACTCGCACACATGCCTCTACATGTACTCCCGCGGGCACGTGCGCTCGCAGAGGCCTGGAAAGTGACGGTTTCTCCATACGACGACGTCTGCCGTGCTCGGTGGGAGCAGCCGCACTGCTGCCTGTTTCCCTGCCCCAGTCCGGCCATCACTCCTCACCCTAGTCAGGCTCAGGGTGGGGGAGGTGAGTACCCTGGAGTGGCCTGGTCACGTAGGTGGGCAACCATCTGGGGCACCAACCTCCAAATGGGCCACCAGGGCCCTTCCTGCATCTGCTGAGTCCCTGACTCAGTGCCCAGTGAGGGTCCTGGGGCAGCAAAAGAATGTTTAATGCTCCGCGTGTCGGTGGGTCTGGCCTTATGGAAACTCCTCCCTGGCGGGTGGAGTGGAGCAAAGGGCAGGCGTTCCCGTTGATCAGGAGCTGGGGGCCAGGCCTACTGACACCTTGACGCTGAGGGGGCCAGAGCAGCCCTGCGCAATGTTCCACAGGCCCAGGGTCTTGGCAGGTGGAGGCAGGCAGACCAAGCAGGGCCTTTGTGTTCCAGGGCACTTTGCAGGCAGCAGGACCCCCAGGTCCTCTGGAGAGGGTGGCTGGAGACCCGGCCTGGAGCTGCTGCCCCCGCACCTCAGGATACCTGCCTGCGTGCATCGTCCATTGTTTGGGGGCTGCACAGAGCACAGTTTTGAGCAGGGAGTTGGGTGTCACCTTGGAGCGGCTGTGAGACGTGTGGGACCCTGGGGGGCCACCTGGGGTCAAGCCTAGCCCTGCCCCTTGGGCTCTGGGACCCTGGGGGAGCCACTTGCATGCTCTGTGCCTCGGTCTGTGACCCTGGAGGAGGGTGGGGATCTCTCGGGATGATGGTTGCATCTCAAGGGTGAGGGCCCCAGGCCTGCCAGGTTCTTTGAGCACAGTCCGAGGGTGGCCTGTCAGGGCTGCTCTGGTGGGCGGCCAGTCCCTGCTGGAATGTGACTCTGTTCCTGGGATCAGAACCTGCCCTGTTGCTTGTGGACGGGGTTACTTTTGCCAGGTCCTGCCATTTCTGAGCCTCAGTTTCCCAATCCGTGGTGGGGTTGACATGAGGAAATGAGAAATGCACTCAGGGAGCACTGACTGGCACCGCAGGGCAGTGAGGAGGAGCCACCACGGTCACTCTTGGAAAAGTCCCCAGCCCTGCAACCGGCAGGGCAGTAAGAAAGTCCATGGTTTCTGCTGTCCTGGCCGCCCAAGCCCAGGAGAGGCAGCAGCCCCAGCCACACCCCTGCCAAGAGCCAGCTCAGGGGCCCGGGGCCGCTGAGATCACTGGGCAGTTCCCAGGCTGGCTGGGCTGTCCTCTGTCAGGAGGGCAGGGCTGGCAGCTTTGTGGACGCCTTTTCAGGCTGACCCCCACAATAGCTGCCCTGCTCCACCCCGAATCTACCCGTCCCAGGCTGCGCCTGCCTCCAAGTGCCTGACTGGAGATGGCCAAGCCCATTCCTCATGTGCAAAGAATTTCCCGAGCAGCCGCAGCCACTGCAGCTGGAACTTGTCTCCAGATGGGTCGTTCTGAGGGAAACCAGCGTCTCCTGTCTCCTCCTGCAGACATGGGCTGGCGTCCGAGCCCTGGATCCCCTGCCCTGGCTTGGCTTCCTCTGGAGGGGAGATAAGGGGCTCCTGGCATCTTGTAGGCTGAAGAACTCGCCCAGCACGCTGACAGGGAGGCGCCAGAGGCAGCCGCTGACCTCCCTCAGCCCCTGCAGCCCCCTCCCCTCTTGCTGCAGACAGGAGCCCTCAGGGCCCAAGGTCCACCTACCCAGCCTGGGGGCCGTTCTGTAGCTGTGGCCCACTCCAGCCAACCCAGGACTGAGGGGCTCCAAAGCGTGCCCAGCGCATAGGGAGGGCTTATTCCTGGGGGCACCGTCTCCCAGTCGGAGCCAGCTGGAGCTGGGCACAGCCAGGGAAGAGCAAATGTGTTCTCTCCTTGACTCCTTCTCCAAGTTTGTGATGGCGTCTGCCATGGGCCAGACAGGGGGACACGAGGGTGAACGAGCGGATGTGGCTGCCTTCTGGAGCCTTCCAGGGTGGGATGGCAGGCATGGAGAGGCACACAGGGAAACTGTGGAGTCTCACTGAGGTATAGACGATGCAGAAAGGGCCAGGGAGTTCCTACAGCGACTGTCACGAGTTCCTTGGGTGGGGGCAGAGACCACCACCCAGCCCCCAGCACCTCCAGCACCATAGGCACCCTGGCTGGAGATGCCTTCCTGTCTGAGGTCAGAGGCTGCAAACCTGTGGCTGTGGTTATCCCACCATGTTTTTAAAAATTGGAACAATTCATGTAAAAGCCCAGATTTATTTTTCTTGAAAAAAATTGACAGCCAGGTGTGACCACGGTGGGCTTGTTTCTACAAGTTAGGGGCTCCTCCCTCGGAACAGGCAGTGCTCTTGGTTGCCGTAGACGCCCCCGCTCCCTGTTGTCTCACCCGGTCCCTGCTGGGCCTCTTCGTGGCCCATCCCCTGGTTCAGATATTTCATTGAAAGACCCAACCCCCCACGGGGAGGCCGTCCTTCTCAGGAAGGTCACTTGGCCTGGACTCGGGACTGGACACTCATTACCGGTCACCCTGTGACTTGAGCAGGACTTTGCCTTTCTGTGCCTCAGTTTCTCCATTGTAAGAGGGGGCTAATACTTGTGTCATGGGACTGTCCCGAGGCGCTCAGAAGCAGCGGTCTTGCTCATGCTTAAGCACAGAGCTCACAGCTGGGGACGGCCTCTTTGCCACAGGTCCCTGTGTGCACCCAACTTCCGCTGCAGAGGGCAGTGTTGTGTGTACCCATGTCTGTGCTGTGGACGCAGCGTGTAAACTGCACAGCCTTTGACGGTGGCTGCCTTTGTTGGAACACTGGCCTCTAAGTGTGCTCTCCAACAGCATATGGCCGAAGGACAGCCCCTCCTTTGGCGGGGGAAGTTCTGCACAGCTTTGGTGCTTGGGAGGTTTAGCGATGGCTTAGGGAGCCACCGAGATGGGAGGGGATACATGGATACATTTATCTCTATCTTCTTGGGGACAGACCTCGGAGGTCCCTCCTTCTCCCTCCTTCACCCGTATCGGCCTGGGTGAATGGAATCTGCGGAGCAGGTTTCTCAAAGCAAGCCTGGCGGGGCCCTCACAGGCATTCCTGGAAGCGGGCTGCGGAGTTGAAACACAAGGAGGAAATAAACAGAAATAGGCTTAGGAAGGGTCTCTGCCCTCCGTCTTTGGTGGGCTCAGGAGCCCTGCCTGGGGCTGGGAGGGAGAGCTCAGATATTTACGTTCTCTGAGGCACTGATCGTGGCTCTGCGACGGTTTCTCGCAGAAAGGAGGTTTCCCCGGACAGACATCTTTCAGCGCCGCTGGCCTAAGCCACGGGACAGGTCTGACTGTGGCTCTGCGTTCCCCACCGTCCCAGCTGTTGCCCCTCCCCGCTGAGAGCTGGGGGAGGGACGGGATCTTTTCTCTGTGAACTGACTTCAGCTTGTGGAGTCCTGGGGTCTCAGAGCCTGGGGAGGGAGGAGTGGGGCTCTCCCTGTTCGGGTTCCTTTTCTGGGTGAGGCGGGGCCTGTTTACCAGGCAGACCGGGGGCTCCCCAGCCTCCGCAGATCTCCTGGTGTCTCCCCCAAGGCTGTTCACACTTTCCTTACTTGGGGGCTGATAAGTCACGCAGCTGGCAGCATTTGCACCTGATTCAAGGAGGGGAACATTTTCCCTGGAGATAAGCCTTGAAGTCAGGGCTAGTCCCCACCCGGGGACAAGGAGAGGACAGAAGGCTACAGAGGGCTGCACTGGGGAGGGTGGATGGGGCGTTCCCCCACCCCTGCTGCGGTCTTTTCGTTTGTTGGTTTTGCCTGAGGTCTGATAAGCGCCCTGCTCCAGCCAGAGGCCTTATCTGGCCGCATAATCCTCTGGCCTTGGCTGGAGAACACCAGGGCTTTGCCCAGTCCGCCCTCCCCACCCCTGCCTTGGCCCCTGCAGGCTGTTGGGGCTGGGGGTGGAGGGAGACGGGGGTGGCGTGAATACCTCCTTCCTCTTGCTCTTTCTCTTCCAACAAGGCAAGGGGTGCTGGTGGTTGAAGAGGCCCCTCTGGGCAGGAACCTGTCACCTGGGGCACAGGTGAGTGGGAGCCATCCTCCGCTGCCCACCTCCCAGCTGTGGCCCTGAGCTACACTGGCCCTGTGGCCACGGACCGGTTGACCAGGAAGCCCTGGGAGTCAGTAGGAAATGAGTTTGAGACTGGGTCCTCCACACAGGCTTCTGGGCACATAGACTCAGGCTCAGCAGGAGGCCCTCCTGGTACAAGTTCCAGCCCTTCCTTCATTTTGTGTCTGCAGCAAGTCAGCACCCCATGTGCCCAGAGTGCTCATCCAAGAAGTGGGGTGATGAGCCCAGCCTCGCAGGGAGGTGGGAGGTGGGAAGAGCTCACCCCGGTCTGGCTCATGGTCCTCACAATGATGGCATCATTGTCATCATTATCATCATCCTTGTCAACCACTTAGAGCTCATGAAGATAGCACTCTCCATCATGCCCTGTTTTATAGCTGAAGACCAATGAATTCAGGCTCCATAAGGAAGAACCTAGAGGGCCCCCCAGGTCAGCCTGCCCCAGCCTGGAGCTTATCCACCATGGAAGTGTGTCTGTTGGCCTTAAAGAGGAGAGGGCATTTGGGCAGGGCTTTGAGGTATGAGTAGGAGTTTGCTGAGTGAAATGAGAAGAAACGGTTTTCAGGGCAGAGGGAACAGGTTAGGGGTAGTAAGAAGGATCTTGAGGCCCATAGAGAGTGACTGCTATGAGTGAGTGGTTGAAACTGGGGTGACTGAAGATGGGGAAGGACACCTGGGGGTCGGGGGTGCCCAAGGAGTTGGGGATTTATCTGGAAGATGGTGGGTGCTAAGGCAAGAGAATCCATTCCTTTTTCTTTTTGCAAAAGCAAAGCCCTCCATAGGATTTCCTTTTGGACTTTCTTTTTGAAAGAGTAATGCACGCTGACAGTAACCATTTAGAAAATACAGTTTCTAAAAGAAAAGCAATGATCCTTTGCCTCTCCCACACACCACCCTTTCCCCACAAGCCCCCGGAAGCCTGGGCGTCTGCTCTCCCTGCCTTGACAGCTGCAGGATGTTTTGCGATGGGGTGCGTGAGGAGCTTTGGCCAGGCCCTGGAGATGGACACGCAGGTATGTCCAGTTTTCCCAGCCCAAGTAAATGGCTGCAGTGAGTGGCCTTTCCAAGTTCCCCGAAGGGGGTTTGTGGGGACAGTTACAGACATGTCATTTAACAGATCCCTTCCAGAAATGAAGGACATCTCGGCCATGCACTGGCAGGCCTGGTTCCTGCCGCTCCACACCTGATGTTTTTGTTTAAAATGTTGGGCCACTGGAGAGGTGAAGGCACTCACCTGTGCCTGTGGCACTTTACTACCCTGAGTGTGCCCTGCACCTCTCACTGTCCTGAAGTGGCTCGGCCCTCGGGCTTTACCTGGGCCTTCTGCACCTGAGCCTGGGCTTGGCCCAGCATGGCCAGTGGGCTCCGGGCCCCTCCTGCCAGCTGAGGACTTCTGAGACAGAAGCCTGGTGCAGCAGGCCGGCAGCTCTGGACTTTGAGCCTGGGCCCTTGACGGCCAGGGAGAGGGCGTCCCCCAGCACACACTACCCTAACCTTTAGCAACATCCCAACGGCAGATGAGGGTGCTAGCCTTGAAAGTTGGGTGTCCCGAGGGTTGGGGCAGGAGGGCAAGGGGCCGCCCCAGGGAGGTGGTGCATGACACAGCCTATAACAGGCAGTGACTCACTGCTCATCCAGCCATAAGTCAGGGTGACAGGCTCAGTGTCCCAGCCATGATCCCTGGAGTTCCTGCCCCAACGTCATTCCCCTCCCTGCAGCCTGCGCTGGCAGAGCTCCCTCCCCAGGGGGGCAGCCTGGGCTACTCTGGGACCATCCATTCCCCATTCCAGACCCACCCATTCCAACTCATTGGCTACTGCTGGGGAAACTGAGTCCCAGGGAGGGGGAGCAAGGGTAGATGGAGAACTAACAGTGTCACAGTCCACAGGTCATCTGTCCCCCGCTTTACAGAGTGGGCTGCCGAGCTCAGGGCCAGGATGCTCAGCTTGTCCAGGCTGCGATCTGGAGGAAACAGGCACCTCTGCTCAGCCCAAGGCCCTCCATGCTCCTGGGGGCTGCGGGGACAGATCCAAGGACGTGGGCCCTGGGGCCACTGTGTCTGATTCAAACCACACTTCCTCCCTATTGACACCAGGCAACCTGCCGAGCCGCTCTGTGCCTCAGTTTCCTCATCTGTAAAGTGGGATTCATAGTAGCTCCTTCCCGAGCCGCTCTGTGCCTCAGTTTCCTCATCTGTAAAGTGGGATTCATAGTAGCTCCTTCCCGAGCCGCTCTGTGCCTCAGTTTCCTCATCTGTAAAGTGGGATTCATAGTAGCTCCTTCCCGACTGGGCCGTGTGGGGATTGGTGAGTGATGCCGTGGGGCAGGATCATGATTTACGGGGTGCCTCTATGTTCTCCCAGAGAAGGGAAGGGCCCTGGGGGACCCACTCCCCACCAGATAGCGGAGTCTCCCAGGGACTAAGCAGGCGGGAGGGATGGGAGCTGCCCTGCTGTGCAGAGCCTTGGCGAGATCCCTCGATGCCGTCCCCAGGCTCTGCAGGGCCAGGAATAGGGCCGCTGGCGCTGGGGTCCTTGTAGTTCAAGGGTCACCCTGGACTTCGGGGCTCTAACTATAGAGACCCTGAAGCAGTGATGTTTGCGCAGCCTGCCTGCCTGTCACTCCCTCCCCTACCCCTCACCCTCGCCCTGCCCCGCCCCTCACCCTCGCCCTGCCCCCTTGTCCCGCCCCTGGCACCTGCCCTGACCTTCCCCTCCTGTGATGGTTAATACTGAGCGTCAACTTGATGGGATTGAAGGATGCAAAGTATTGCTCCTGGGTGTGTCTGTGAAGATGTTGCCAAAGGAGATTAACATTTGACTCAGTGGCTGCGAAAGGCAGACCCACCCTCAATCTGGGTGGGCACCATCTAATCAGCTGCCAGCTCTGCTAGGATATAAAGCAGACAGAAAATCGTGAAAAGGCTAGACTGGCTTAGCCTCCCAGCCTGCAGCTTTCTCTGTGCTGGATGCTTTCTACCCTTGAACACTGGACTCCAAGTTCTTCGGCTTTGGGACTGGCTTTTCTTGCTCCTCAGCCTGCAGATGGCCTATTATGGGACCTTGTGATCATGTGAGTTAATACTCCTTCATAAACTCCCCTTATATATACATCTGTCCTGTGAGTTCTGTCCCTCTAGAGAACCCTGATGAATACACTGCCCCTCACCCTCACACTGGCCCTGTCCCCCTCCCACCTGCTGTGCTCAGCACCCCTGCCTGTTCCTCCCCATGCCACGTGGAGCTCTGGACACAGGGCGATCACAGAAACTGGCTCCTTCCAACTTTTGTCACCTCTGGGGAAACTGAGTCCTGAGGTAGGGGAGCACTGTAGCCTGGAGAGCTGCACAACTGTGGACCCCCACCCCAGAGGGAGGCTGGGAGGAACCCCTGTGTGCAGGTACAGTGCCTAGGACGGTAGACCCAGGGAGCTCTGGAGGAGGGGATGCCCAGCCGATGAGAAGACGTGTGAGGGGGACCTCCAGATGGGTTTCAGGGCCTGCGGCTGCTAAGTGACCTCCTGTCTGTGCCTGCTCCCCGCTCCAGCTGTGCGCCCCTGACTCCCACCCTCACACTAGTCTGCTCTTCTGAAGGGCATGACTTGGGGACCCGCTGCCTGCACTCACGCTCCTGTCTCCCTCCCTTTCTCCTTCCTCTCTGCCTACCTGGAGCCAACATTGAGCCTCTAATCTGTGCCAGGCATCCTCACACCCCCTTTTCTCTTTGCAGGCCCTTCTTTTGCAGGAAGCCCCCCTGAGCCCTCACCCGCACCCCAGAGCGCCCTCTCCTCTCTCCCAGCTCCACCCATCCCACCCCCACAAGGCTCCCAGGGGAGCCTCTCCCTGGCCCTGCCAGGTTCCCACTGTGCACCTCCTTTGGTGTGGTTGGGGATTCTTTCTCAGTGTGACCTAGGGGGGCATCTAGAGGAGCTGCCCAAGGGGAATGGGCTTCCGTGTTGGGCTTCAGAGGCTGAGTAGGAGTTTTCCTAGAAAAGGCACAGCAGCAGCAGGGGCCTGGAGGCCTGTAGGGAGAGCGGCCACTGTGCGGGGTGGGCCTCCACCCTGATGGCCTCACTGCTCCAGCCTCTCTGTTCTTTCTTCCCCAAAGTGCCAAGTTTCTTTCTCTCGTGACACAGGGGCTCCTGCAGCCCTAGAGTCTATCTATCATTTCTGCAGATGGCGGAGACGGTCCGTCTCCCAAGCCTCCTGCTGTAGGTGGGGGCCTGAGCTTTCTGAGGTTCCCTGTAGCTCCCCGGGACCCGGGGCTTGAGTGGCGGGGCTGGGGCCTGAGCTTTCTGAGGTTCCCTGTAGCTCCCCGGGACCCGGGGCTTGAGTGGCGGGGCTGGCAGGCTGCGTCCGCAGTTGTGGTGGTGACAGGGAGACCCTCCAGGCATGGACCTCATGGTGGGCTGGGCGCTGCGGCCGGACGGGGCAGAGACCTGCAGGGAAGCCCCTGTCCCCGGGCCTATGGGAGGGGAAAAGAATAAACATGGAAACAAGGACAGATGGTGAGGAGGGTGCGGCAGAAACAGCAGAGCCTCAGGGCTGACATTCGAGGGGTGATCAGGGAGGCCTCCCACAGAAGGTGATGTGGGTGCTGAGAACGGATGATGAGGGCCCAGAGCCCCAGCCCCACCTCCAGCACAGCCCAAGCCCAGCTGCTGCACAGTAGCCACTCACACCTGAGGCTGGGATGGAGGCGGCGGGAAGGAGGGAGCTGCTGATTCCAGGGCCCTGGGGCTTCCGGGGCCAGGCCAGCTGCGGGTGGGGCCTCTTTTCTCCCAGTGCAGCAGACCCAGCCGGGGCCCACCTCAAAGTCCCCCCAGCAGGGGAATTGGTGAGACGTGAGACCTCTAGGGGCTGCAGCCGCAAGAGAGGCCTGGAGCACGGGGCCCGTGCAACACTCGGGGGTGCTGAGCCCCTCCTGTTTGGGCAGGACAGTTGTGGGGAGCCTGGCGTGGGGCTCCGGACCAGTGGAGCATCTGGCTCCTGGGGAGAGGCTGCCTCGCAGGGCCTGATGTGACTCCCAAACCCCACAGCCCCTGGGGCCTATGGAGGGGGATGGGGGACAACTCTCTCCAGCCTTGCTGGAAACCCCAGAGGCCCCCACTTCCTCTAGGCACAGTCAAGCTTCTGAAGGCCCAGCCAGCCCTGCCTCCCGCTGGCTCCCTGGAGCTGCTCCTCCTGTTCCCTTCTTGGTGGGGTTTCCTGCGCCCTTGCCAAGGGGGTCCTGGGAAGCCCCCTCACACCTGCTGCAGCTGTGTCCGGCCCGCTCAGCACCCCCTCCAGGCAGTCTCTGCCTGCCCTGGAACCCTAGTGGAGACCCAGCTCCCAGGGCCCTGGAGACCACCTCCCCAAGGTCCCGGCAGTGCCTTCCTGTGTCCATATGCAGCAGGTGCCCCGTGGCTGTGGCATCAGATAGGGATCCCTGCCCTGGGCACACATGCCAGGACCCTGGGAGGGAAATCAGAAGCATCCAGAGCTCTGGAAGCGAAGCCAGGAGGGTGGGGAGACAGAACCTGCCAGAGAAGGTTGGGGACCAGAGAGCTGGCTGCCAGGAACGCCCGTGCCACGTGGGTGTGTGGGGGCGAGGCTGGCATAGGCTCAGCCCAAGGACTGACCCTGGAGCCTCCCAGGCAGGTCTGGCCTCGGGGGCCCGTGACCTTGACCCCAGGTGACCCCGTGCTGGCGTCATGCTCTGCTTTCTGGGCAGGTTGCTTTAGGTGAGGCCCCCAGCCCTGGAAGGGTCCCGGCAGCACTGTGCAGGGAAGAGGACAGGGAGGTGGTGGGGGCGTCTTGCTTGGACCCAGCAGGGTGAGGGTGGATGAGACGCCCTGGGTGGCCTCAGCAGGTGGAAGGCAGGAACCTCCATGCATGGACCGAGTGCCTCTGCGCAGGTCCTGTGTGGAACCCTCCAGACGCCCCGGGAGTGTTAGTCACCAGGCCCCTATGACAAACCACTGCAAACTTGGGGCCCTCAACCACACCAGTTCCTCAGGGTACAGTTCTGGGGGTCAGAAGTTCTAAGTGAACCTTAAGGGACTAAAGTCAAAGCTGCTGTCTCTGGAGGCCCTGGGGGAGGAGTCTTCCTGCTGCTGCAGCCTCTGGGGCTCTGGCCATTCCTGGGCTTGAGGCTGCATTGCTCCAGCCCCTGCCTGTGTCTTCCATGGAGCCTTTTCTTCCTCTGTCTGTGTCAAATCTCCCTCTGCCTGTCTCTTATAAGGACTCCTGTGGTCGTATGTAGGGCCCCCCTGGATAATTTGGGGTCATCTCTCCATCTCAAAGTCCTTAACCATCTCTGCAAAGTCCTTTTTGCCACCTAAGGTGACATACTGAAAGGTCCTAAGATTAGGACGTGGACATCTTGGGGAGCTGTTATTCTGTCTACCACGGAGGCGGTATTATTATTGCCACCGATTTTACAGATGATAATTAGGAGGCCACAGACAGGCCACGGCACATGTTCAGGCGCCGCTCCCCCACCCCCCCGCCCACAGCGGAGAGTGTTGGGTTTGGGATCTGAGCCCAGGACATCCTGAAACCAAAGCTCCTCAACCCCATCAGACCAGGGCAGAGTTGATGAGGCCACGAGACCTCTGCTGGGGACCCAAAGAGGGGAAACTGAGGCTCAGGGAAGGCAGGTAACCTGTCTAAGGTTGTCAGTTTGCCAGGGTCAGTGCAAGTGTGGGAGCCCAGGCCTCGAGCTCACTCCCCAGGTGTGTGAAATGGTTGCTCCTGTCTTCCCCCACTGTGCCTTCTCAAGGTGAAATCCTGCCTCACACAGTCCCTGCCCCCATCCCAAGCCTATTTTTAGGGCTGGGCTGCAGATACAAGAAGGTGGCAGGGGTCGTTTGCGACAGGAGTTTACTGAGGGCTCCCGTCTCCCGTGAGTGCTGTTGAGATGGAGATTTAAAATGGTCAGACCTCGACCTGGGCCCTGGGACAAGACACATAGCACCCCTGATGGAGGCCCTGGGAAGTCTGCAGAGCTTCAGATACCGGCCTCCTGGGTGCAAGGATGTTGGGGGCACTGGTGGGTTGCAGTTGGAATGAACAGGTTGACATGAGCATCACAGACAGGAAAACTGAGGACACACCAGGTCTCTAGCAGGAGGGCCCTGCCCCGGGATGCTGGCGCTGGACTTGGGTGCAGATCGAGCGCCAGGATGGGGCCTGGCACTCAATTCTTCTCCTTTGAGGCTCAGGGAGATGTCAGTTGGCTTGAAAAACCGCCAGACTAAATATAGCTGTGAAACTTCCCGGAACACATTATTCCAAGTGTCCGATAATTAATGCTCAACAACACACAGTCTTCCAGAAAGCCAAATCCACTCTGAATGTCCTGTGGGGTGGGCGGGGGGTCGTTATCGGGAGGAGGCATGTGGGGTCCCTGATGGACCCTCAGAGCAGACAGATGGACGCGGGCGAGCATGTCCTCAGCCCCCTATAGTGCTAAGACTGGCTGAGGTTGGCACCCTCCTGTTGGATCAGGCCGTCCTCAGGAGGCTGTGGGTAGATGGGAGCCCAGGCCCCAGGGAAGCCATGGCCTCTTTCTGCTGCCTCCTGCAGGAAGCTCTCCTTGCCTGCCCTGGCCCCGAGGGCCCCTCACCCCACCCGGTCTGTCTGGTGAAGGCTCCTGCCCATCTTCCCAAGCGGACTAGCCCACCAAAGCCAGGCCTCGTCCACCTTCCTCACCGCCTGCCGCAGAGGGATGTTTGCTGAGCACGTGTGGGTGACAGATGGAGGCTTCTGGAGGGAGGGGTACAGACAGAGGTTCCCTCGGCTCTGGCCCTCCCTGCTCCTCCCAGCCCCGGCCCAGGCTCCCAGCAGCTCCCGTGGAGCTGGCAGTCCCTGGACTCACCCTGGACTCACCTGGCACCCAGGAAGGTGATCACTCCAAAGGCTCCCAGAAGGCCATTTACCTTCCCCAGGCTGTTTTCTCACAGGTGGGGGCGAGGCTGCCCACAGCTCAGGTCAGTTTGCAGAGAAGAAAGAAACAGCCCCAGGCCCTGGCTGCTGGCGTCTCCCAGCTGCTCCTGAGTCCGGCCCTTTGAGCCTGCGCCCCTCCTCTTCCCACCCACTGCCTCTTGTAGGGAGGGCTGGGTGACCCGTGTGTCTCCACCTGGCCCTGTCCCATGGGTCAGCAGTGGCGATTTCCATACAGGGCACCGGGTGTGTGGACGCAGGTGGGGTCCAGCGCAGGGCCGGTGGGCCCTGTCCCATGGGTCAGCAGTGGCGATTTCCATACAGGGCGCCGGGTGTGTGGACACAGGTGGGGTCCAGCGCAGGGCCAGTGGGCCCTGTCCCATGGGTCAGCAGTGGCGATTTCCATACAGGGCGCCGGGTGTGTGGACACAGGTGGGGTCCAGTGCAGGGCCGGTGGCCTCAGCACCTCCGCAGGGCTTTCCTGGCTTTCTGGGAGCTGGCCGGCCTCTGTCACCTGGGCTCTCAGGCGGTCCCTGGATAGTGGCCTCACGGAGGTGCAGGGGGTCAGGGAGGCTGCCTGGGGAGTGGAGGACCGGGCTTGCGGGGCTTCCGCTGAGTGGCCTATTTCCACCCCCGCAGGGCCAGACCCAGGGAGACCCTGGTCCGCCCTCGTTGTCTGAGCAGCCATGCGCAGGGCCTGTGCGTCCTCCACCTGAGCCCCTTTCCCGGGCCCGGACCCTGCTGGGTGGGTTGGGAGGGATGGGGGTTGCGGGGTGGGGGTGGGGTTCCGGCAGGCGACGCGGGACCCTCCTGGATGGGTTGGGGGTGCGGGGTGAGGGCGGACAGGCGATGCGCGCCCCCTGGTGGCCTTGCGGAGCACTTCTCTGGGACCTGGGTCTGCGAGGGTCTCCAGGAGGTGCCGGGCATTCGGGACCCAGCCAGCACCAGGGCTTTAGGTCGCCGGACCCAGTGTGACTCCAGCTGGTTGCAAACAGACTGAATCTCCTCTCCCAGGGCCACCAGCACCCGAGCGTGTACAGAGCATGGATGGGCCCCGAAACTCTCATTTCTTCTTGTTGGCATGGGTGGGTGTTGATGGGTGGGTGTTGGGGTGGGTGGATGTTGGTGATGGGTGGGTGTCGGGGTGGGTGGGTGTTGGCATGGGTCCATGTTGGGGTGGGTGGGTGTTGGCGTGGGTCCGTGTTGGTGTGGGTCCGTGTTGGCGTGTGTGGGTGTTGGGGTGGTGGATGCTGGGGTAGGTCTGTGTTGACGATGGGTGGGTGTTGGGGTGGGTGGGTGTTGACGATGGGTGGGTGTTGGGGTGGGTGGGTGTTGACGATGGGTGGGTGTTGGGGTGGGTGGGTGTTGGCGATGGGTGGGTGTTGGGGTGGGTGGGTGTTGGCGATGGGTGGGTGTTGGGTGGATGGCTGTTGGGGTGGGTCAGTGTTGGGGTGGGTCAGTGTTGAGGTGGGTGAGTGTTGGGGTGGGTGAGTGTTGGGGTGGGTCAGTGTTAGGGTGGGTGGGTGTTGGGGTGGGTCGGTGTTGGGGTGGGTGGGTGTTGGGGTGGGTGGGTGTTGGGGTGGGTCGGTGTTGGGGTGGGTCAGTGTTGGGGTGGGTCAGTGTTGGGGTGAGTGGCTGTGGGGTGGATGGCTGTTGGGGTGGGTCAGTGTTGGGGTGGGTCAGTGTTGGGGTGGGTGAGTGTTGGGGTGGGTGAGTGTTGGGGTGGGTCGGTGTTAGGGTGGGTGGGTGTTGGGGTGGGTCGGTGTTAGGGTGGGTGGGTGTTGAGGTGGGTGAGTGTTGGGGTGGGTCGGTGTTAGGGTGGGTGGGTGTTGGGGTGGGTGGGTGTTGGAGTGGGTGAGTGTTGGGGTGGGTGGGTGTTGGGGTGGGTGGGTGTTGGGGTGAGTCGGTGTTGGGGTGGGTGGGTGTTGGGGTGGGTCAGTGTTGGGGTGGGTCAGTGTTGGGGTGAGTGGCTGTTGGGTGGATGGCTGTTGGGGTGGGTGAGTGTTGGGGTGGGTCGGTGTTGGGGTGGGTCGGTGTTAGGGTGGGTCGGTGTTGGAGTGGGTCGGTGTTGGAGTGGGTCGGTGTTAGGGTGGGTGGGTGTTGGGGTGGGTCGGTGTTGGAGTGGGTCGGTGTTAGGGTGGGTGGGTGTTAGGGTGGGTCGGTGTTGGGGTGGGTCGGTGTTGGGGTGGGTGGGTGTTAGGGTGGGTGGGTGTTGGGTTGGGTCAGTGTTGGGGTGGGTGAGTGTTAGGGTGGGTGAGTGTTAGGGTGGGTGGGTGTTGGGGTGGGTCGGTGTTGGGGTGGGTGGGTGTTGGGGTGGGTGAGTGTTAGGGTGGGTGAGTGTTGGGGTGGGTCGGTGTTGGGGTGGGTCGGTGTTGGGGTGGGTGGGTGTTGGGGTGGGTGGGTGTTGGGGTGGGTCGGTGTTGGGGTGGGTCAGTGTTAGGGTGGGTGGGTCAGTGTTAGGGTGGGTCGGTGTTAGGGTGGGTCGGTGTTGGGGTGGGTCAGTGTTGGGGTGGGTCAGTGTTAGGGTGGGTGGGTCAGTGTTGGGGCGGGTCGGTGTTAGGGTGGGTGGGTGTTGGGGTGGGTCGGTGTTGGGGTGGGTCGGTGTTAGGGTGGGTCGGTGTTGGGGTGGGTGAGTGTTGGGGTGGGTCGGTGTTAGGGTGGGTCAGTGTTAGGGTGGGTGAGTGTTAGGGTGGGTCGGTGTTAGGGTGGGTCAATGTTAGGGTGGGTGAGTGTTGGGGTGGGTCGGTGTTAGGGTGGGTCAGTGTTAGGGTGGGTGAGTGTTGGGGTGGGTCAGTGTTGGGGTGGGTCAGTGTTAGGGTGGATGGCTGTTAGGGTGGGTGGGTGTTGGGGTGGGTCAGTGTTGGGGTGGGTGAGTGTTGGGATGGGTCACTATTGGGATAGCTTCTGGAGGGTGGGGGCAACCGGGACCTGCCTTGGCTGACCCCTCCCTGGACCCCGACAGGCTGAGAGAGGTGGGCTTGGCAGGCAGCGGGTGGCAGAGGAGAGCAGTCTGGGAAGCGAGGCTGGGAAGACAGGGAAGGAGAGAGACGGCTGCACTGTCATTACCAGTCAGTCACCAAGAGTTTCCAGGGAGGGAAGGCATCTCTTTATGGCAGCAAAGGTGCCAGGAAGGTGGACTGGGGTCTTCCAGCAGCTGAGAGTCGCCCTGGGGAAGGGCGGGGCAGGAGCGAGGGGGGTCCTTGGTCTCGGCATGGGGCAGGGACCCCCTATGTGGGAGCAAGGGGCACATCCCAGTCCTCTCCGTCCTCTGCCTTGTCAAGCAGGGAGCCTTCTCGGGGCCGTGGGTCCCTAATGCTTTTCTAAGCCCAGCTCAGGTCCTGGGGACCAAGGAGCCACAGGCTGGGATGGGCGAGCCTCTGTGGGAAGTTCCTGGTTTATTTCTGTGGTCGCTGTGCAGGTCGAGAGCGACGATGCTTTGCCTGTTGTGGCCACCATGGTGGGTTCCTTTAGAAAGAGATTTATTTAAGGACGTTAAAGAAACTGAGCGGCAGCTGCCTCTGAGAACCTGGCGTCAGGAGGTCTTGTCTTCCTGGGGTTGCACCTGTTCAAACAGAGACAGAGAAGAAACAGGAATCTATCGTGCACAATAGATTACCCCAAGTTAAAGGTACGAGGATCTAAAGGAGCGTTCCGTGAGCCCCTCATGGTGTGTTCAGCTCCGTCCCGCATCACTGAGCCAGGCCAGGAACCGAAATCGGGATGTGGGCTGACGCTTAACCTGGACAGTTGTCCCCTTGGCGTAGAAGACAGCAGCGCACTCTCCACTTCGGCCAGACACCATGGCCAGCTCGGAGCCCCAGCAGCTCCACTCACAAGGTGCTTGGGAAAATAAACTTAGGCGTCTCCATTCATAACTCAGCATTGTGATTGCACGTCTGTGGGAGAAACCTTATTCCTGCAACGGCTGTGTGTGTGTGATGGGCGGAGCCCGGAGGAGTCAGGAGTTCAGACTCAAGTGAAGCTCAGAGTGAACAAGGAGGGTCACAGCCACACCGCCCGCCCCACCCCCAGGCGGTCATAATCCAGAGCGTGGGCCCAGGGCTGCCCCTGCCAATCGGTCCCCAGAGAAAATGCCCGGTGTGTGCGGCACTTTACCACCAGGGGGAGCCCGAGGCCGCGTCCAACGTGGGTGTGCGAGAGGGCGGGGGAGGGTGTGAGCCAGTGTGTCTGTGTCCGTGTGTGAGGGTGTGTGCAGGCGTGTCTTATTGTATATGTGTGGGTGTCTCTGTGAGCATGTGTGCATGTGAGGGTGTGTGCAGGCGTGTCTTACTGTATACGTGCAGGTGTGAGGGTGTCTGTGAGCGTGTCTGTGCATGTGAGGGTGTGTCCACGCGTGTGAGGGCGTGTGCAGGGGTGTATATGTATGAGTGTAAGGGTGTATTTGTGTCTTACTGTATATGTGTGAATGAGGGGTGAGCCAGCGTGTCTGTGTCCACGCATGTGAAGTTGTGTGCAGGCATGTCTTACTGTGCATGTGTGGGTGTGAGGGTGTCTCTGTGAGCATGTGTCCACGTGTATGTCCATACGTGTGAGGGTGTGTGCAGGCGTTGCCTCCTGCACTAGTGTGGGTGAGAGTGTGTCTGCGTGTACTGCTAGTGTGGGTGTTCTTGTGTGTGGGTGTGTCTGTGTGTACTGCTAGTGTGGGTGTTCGTGTGTGCGGGTGTGTGCGTGTACCGCTAGTGTGGGTGTTCATGTGTGCGAGTGTGTGTCTGCGTGTACCGCTAGTGTGGGTGTTCATGTGTGTGGGTGAGTGTGTGTCTGCGTGTACTGCTATTGTGGGTGTTTGTGTGTGCGAGTGTGTGTCTGCGTGTACCACTAGTGTGGGTGTTCATGTGTGCGGGTGAGTGTGTGTCTGCGTGTACCGCTAGTGTGGGTGTTCATGTGTGCGGGTGTGTGTCTGCGTGTACTGCTAGTATGGGTGTTTGTGCATGTGGGTGAGTGTGTGTCTGCGTGTATTGCTAATGTGAGTGTGTGCGGGTGAGCGTGTGTCTGCGTGTACCGCTAGTGTGGGGGTGTTCGTGCGTGCGGGTGAGCGTGTATCTGCGTGTACCGCTAGTGTGGGGGTGTTCGTGCGTGCGGGTGAGCGTGTGTCTGCGTGTACCGCTAGTGTGGGGGTGTTCGTGCGTGCGGGTGAGCGTGTGTCTGCGTGTACCGCTAGTGTGGGGGTGTTCGTGCATGCGGGTGAGCGTGTGTCTGCGTGTACCGCTAGTGTGGGGGTGTTCGTGCGTGCGGGTGAGCGTGTGTCTGCGTGTACCGCTAGTGTGGGTGTTTGTGTGTGCTGGTGTGTGTCTGCGTGTACTGCTAGTGTGGGTGTTTGTGTATGCGGGTGAGCGTGTGTCTGTGTGTACTGCTAGTGTGGGTGTTTGTGTGTGCGGGTGAGCGTGTGTCTGCATGTACTGCCATGGATTGGGAGCCATGGATGCCACGCAAGCCCAGAAGCCCCAGCTCTCCAAGCAGCTGGTCTGTGACGGCGGCATCTCAGGCGGCTTGGCTGTAGTGGGTACCCCCCAGCAGGCTCCAGGACCAGGGTCTTCTCTTTGGCTCCAGGTGACCCCAGCAGACTGGCCCTGCACCTGGCCCTGTGTTGACACCTCCAGAGGTTTTGTGAGCAGAGATGGGGGCACCTGTGAGGTCAAGGGTGGTCTGTGTGTGGCAGTGGGACCTTGGGCCCATGGGCAGCCTGTGGCTCTGAGGATGGCTGTGAGTACTTGGCAATGACACTGTCAGTTAAGCCTGTGCCCAGCAGGGCTGAGATCTCCCAGCGTGTGGCCTGGACCCCTCACCACCCCGAGTATGGACTCTGATGTGGTCTGGCTCTGTGTCCCCACCCAAATCTCGTCTTGAGTTGTAATCTGAATGGAATCCCCATGTGTTGGTTGGCAGAGGGACCTCGTGGGAGGTGATTCGATCATGGGGGCGGCTCCCCCATGCTGCTCTCATGTCAGTGAATGAGTCTCACGCGATCTTATGGTCTCATAAGGGCTTTTCCCCCTTTTGCTCTGTGCTCATTGTTTCTCCTGTCACCCTGTGAAGAGGTGCCTTCCATCATGATTGTAAGTTTCCTGGGGCTTTCCCAGCCAGGTGAAACTGTGAGTCAATCAAACCTCTTTTCTTTATAAATTACCCAGTCGAGTATTTCTTCATAGCAGTGTGAGAGCGGACTCGTAAAGACCCACTTCGCAGATGCACTGAGACTCAGACCCTGAGGTGGGGCTAGGTGGCCGCAGGCTGCTCAGGGATCTCAAGTGAGTGTAGTGGGCTAGGCCACCCACGGTTCTGCTGCCCATTCTATCCCCCGCCTGGGTGTAGGTCTTGGTGTGTGGGGTGGGATTGAGAAAGGGGCAGTGCCCTGGGCTGGCCTGCTAGGGGTGGCCCAGCCAGGGGGCTCCCAGCAGGGTCGTCTCTGGGGAGCTAGGTCATGGCGGGTGGGGACATGAGGGTCGGGGGAAGGGCCCAGCTCCCTGACAGCTCCTGGAGCTCTGCGGCAGGGAGAGCAGGTCTGCTAGGGGCAGCTCATGCTTTGGGACACAGCCTTGCCCTGACCCATGGGCTCAGCTGAGGGCCGGGTGGGGCTCCCACAGAGCGGTGGGCCTTGGGCCTCAGCTCTTCCCAGGTGGAAGCCCCTCGAGCATATGAGAGGGGCTGCAAGCTCCTATGCACTGGCTCCCCACGTCCCTGGTCCTCCTCTTCCTGGTCGCCCCTGCCAGACCCCTTCTCTGGTGCTTGACCTCACCCTGCTCCCCACCTCCCGGCCTGTGAGCAGCCTTGGCCCAGAGCTGCCCTTCCTGATCATGGTCGGGACCCCAGGCGTCTGCCCCTCGGTTGGCCTTTGCCAGCAGCAGCTCAACCTGTGAGGAGGTGCAGGGAGCCACTGGCCCCGCTCCTTGGATCTGATCGTGGGCAGGGGGAAGCAAACCACCCCCGAGAAGGGCTGCCCCACAGACACTGCACACCGCCCCACAGACACTGCACACCGCCCTCGAGAAGGGCTGTCCCACAGACACTGCACACCGCCCCACAGACACTGCACACCACCCCACAGACACTGCACACCACCCTCGAGAAGGGCTGCCCCACAGACACCGCACACCGCCCCACAGACACTGCACACCGCCCCCGAGAAGGGCTGCCCCACAGACACCGCACACCGCCCCACAGACACTGCACACCGCCCCCGAGAAGGGCTGCCCCACAGACACTGTACACCGGCCCACAGACACTGCAGAAGTGCCTGGGCCCCAGGACAGACCCTCTGTTGGGTGCAAGGGATGAGGATGGCTGTCCCCACGTGTCTCCTGGAGAACCTTCGGTGGGAATCCTTTTAAGGGAAAATATTCAAAACTACTAAGCTCTCCAAGCTGTGGAGGGCAATTCTCAGACTCCCCGCCCAGCGCTGCCACCGTCCTGTAGCCGGGGTGGATGGGGTGCCCAGCGCTGCCACCGTCCTGTAGCCGGGGTGGGTGGGGTGCCCAGCGCTGCCACCGTCCTGTAGCCAGGGTGGGTGGGGTGCCCAGCGCTGCCACCGTCCTGTAGCCGGGGTGGATGGGGTGCCCTGGCTGCCTCCCCTAGCCCCTGACAAGCCGGTCATCTGGCCTTGGCAGGTGACCCCTCCTCAGCAGTGTGGGAAGCCTGCATTCTTGACACCGCCAAGGTGAATTTGCACCTAGAGGTCCCTCAGGACTTCGTTAATGCGTGTGCTCCCGCCTCAGGACTCTGCATATCCTCCTCCCTGCGATGCCCCGACCCCAATGTCCTGGTTCTCCTCATCTCCTCCCTCAGCTCCGTGCTCCAACGCCACCTTATCAGAGACCCCCCAAGCTGTGGATGGGGGCTGTGACCTTAGAGCCCCAAGTGGGCAGCATGCCCTTATCAGCAGGCCCCTGGCTTCCCCAGCCTCTGACCCCTCTGATACCAAAGGCGTCAGGCGTCAGGCAGGAGACACAGACAGCAGGAGCCAGGACAGAGTGGGGAGGGGAAGGGGAGGCTGGTGGGGGCTGCGTCTCGTCTGCTCGCTCCTGGCCCAGGCTTACCAGTGTTGGCCTGACTGTGACAGGCTGGATCTGGCAGCTGGAGGAGCTGAGCATCCTTTCTGGGGAGGCAGAGAGGCCCTGTGGGAAAGGGTGAGTGGATGTGAGGTGCCGTGGTCATCTCCCTCCCTCTTGGGCAGACAAAGCAAGCTCTTGGATGCCAGGATGGGGCTGGCAGCACCAAGGTGGGCACAAGCACGAGGGGCTGATCGCCTCTGAGAGTCCAGGGAAGGACTCCTTGTCTCCCAGGCAGGTTTGTGTCATGGGGATGCTCCCCACATGACACTCACTGCTGGCATTGTGTGAAAGGGAGGGGGCACCTGCACTTTGCTTTGTCAGTCTCTGTCTTATTCCTGTCCTTAAGGCATCCTGACCTGCTCATTTGTTCACCCTCCTCTCAGCCAGCCCACTTGCCTGCCTGGAGGGTTTGAGGTATTCTCTTGGCTCAGAGGGAGAGCTCCTTCCAGCTAGTCTTAGATTACGGAAGCTGACAGGACCCCAAAGTGATCCAGCCCAGTCCCCTCATTCAGCAGATGGGGAAACAGGTAGGAGGAAAAGTATCTGCCCCTGGTCCCTCACAGCCTTTTCCTAACATCATGGTTATCACCACCACCATCATCATCACCATGATCATCACCATCATCTCCATCACCACCACCACCATCAGCATCATCACCACCATCATCACCACCACTATCTCTGTCACCATCACCATTATCACCACCACCATCATCATCCCCATCACCACCACCATCTCCATCACCATCACCATCATCACCACCACCATCATCATCCCCATCACCACCATCATCTCCATCACCATCACCATCACCATCACCATCACCATCATCACCACCACCATCATCATCCCCATCACCACCATCATCTCCATCACCATCACCATCATCACCACCACCATCATTATCACCATCACCAACACCATCATCATCCCCATCACCACCATTATCTCCATCACCATCACCATCATCACCACCACCATCATTATCACCATCACCACCACCATCATCATCCCCATCACCACCATCATCTCCATCACCATCACCATCATCACCACCACCATCATTATCACCATCACCAACACCATCATCATCACCATCACCATCAGCACCATCATCCCCATCCCCATCTCCATCACCACCATCATCCCCATCATCACCACCACCATCAGCACCATCATCCCCATCATCACCACCACTACCTCCATCACCATCACCATCATCACCATCATCATCACCATCATCCCCATCTCCATCACCACCATCATCCCCATCATCACCACCACCATCATCACCATCATCCCCATCATCACCACCACTACCTCCATCACCATCACCATCATCACCATCATCATCACCATCATCATCACCATCATCCCCATCATCACCACCACTGTGACCATCACCATCACCATCACCACTATCATCATCATCATTGCTATCATCACTGCCACCACCATCACTGCTATTACCATCATCTCTATCACCAACACTATCATCACTATCACAATCACTATCATAACCATCACCATCATCATCACCATCATTATTTTCACTATCATCATCACCACCATCTTCACCATCACCATCACCACATCATTACCAACACCATTTTCACTATCATCATCATCGTCATCACCATCTTCACCATCATCACCACCATCACCATTTTCACCATCATCATCATCACCGTCTCCATCACCATCACTGCCATCATCACAACCATCATTATCATTATCTTAGCACCCACCCTCACCATGGGAAAGTGCTGTGGCCCCTTTTCTGTCCCTGTGGGCTCTGGCCCTTTGCCTTTTGAATAGCAGAAGGTCAGAACAGAGCCTGGGGATTAATTCCAGAAAAAAAAAAAAACCCTCCTCTTTACACTTTAGTTTCTGGTTCTCTCTGAAACCACCTGCCTGTGCCTTTAGAGCAGACCTCCCATTCTTCACCTTCCTGAGGTATATTTGAACTCCATGAGACACCCTCCTACAATTTCAGTTCACCTGCTGGATGATGGCTCTGTGGGCTGGGGGCTTTCTCACTCAGCAGTCACTGCCATTTACTGTTCCTTGGTGACAGGTGGGGGCTTGGGCCCCTCCTCTCTGCATCCTCCACCATCACCCTCCAAGGGCATGAGGGATCTTGGACTTGGGCCTGGCCCCATCTTGGGTGGGACTTGGTGGGTGCTCTGCTCTAAGCCAGCTGCAGGTGCACCTACTCTGGCCAGTCACAGGCCAAGGGCTAAGGAGACAGTTCCCACCCTTGAGGGTTCATGGTCCAGTGGGGTCATGGCATTGGCCCAATGACCCCAAAGGTGGTGAAGTTGGGGAAGCTGGGACTGCCTCCAGAGCTCAAAGACCACAGCAGGTGCCCAGGGATTTGAGGTGGGCCCTTGTGGTTTCAAACTCAGCAGCCTTCTTGTGTGGGGGATGTCACAGACCTGGTCAATGCCCCCAAGGGCCAGGCTAGGAGCCCGCTGGAGAGTGGTGAGAGGGTGACTGTATGCCAGGGAGAGGGTGAGCCCCACCCCCCGGAGCAGGTGAGTAACTGAAAGGCTGCCCTCAGGCAGGTGGGCGCTCGGCCTGAGTGTCTCCTACTCCTCTTCAAGGAGCGTGTGGGGCCTCCAGAGCACAGGGTGAACTCAGGCCCCTGCTGTGCTCCTTAGATGCTCGGTCACAGAGTGTGCTGTGCTGGCTGCAGCTCCGCACGGGCCCTGCCAGGCTGCACGGGAACCTCTTGATGCAGCAATTCCCAGGCCAAACCCGGCCACGTTTGTGTCTGCGACTCCACACAGATGGGCCACCACTCCTGTCGTCAGCAAACTCTCTGAGGGCAAGGAGCTGCCACCCGAGTGTCACCTCCATAGCCGTGCTTCTCCTACCACACCCAGAAGAGTGCATTTGCTGTGAGCAGGGGCTGGCCGCTCATGCTCTTAGGCAGGACAACTGTAGACTGGTCCCTGTGTCCCCAACACATGCCCTGGACATGAGGTTTGGCTCATCTCAAGATCAGACCTGGGTCACAGGGCCTGGCTGTCCGACACGAGGCTGAATCCCAGCTCCTACTTGCCCCTCCACCTTGACCTGCCCAGTGGGGCCCCTGGGCAGGGAGACCCTGGCCCTAGGCTGACTCTGACAGCACCCCCAACTTTGGGGCTGCTGGGCAGGGAGACCCCGGCCCCAGGCTGACTCTGACAGCTCCCTGCAATGTGCCCGTGTCATGTGGATTTGGCCTCAGGTCAGCTCTCATCAGGGACACTCTGTCTTCAGAGAACGCAGCCCACACAGTGGCTGATCCCAAGGGTCTCAGAGACTCTCTAGATAGTACTGAATGAGGGGGCCAGTGGCCCAGGGTCTGTGGGGAGACTCCCTGACCCCAAGAGACTCCCAGTGTGTGGTGGTGTCTGCCCAGCCAGTCTCCCCTACTGCCCAGGTATAGAGCTGGGCTCCAGCCCGGCCAGCAGGAGTGCTCCAGGGCCCCAGAGGCCACTGGGCCTTGTGCCTGCCCAGGCTCAGACCCTGTGGTTCAGCCAGGAGGAGCAGCCACCTGGGAGCCTTGGGCTGAGGAATAGGTGGGACAGGCCGGGATGGCAGGTGGACCTGAAATTCCATGGCAAACACTACAAGAAGGAACACATCAGGGGTAATTACATGGTCCTTCTTCCTCCTACCCCATCAATACATTTTTTTTTTTCTTTTAAAAAAAGAAATGTAGTTTCTCTGAAAATTTATCCATGGTGATTTTTAAAAGTTGGCAGAGGCGTCGTCCTGGCTGCGGATCAGGGCTTCTGGAACAAGAAGGCCCATGAGTCTCTGAGGCTTCCCGGGCAGATTCCCTCCCAAGCTGGAGGTGGGGGGCGGGGGGGACGCAGTGCCCTTTGTGATGGCCGGGGAGATGGGGGGGCCTGAGATGCCCTCATGCTCCTTCCCTCTGTCTTCTGTCCCACTCCCTCCTGTCCTGGCTTGGTCACCTGCCTGCTGGGTGACTTCAGGGAGTCCCCACCCCTCTCCAGACCTCAGTTTCCCCATCTGTTCAGTGAGAGCCGAGTTAGTGCAGAGGCCACCAACCCAGGACAGGCCCACATGTCCCAGAGGTGACTGGCCAGGAGTGTCGGATGGTGGGGATGGTGGCAGTGGGGGCTCCGCTGGGGGGGCAGGTCTCCCCGGGAAAGTGCAGCCACCCAGAGCAGTGGACCCTCATCCTGGCCCCATGTGGCTGGTCTTTCAACCTTCCAAAGGGAGCCAGATCTAGGTCTTTAGGCTCAGTCTCCTGATTTTAAAGTTGGCAACTAATTAAAATAATTTTAAAACCCTGTGCACACTACACAAAGCATTTGAGAGGATGGGATTTGGCAGGTCGTTATTTTAACTAACGTCTTCCATTAGTGTGGTGCGTTTGTTATGATTAAAGAATCGCTTTTGACACATTTTGATTTTAAAAGCCTGTGGAGCCAGCTGCCCCCTCCTCCCTCTGGGGTTGGACCAAGAGCTGGGCCTTTGCTGCTGGTTGAATGAGTCCCTGGGCCAGGGAGATCCCCGTGATGCGGCTGCCCCGAGTTGCTTGCCCCTTCGCCCCTTTGGCCCATTGGCCTTCGGGCACAGCCCCATCATGGCCTCCCCCAGCACAGCCTCCTCCAGCACGGCCTCCCCCAGCACGGTCTCCCCCAACACGGCCTCCCCCAGCACAGCCTCCCCCAGCACGGACTCCCCCCAGCACAGCCTCCCCCAGCACGGCCTCCCCCAGCACGGTCTCCCCCAACACG